>NW_024885577.1:0-38225 GCF_019232065.1 Centrocercus urophasianus
GGCCGCCCGCCGCCCCCCCCCGGGGGCCGCGCCCCCGGCCCCCCCTTCCCCCCCCCCCCCCCCCCCCCAGGTCTCCCTTCGTCCCCCCCCCTTCCCCCCCCCGGGGTCCCGGCTCGGAGCGCGGCGGATGGGCAGAGCGGGGCGGCGCGGAGATGTGCGGCTCGGGCGCAGGGGAGAGCTCTCGCTCCGCGCAGCGCGGCGCCGGAGCCGGCTCCGTACCTTCGAACCTTCCTTTTCCTTTCCCACGGCCGCCGTGGGGAGCGGCAGCCCCAGACCCGGCGAGCTGCCGGCTTTCTCCCTCTCTCCTTTCTCCTTTTAATTTTATAGCTTTTTTAGTAGTCGTTCTCCTGTCGGTGGATGCGGAAGGTTCCCACCCGGCGGGTATCCCCACCGGAGCTCGCCCTGCGCTCCTGAACGACGAGCCCTACTCCGCACACGGGCGCTCGGAAGCGCTGCTTTACCGCAGTTGCAGTAAGAAAATAGATTTGGGTAGGACGCTCATGGCCGCGTTTCTCCCCCCTTTGGCCGAAGGGGAAATGCATTCCACTGCGAAGGTGCTCGGAGGAAGGCGAGAGGCTCCCTTACAGCCAGCTGCTACGTGTGCCCGGCGGCCGTGATTTATTTCATTTCCAACCAGAAGATACGTTTGCAGTTTTAATTACTTGTATACTAAAAAGTTTTACTGTTACCTCTCTTCCTGCTAAAGTAAAATAAAAAATTAGAATCAACCAAAATAAGTTATTGGAAGCTACCGGGGTAAGGTTTATATTTCTATATTTCTGCAAGCACTGGCACAGGTTGCCCAAGGAGGCTGTGGATGCCCCATCCCTGCAGGCATTCAAGGCCAGGCTGGATGTGGCTCTGGGCAGCCTGGGCTGCTGGTTGGCGACCTGCACACAGCAGGGGGTTGGGACTGGAGGAGCGCCGTGGGTCTTTGCATCCCAGGCCATTCTGTGATTCTAAGGTCACTTAAAATAGTCCATGGTTATTTATAATGCCGAAATAAAACTTTCCGCTGAACGCCCTGACGAAGGCTCAGGTTATCTGGCACAGCTGATTTTCAGTCTGCGAGCAAAAATGCCTCTCTGCTCAACATTTACACAGTGAGTGGGAACTGAGCGCAGCCTGGAACAGCTCACGGCGTTAGGAGTTTTATTTCAACAGTTATGGACAAATTAATAAAAGCACCGGGAAGGTTTATGGAGCTGCGTGGAAGCTGGATGGGATGTTTTAGTGCAAGCGATTGCTGTTATGATATATAGGATCTGGAACTCGGGTTTGGCTGAAGCGGAGAGCAACCCCGCTGCTCGGCTCTGCTCGGCTTTCACTGCACAACTTCTCGGAATTGCGGCCCCGGTTGCAAAACGGGTCATATTTTAAGATGTTAAGAGAATGGTAGGAGGTTGGTGAAAAAAGAAATGTGCTTGCGTTGCAGATTGGGTCTTAACAAACACCTTCAGCTCCACGTTATAAAAGCAGATTTTCGCCCGCACGGCTGCGTTCGCTGCAGTTGTGATCGTGTTTTGGTTTCCTCGCTTTTCACACAGATTCACAGAATGGCCAGGGTTGGAAGGGACCTCAAGGATCATGAACCTCCAACCCCCACTTTTAACCACGTTGTGGATACGGCCGTAATTACGCTGCTTTCTGCCAGCAAGGTGGTGTTTCAGACAGCACAGGGTTTGTTTAGGGTTGCGTTTATAAAAGACAGGCCTAGCATACTCTGTTGAAAAATAATTGTCACATTTGAAAGGTTCCAACCTGGACAACGTTCCCTAAATAAACAGCTGTGCTGCCAGGCCGTGGGGCTGCAATGTGCTGTAAATACACCGAACACAGAATGTATTTTGAGCTATAGAAGTAAATAGGATTTGTGGAAAAAGGACAAAGCGGATGGGTTCACTGGGTTTGTTATTGCGTCGGGTATTTTTAGTCGGAGCGACTCCAGCAGTGTCAGCAATTATTACTGGAGCTAAGGACGTGCCAAGGCTCTCCTTCCAAAATCTGCCTTCCCAAAGGTTGAAATTCACTCGTGAAAATGTGCATCGGGTCAATACACGCCGGTGAGCTTTGTGCCACCGGAGCTCAGCTCAAGCACCATTCATTCCAGCAGGGCAGGAGGAGCTCCAGTGGCTGCTGGCAGTGCGCTGCTCTCACTGGGGCTGCAGGTGGACTGTGTGACCCGCTTGCTGTGCTGTGCTTGTTTACAATTCTGGGGATGGTAAATACTGAGCCCACACTATCGGGTCTGCGGTGATGAGCTCTGCAACAGCCATGTCCATACCCAGGCATGGGGCAGCTCGGGATTCTTTAACTACTGTGTCCCTGTCCCATTGATTTATGGCTTAAATAAAGGATGACTTGTGTCCTGAAATTACAGAATCACAGAATGGTTTGGGCTGGAGGGGACCTCAAGGATCACGAAGCTCCAACCCCCCTGTGCCATGCAGGGCCACCAACCTCCCCATTTCACAGCAGCCCAGGCTGCCCAGGGCCCCATCCAACCTGGCCTTGAACACCTCCAGGGATGGACGGGGCATCACAGCCTCTCTGGGCAGCTGTTCCAGCACCTCACCACTCTCACAGCACAGAACTTCCCTCTGAAATTAGTTGACAGCATTTCATATTTCAGCACCACACACTGTTTTTTAGCATTTATAGTCCCCAGTACGAATATAAGCTGGAAATTGATTACATAAGAAAAATGCAGAGTCCGGAATACAACTTTTTCCCACAGAATTTTTGGTAGGAAGTGAGGAGGAAGCGGGGCACTTGCTATTACCTTATGCTCTAAGATACAAAACTGTGTGTAAAGCCCTCAGAAGTCCAAAAATGAGCAGAGCTCTGCTCCTGTGATGCATACCAGCAGTATGTAATGGTCTAAAAGCTGGCAGGAAAGGTGCCATGTCTGCTGAAAAGTAGGTGGCTTTCTTACGGCACGCAGTGAAACGCACACAGTACAGACAGCAAAGTAAGTAGTTACCAAAGGCTGGTTTTGTTTTGTTTTGTTTTGTTTTGTTTTTCCTAACGATTTCTTTCTGCCCTTCTGAGAAGGACCGAGTGCAAAGCCTGGTCTCCATCCTGCTGTAGGGCTCTGCTCTTCCCCTCCCAGCCTGCAGCCCTTGGGTGGTGGCCATGCCAGAGGGGCACGAGGCCACCGGAGACTGTAGGAAAAGAGCCCAGGGCCCTCTGCTCATCTTGAAGCAGCGTTTTAAAGAGAAAGTGTGTGCTGTGTTTGCTGGCAGTAAGAAGCTACACTGCGATCAGTAAATGATATTCTTTTCTTGCTTGCAGCACGCGATCTAAAAATGAGCAGCAGGAAGCTGTTAGGGTCCCAAAGCTGAGGACAGTCCTTTTTACCCTTTGTACAATTTCAGACCAAACAAGCACATTATTTCAAAGATATAAAGGCTAAAAACTAAACTTACTTTTTCTTCCTTTGCCCCCCTTCTTTCAGCATGTACGAGAGCAGCGTGAGCCAAACACTTCACGGTTATTTTTTCTGTTGACCTCAATGAAAACCGGTTCCCTCGACTAACTGCGGGGAAAGTGGGTGGTAGAACTGTTTGTAATTAAAAAGAGTTTATACGTTTGGAACCTTGCAGAGTCCCCACGTTCTGAATGCTGTGTTTAAGAGGCTAATGAAGCGCACTGTGGCCAGATACAACTCCAGAGAGCTCCACAGAAGAGAATGTGAGATGTATGTCAGACTGGAGGGGCAGAGGTGGCTGCAACGCTCCCAACCACAAGCATTCCAGATCCTTGCCTTACTCTCTTTGTGTCGCAATGGTCAGGATTCCCATTGTTAATCTATTCCCAATAGCATGAATGGCAGAAATAGTTTTTAGGCAGACTCTTTGTTAGGAGCATGAACGTAGAAGCTGGAGCGGTACAGAAATGCAGTGCAAAAGTTGTTCTAAAAAAGGATGAAAACATAAAATACTGAAAGTCTACAGGAGAGGAATGGAAGACCAACATGCAGGTAATGCTAAATGTGAAGTAAACACAATGTACAGAGTAAACCAACTATTTGTGGAACTACCAGGTTTTGTCTTTTTTTTGCTCTTTTTCCTGAAAATTCCCCCAAGCGAAGATCTGAGCATTGCCAGGGCACAACGAGGGATCAGGAACGTTACTGTATTGATGACAGAATATATTCCTGAAAATGCTGAGCGTGCTGGTGACGTGTGAGCACAAAATACCCGCTCCCCACAGTGCAACAGCCCAGAAACAAGCCCTAAGAGTAGATAACAAAACATTAACCATCACAGGAATGAGCTTCTCTAGTATTAAATACAAAGATCTGGCAGAAGAAATACTACAGGTGAAGCTGCCAGCGGTATCTGCAGTTAAGCTCGTCTGCCACTTTCCAACATAAGACCTTGTTTTCACTTACACAGCGTTGCCAAATTTTAACAGTTCAGGATGAGAGATTTTCAATCCTACTTCTGCCTCAAGCTCTTTTTTTTTTTGGAAACTTCCAGCAGGAATAGTTGTGCCGCTTTCTAGAGTGATGTTAAGGCCAAACACATTGTTTCTCTAACATTTAAAAATTCTTATAGACTCATCTCCGTATCTTTTCCAGAGCAGGAATGAGAAGCTTTACCAAGGAGAAGAACAGGGAGGAAAAATCAGATAAGTTCCATTTGTTGCCCTTGACCAAAGGGATCCACCCAGACTTGGCTGAGTTATAAGCTTCTGAAAATTATTGAGGTTTTTCCTTGCGCGTGCGCAGTGGGAAGGAGCAGCTGGCAGCCGAGCTCTGCAAAGCCTCCACTGCGGCCCTGGGCTTCAGGCAGGACTGGCTCTGCTATCAGTCTGACCAATATTCTCCCAGACACCAGGCTGCACGAGATGTTTTAGGGGAAAGGATAAGAAAGCCTGGAGTCAGCAGTGAGATATGGGATGTGTTCCTCCTCTAAGGTCTCATCTTAGTTAATAGTAGCTTGCAAAATATGATCTGAATGTTTGTCAGCAGTTCAGTTTTAAATGGCGTCTTTTAGAAGTCTTTAGATGTCAGTTCCATGCAGAGTTTTTTGAATGGTCTGCTTTGAGGTGATAGAAAAGAAAAAAAAAACCCACACAAATTCTGTACATTTCTTTTATAATGCACTCCAAAATTCAGTTAGGGTAAGTTTCAAGCTGTTTGTCTCGAATGCTAATCAGGCACTAAAAGGAACTCAGGTAATTAATTAGGATCTTAATCATTAACCCTAGACATTGCCCCATCCCTGCAGGCATTCAAGGCCAGGCTGGATGTGGCTCTGGGCAGCCTGGGCTGCTGGTTGGCGACCTGCACACAGCAGGGGGTTGGGACTGGAGGAGCGCTGTGGGCCTTTGCAATAATGAAGCCAGTCAATCAAATATTAAATATTTTCCTAACATGAGCATAAGCACAAAGATACAACCTGGAAGTATCCAGGAGGAATGAGGTCCTGACAGAGGGCAAGGTGACCAAATCCCTTTCTTGTAAGCGCACAGCAGCTCCCGTTCCTACCCAGCTGCCCTTTGTAGTGGAGGAGATGCAGCAGCTCTTTCCATCCTTGGAAGGCTTTCAAACACGCTTTGCTTGGCACCCTGAGGTTAGCGTGATTTTGAGCAGATAAAAGTCTGTGACATGAAAAGGCAGATCCCACCCTTTGGTTATTATTATCATTATTTTTTCTTGGTAAGAAAGAAAGCGAAGCCTTATTCTGTCTGCAGTGCCATTTCATTCCATGGGAGCCTTCAAGGAATGAGGTGCTGCCTCACCTCACCACGAGGCAGCTGGCTGCTGTGGGCTGCTCCTCGCACCCTTCACTGAGTGCTGAATAACATGGAAAGTCTTTCAGCTCTTCTTTTCCACCTCGTTTTAAACAGA
Organism: Centrocercus urophasianus; assembly: GCF_019232065.1. Lineage (NCBI taxonomy): Eukaryota > Metazoa > Chordata > Aves > Galliformes > Phasianidae > Centrocercus > Centrocercus urophasianus. The sequence goes on from NW_024885577.1 coordinate 5,861, forward strand.
AGCTGAAATATATCTTCTTTTTAGGTGTGAGAAAACTACATTTTACTGTTTCGGACAATTGGAGAACATGGACTGAGGGAATGAGAGGAAAACTCTGTTTACTAAACACCACACGTAGATTGCCACTGAGAGTTTTCCTAAGGAAATTTATGACCTGTGTGAAGTAAATAAACTCCCTTTTTGGTAAAGAATCTTCAAGCCAATCATTCATGCTTGCTTAGAGACGTTACTGTTCGTGGTGCTTTTATGTGGAAGCTTACAGTGAAGGCTGATGTTATGTCTGAAATAGACAGCTGGCATCTCTGACTGAAAAACAGGCATTTCTGATATATTTACTTATCGTGAGATTCTTAAGAGATTACGGCACACTCACTCCGATTCAGGACAGAAAGAAAAGACAATGGTAGGACAATTATAATTCTCGTAGCTACAATGTTGTCTTCATGCAGACACTTGCACGCCTAGCTGCATTTACTGGCAACTGGCGGTGTTTTATACACCTGAAATAAACAGAGAGCTCTCAGTTTGTTCGAGATGTTCAGTGAGTCTGAGAGCTGTCTGGGCTGTGAGTCTGTTTGCTCTATCTTAGAGTAAATTAGAATGGGACAGACTTCTCCTTCTCCTGGCTGCCCATCCTGTCCTCCCACCATCATGCTCCTTCTCTCCCTTGCCTTTCAATTTATCCTCCGGATCCACAAGAGAAATAGCTCTTCTAGGGAATCATGAAAATTAAGGGAGGAGAGTGAACTGCTGCAGCATTTCTGTGCTGGATTTTTAGAAATATTATTGCGTTTCTCAGGTGTAAGCAATTAAATGCCAGGCTGGATGTGGCTCTGGGCAGCCTGGGCTGCTGGTTGACGACCTGCACACAGCAGGGGTTGGGATTGGATGAGTACTGTGGGCCTTTGCAACCCAGGCCGTTCTGGGATTCTATGATTCTATGTTTCTATGAAATGCTTCCAGTGGCACCCCTCTTGATCTACAGTGCTGTGAGAGGAGAACTGAGCTGCTCTTATCTACGAAGCCTGCCTAATGTAATATATGCACGCCATATATACGCTTGCTTTCTTTAGCCTATCATATATGAAATTATCAACACAATCTTTAATAGCCGCTGTTCTATGCACAAAAGTGTTCTGAATTTACAAGTAAGTGCCTTTCTGAGTGATGATCCCATGTCCTTACCTCACCCCACTGTATTTCAGCACATACACTACGCAGTGTCACTGGGGCTTTGCCCTCACCAGAAAAATGACCTGTTTTTGACAAGAAGTGTCAAAAATCGTTTTCCACCCTCAGATTCACTCAAGTAGCAGTAGAAGTGGTTGCCTCGCTGGTGTGGACAAGGTCGGGTGAGCTTTTTGCTTTCTGTAGCAAATCATGCCTGTCGGGGGCTGGAGGGAGGGCTCGCCTGCAGAAGGCAAACAGGGTTTGCCTCAGAGTCAGAATCCCAGCATTTGTTGCAGTAGGTGCTGAGCTTGGTGCCTCTGTCCACACGGGGGGAGCTGCTGTTTTCAACACTGCCCAAGATATGTGGAGAGCAGGCAGGCATTTCCACAGCAGCTGCCAAAAGCACATCATCTGGGTAGGTGCATGCCTACTGCTCTGAAGTATTGGCAGTACGAAGGCACAGTGACACACAGCTATGATAGTGCACTGTGTGCAGTGTCAGCACGGACTCAGACTTTCTATGCCGGCCTTTACGTGCAGAATGTTGGATGAGTGGCAGTTTTTTTAACACACTTTGCTATTTATTGTCTACGTAAACATGGCATGCAAAGCCACAAGCCAGTCGTCCCAACTGGATGTTGTTTTAGGATTATTGGTGGAATTTAGAGAAACATTGACTTGGATAGAACAGTTAGTGGAGGAAAGCACCAAGATTGACATTCTCATGACATGAAGCTGATGACACAACATGTGATGCTGAAGCTTGCAGACCTGTTGTATGCCATGTATTCTTCTGTGAAAAAGCTTAAGAAACTAATTCGGCAAACCAACCAGTCCAAGTTTCTCTGCTTCTCGTATGCTTGTTATTCACAGACCAACTCCATAGGTGCATCATGAAAAAAGTGGATTGCCAGAGAATTCCAGCACGGCCTGGGTTGCAAAGGCCCACAGCGCTCCCCCAGCTCCAACCCCTGCTGTGTGCAGGTCGCCAACCAGCAGCCCAGGCTGCCCAGAGCCACATCCAGCCTGGCCTTGAATGCCTGCAGGGATGGGGCATCCACAGCCTCCTTGGGCAACCTGTGCCACTGCCTCACCACCCTCTGCATGAAAAACTTCCTCCTCAGATCCAACCCAAACCTCCCCTGTCTCACTTTAAAACCATTCTCCTTGTCCCATCACCATCCACCCTCACAAACAGCCGTTCCCCTCCTGTTTATACGCTCCCTTCAAATATTAGAAGTTTTCTTTTCCTTTGGTATTTGTTTTTGCAATTGGGCAAAGGAATAAGTAGCAGATGAGGAAGGAAGCTGAAGCAGAAGTATTTTTCCAACTGATCAAAGAAGATGCTATTTTGCATGGAACAACATTTAGCTGAGCTTTGCAGTGAATGCCATAAACCAGTATTTTGACCAGAAATGAAACATTTTTCAGAAGGATTATTGTTTTATCTCTCTGTCTGTCTCTCTATCTATGCAAGATCTTACAAAGACGAAGGGAAGGCTAGCTTCCTCACTTACTCTCACTTGTAATCGCATCTGTAAAACTTTAAAAGTATGCAAAATCTTTCTTGACCGTGCTGGATGCCATTAGCATTAGCATATTACCGCAGGAAAAGAATCTAAAATAGACTGTGAACTTTGTAAGAAATCTTCCAAAAGCCTTCCATCCCTCAAAAACTTTAATCCCCAACTAGGACCTAACTTTCAGAAAGCTCTCTAAAATATATGAGCTGTTCAGTATGCTTACGGAGTTGATAACAGTCAGAGTTCTTTTTTTATAATGAGAAACTCCAGACCTATATTTGAGATGGGAAAAAGTAATTTTTGAAACAACTGCTCAGTCACTAAGCTTATAGTTGGGGATCTTTTTATTTCTTTATGCATTTTGCATTGTGTCTTTGTAGTGGCACTGCGACGTGTTTCCGTCACACAGCATGTCTCATGGCTTTCAAACAAGGTTGCACAAGTCATTCTTTGTCTTTGCTGATGCTGGATGCTAGGTGAGCCTACACATAGGAATGAACTTGGAAACAGAACCAACTCGGAACAATTTAGATACGTGGCTCTGGGCAGCCTGGGCTGCTGGTTGGCAACCTGCACACAGCAGGGGGTTGGAACTGGATGAGAGTTGTGGGCCTTTGCAACCCAGGCCATGCTGGGATTCTGTGATTCATAAATCCTTTGTAACATGGGGTTAAAGGATGCATCAAAAACAGGGGAAGAATTGCTCTGGATTCAGAAGTACTGGCACTCATGCACAGTTCCAAGTAAAAATGTTTCAGCTGATCTCAGTGTAACATTAGTTCCTTGGAATGAATGACCACACACGTCCTTTGGCTGATCTGAGCACGCTGCTTACAGCTTAAAACCAACACCTTAGCTTGCTCATAATTTTACAAGTATATCTAATTCATTAGTCTAAGGGCATTTTAAAATGCTACTCTATTTTCTGTCATGATTCTGTATTTCCTGTTATCAAGGTTGGCAGAGTGGAAACTGGAGAGAAGTAGGAGAGGAATAGAAGTGCGTCCTACTTGATATCCCAGCTATGGAACTGACCAACGCTGTCAAAGAGCACCTTTCAAAGAAAAGGAACACTGCCTAGGGAAAAGGTAAGAACATTCTCAGGAGTTCTTCTCATCCAAAAGAAAGGCAGAAGCACCTAGTGGTACCCTTACACTAAAAGGAGGCCTTACCACTTTGCTGAGTGGTACAGATCACACGTTATGTTACACTGGAAGCTTAGTTATAAACTCTAAAACGTAAGGGCCAAGTTCTGCTCTAAGATACACACGCACAACTCTGATGGACTCAAAGAGAGCTGTGTTCATATGTTTAGCGATGGAATTTGGCCCTAAATATTTAAACATTTATTCAGAGCAAAAAAGCTTCTCTGATACATTTCTATCTGATATCTTATGTACACAGATTACCACCGCTGGGCACCCACATTAAAGGATATAATGTTTGGGGGAACCATAAACTCAGCATTCTACCTGCTCTGCGTGGTCAAATAACATTAATTTGTTTCAGGACATTGAGGAAATTAAATCCTTAGCAACCTGTGGCTGATGTTATTTATTCTGCAATCCAGGAGTAATTTGATGCATATTCCTGGCGCTATTCCTATATCTCAAAGTTATTGTTTTGAATGGACCCAGTTCTGGAAGCTTTCCTTATACTAATATGCAATCCAGGAAGAACTAACATCCCCCTCTACTCACAGTTTCTCTGCACATTAAATCTCATGTGTCCTGGTTAATTCCCAGTTATCATTCAAAGCCTTGTGACAGGACTCTGTAATAAACCCAACACATCATTTGGAAATAGTTAACCTGAGGATCCCACTTGCTCTGCATGCCAAAATTACACCAGATTTAGTTTTGTTAAGGATACAAAGGACTCAAAAACCTGCAAGTTTTCTGAAAGCAACATAATGTTCCAATTTGTATACCCAATATAAGTGAATAATAACTATACAGAATGACATTTTCCTTAGACAAATGGCAGCTGGAAGAGAGCTGCGTTCCACATTCAAGCACCTGAATTTAGTTGTTTACAATGTAAATGTTTACATTTAATTTAGCTGTTTAAACTCCCATTATCCTCAACAGTAATCTAAGGCTCAATTCACTCTCTTAAAATTAATTATCCAGTGCCATTAGAGATGCTTTGAGTTTCCTAAGAGATGGCTACGGGTTGGTGCATGAGTCAGGACCCATGGGAGGTCCTTTGCTCTTTGGAAAGCCTGGTGGACACCAGACAGCACAGCCCAGAGCACTTGACACTGCTGGCTACAGTCAGTCTAGTAAATGCAGTCAGTGGTTTGCAGAGAGCAAATCCCATGACAAAACAGAGGTGTCTATTTTAGGTTGAACTGGTCTCGCTTGCACTGGCCACTTTGACTGAGTCTCCATTGACTGTCATGGGAACCTAAGTGCAGCCCAAGTGTAGACATCTGAGTTTTGGTGACTACACCTGACACTGAAACCTCCTCCCGATAATGCAGAATACATACTGCTATTAGGGTAATGGCTGTGCTTTGGGGTCAGTCAGAGTTAAGCTTGCCTGGTTGTGGCTTTGTGCAGTAAGGTGGTTTCAGTTAAATGGTGGCAGGCAGGAGTAATAAGGCCTGCAGGTGTGATTACATGGGTGAAGAAGCCCTCCTAATGTTTTGCTACACTGAGGTCCTTGTGATCCTTCTGGAAAGCTGCTCTCTAGCTAATGGAGTCTCTGGTGACTAGTGTCAGCCCCTTCCCTTGCATGAGAGAACTGGAGCTCTGCCTTTCCTGCTCCCATTTTTAAGTGGCTGTCACACTGCTATGATTTTCTGGGGCACAACAAGTTTCCTAAGAAAGAACTAAGACTTAATTTCTGCTGCTGGAGCCCTTAGGCTGCAGCTCTCTGCTCATAGAGTCACCTTTGAGTACTTCCTTCTGAAGAGGCAGAGCACAGGTCGTTTAAGCATCGCCAAAATGCTGAGGACGCTGTAGGAAGTAGGTAGGAACAAAAGCTTGCTAGTAAATCATGGAATGCTGGGCCTTGCACCCAGGTCTTGCATCAGTGCTAACAAGGTAAGTTATGAACGATGCAAGACCAAGGAATTCTTAACTGGTACAAATCACTATTTCGGTTTGCTCTGGTGGTTATCCTGGCTGGGATCAAACTGTAAGCATTACTCTGGATAACATATACAATTATTAGCATAAGTTTCCTTGACTGTGTGTGGAAACTCCTAACCTCATTTGTGGAATCCATGGTTTTACTTAATCTATACTCTCAATCAGGGTGGTTGATCAGATAGGCTCAAGGAGTCGGTGGCAGGGATCAGGACCCCCCAGCAGCTTTTCTTCAAGCCAATGGACTCAGATCACTCAGCACCCAAAGTCTCCTTTTATCCTGTTTCCCATTTCCTTAGCCTGCTGCTTACAGGAGTGTGTAACGTGGTGCTGGTGTTAACACGTGTGCAAAATGACTATTACAGGTGGAAGCTCTTGGTCAAAGCCGGATTACACAACACAAACCTCTATCTTCAACATCATGATGCCACCTAATTCTGTTTCTCCAGGTCTTTAATTTCCAGGCACTGGAGTTGCCTCAAATCCATTTTGGCACAGAGCACATCATTATTTTCATATTGTGCCTGTCTACTCTCCTGCTTTTACCCATGTGAGCCAGGAGAGTGAATAAGGGTTGGCAGCTTCGTACTGAACTATTACATCGCAGAGTACGCTTTAATCAGTGCCCTAATAAATAGCACGCCCAATTAATTGGGACAATTGCCAGCAAACCAATTCATTTCCCCACACATCAGTGCTTGTAATTGATGGATAAATAGCATGCTTGCTGCTGTCTGCAAGCGTATTTGTTGTAATTAACAGGTACAATTTGGTGCTTGCTGGCATACGTTTCCTCAGCAGTTCTCTGCTCAGTTCCCTGTTCCAGTGCAGTCACAAAAAATAAATAAAGGACAGATTTCCTTTTCAGCATTCCCTTAAATCAACGTAGTGCCTTTCTATTAAGCCAAAAATTAAAGCAACTGAAAGCACTTTTTATGTATTGTATTACTGAACAGTTTTGACAATAAAGTTGCTAAATCTATTAGCCTGTTTTGGTTTTAACTTGCATACCAAATACAACTTTGCCATACCACCAAATAAGTTAAAATAGAGGATTTTTGCTGCAGCTCTTGAACTTCATCTCTTCTTCCAGGGGTTGCATGACAGTTTGCTTTAAAGTGGTGTTTCCTGGTGGCAGGCCTACAGAGGAACAACATATTTGAAATGGGTATATGCTATGATTTACTGTATGCACGTGACACTGTCTCTCATTTGGACACCCTTTGCCAGGGCATTACATAAAATTGAACACAGCAAACTTTTCTAATCCCTGCATTCCTCGCAGATTGCTTTTATGGAGACTGAAAAATTATTGAAAGTAAATGAATTTGAAAAGGGAAACGGGACGGGGGAAATCTCTGGAAAGGATCTTAAAAACCAGCATGGCTATGGATCAAGTGGGGATAGAAACATTCGTGTAATTAAAGAGAATACCATTTGTGGGTTATCAGAAAAGAATTGCCTGTGCTGGCATTCCCTTTGACTTGTTGGCAGGAGGAAAAGAACCACCCTGGACCGCTGCATACGGTTCCCTATTAGTTGTGGCTTCTGCAGAGGCTCCATCTCTTCTTTGGAGCTCGGAGGATTTCTTTCATTACATAATCTGGATACGTTCTTTTTTTTAAACAGATCTTTTTTTTTTTTTTTTCTGGTGTGTGCAAATTCTCTTTGCACCAATGCTTCTACACTGAAGTTATTATGCCAAAGGAATGCAAGCGTCTAAAGTAACAATGGTTCATTTTCCTTTAATGACTTTGTCGACAGGATGGAGACATTTTTGTGGTGTGATGAATTCACTCGGTCTCCCGTCGTGTTTTCTCCACATGCTTTGGAAACTTTTTCTCTTTCCCCAAGATCTGCGGCCATCCACTCCAGCAAGAGCTTCATTACTTTATATTCATTGTACTTAAATGGCACCCCAGTGGCACTGACCTCCTGGGATGATGGATGTAAATTATACGCTATGTAGGGGAAAATAAAATCTTTTTCGGACTTCTTATGTTGTGCAGAGAAATAAAAGTGAAAACAAATGACAGAGAAAATCAGGCCTATTCAAAGCAGAACTTTGTAAGCATTATGGTTTGAGCAGAGTCCAGTCTGTAAAAGTGCTGAGACAGTTTGCAATGACCTTAGGATCTGAAGGGTGACCAGAAAAGGAATATGATTTTATTTGTGCCCTTTTTTGGTTCTGTGTAATACATAACAAAGCTTGATCAGGTTTTTCTCTCATCTGTGAAGCTCTGTAAGGATTCAGACTTGTGAGGGGGCAGCCCTGGCACTTTTACCAACTACACAAGCACACAGTACTGTAAGGCACATTGTGCTCCTCAGTCCTATTTGCCTCTGTCTTCTGCTGCTTCTTTGGTTAGCTTGGACTCGATGACCTCTAAGGTTGTTTCCAACCTGACCAATTCTATGATTCTACAGTTCTGCTCATTGTATTTTGTACTGATTAGAGATTTCACAACCACAATAATACCTGCCTTGCTCAGCTGCTCAGCCAGAAGTTATCACCTATACACGCAGCAACGGAAGGAATGTTCTTTCATCAGCCCAGCCCATCATTAGCATTAGCTCAAACCACTTCTGAACCAGTAACCTCTCACTGCGGGCAAAAGCGTTTTGCACAAAAACAAAAATTCATCAGTGAAAGTTCTTTCAGTACTTTTTCAGGCACCTCACCAAGTCACATTGGCTCTATTTATTTTCTATTGGCTCTATTTTCTATTAGCTCTTTTCAAGCTACGGCAGGGGAGATTCAGGCTGGACATGAGGAAGTATTACTTTTCAGAAAGGGTGGTCAGGCACTGCAATGGATGCCCAGGGAGGTGGTGGAGTCACCAACCCTGGGGGTGTTCAAGGAAAGGCTGGATGTTGTGTTGAGGGACATGGTTTAGTGGGAGCTATTGGGAATAGGTGAACGGTTGGACTGGGTGAGCTTTCAGGTCTTTTCCAACCTTGGTGATTCTATGATTCTATGATTCTATGATTCTATTCACACTCCTGAAAATTATGTAGTTCACACTGGACATGTTAAACCATATTATCACAGTAGTTCCCTTATTAAAATTACCCTGCAGAATTGGCATAGTAACTTCTCTATCTTCTGTATTTTCACATTAGTCTGTCTTACCAATATACATAAAGATATGCATGGCACATAGCACAGAAAGACCAGCAACGTGCTGCACTGCCTGTAATGTAAGGCTTTGGCAAATCAAAGAATTTGGCTAAAAACTGGAGCTGTCTTGTGAAAGACTGCAGTATCTCTCACAACTTGACAGAATACTTTGATTTTCCTTTTGGCCAGGAAAATGCTTATCAGTAATCCTCCTTTAGCTGGGGTTGTCCAGATGTTTTTTAAAATGCATTATAGGAAGGAAAAGTTCAGGTCATCCTCGCTGCAGTAAGAATTAAAATTTGCTTTAAATGCAAGAATCAGCTATCTTAGTTGCTCCATTTTGCTTGCTGCTGTCAGTGCTCAGGCTGATAGCAGCTTTCCTGTCATAGACATAAGCAACAGAAGGGAGAGCAGCGAGCAGCAGAATTGCCTTGTCTTGCTAACGCTGGTGTGGGAGGAGGAGAGGAGCGGAGGGACTGTCAGGTGTCTGCATGAAGCAGAATGGGAGTGAAGGGTAGCAGAGTTAAAAGGAAAAAATAGAGGAAATGTAGAATGAGGTAGAATGGCAAAGGTGAAAAGGCAGAAAAGAGGTTGAACTCAAATAAATTTGGATGCAGATGGCTCCAAGAGCATTAAGATAATTTCAGTGGTTGTCAAAGCTTCCTCCTTCTCTTATTCCTCCAAAGAGACCTTAAAGCACTACAGTGCATGTAAAAATATGCAGTCTCTATACTGTGGATTTCTTAGAACAAATCTTCTCAGAAAGCATACAGCTGTTGAGCAGCGTGCAGCAGGAAGGTGGGTTAAACATGGCCAGGGCCAAGTGTTCCTTTGGCTGCTAGCTCCCTGCAAGCCCTCAAGAAAAGCAAGTTTTCTGCTCATCATGAAGACAGATAGCACTAACAGCCACTCAGCACACCTCTGTTGGTCACAATTAATCATTCCAGTTAATGGAATGACACAAATGAGCCTATCTACCTACAAACCTGGCCACTGAAATGAGTGAACTGGATGCACCAAACCCTAGAGCTAGGAGGTACTGAGGGTGGTTGAATGAGAAACGCGCAGGCCAAGGGGGCAGGTGTCTGCCTTCTGTGTGCCCTCAGCCTTCTGAGCTGACACTACAGGAAGAAAGAAGCACTGCTACAAAATGGAGACATAGGCCCTCCTATGTGACATGTTAGAAGTGAAGCCATCCAGAGGGACCTCAAGAAACTTGAAAGGTGGGCCTGCGGGAACCTTACGAGGTTTAGCATAGCAAAGTGCAAGGTTTTGCACATGGGTTGGAGTAACCCCAGATATGTATACAGAATGGAAGAAGAACCCCTTGAGAGCAGCCTTGCGGAGAAGGACCTGGGGGTCCTGGTGGATGAAAAGACTGAATGTCAGCCAGCAGCGTGCTCTTGCAGCTCAGAAAGCAAATGGTATCCTGGGCTCCAGCAGAAGAGGGGTGGACAACAGGGACAGGGAGGTGATCGTCCCTCTCTGCTCTGCCATCATGAGGCCCCATCTGCAGCACTGCGTCCAGGTCTGGGGGCCCCAGTACAAGAAAGACAGGGAGCTGTTGAAGAGGGTCCAGAGGAGCCACAGAGATGATCAGGGGACTGCAGCACCTCCACTACAAAGACAGGCTGAGGGAGCTGGGCTTGTTCAGCATGGAGAAGAGAAGCTGCGGGGTGACCTCAGTGCAGCCTGCAGTACCTAAAGGGAGCCTGCAGACAGGAGGGGAGTCAGCTCTTGGAAGGGGGAGATGGCAGCAGGACAAGGGGAAATGGTTTGGAGTTGAGGGAGGGCAGCTTGAGGTTGGATGTCAGGGGGAAGTTGTGTGCTGTGAGAGTGGTGAGGTGCTGGAACAGCTGCCCAGAGAGGCTGTGATGCCCCGTCCATCCCTGGAGGTGTTCAAGGCCAGGTTGGATGGGGCCCTGGGCAGCCTGGGCTGCTGTGAAATGTGGAGGTTGGTGGCCCTGCATGGCACAGGGGGGTTGGAGCTTCGTGATCCTTGAGGTCCCTCTGGTCATTCTACGATTTTGCGTGTCGAAGATATTTAATTACCTCAGTGCACTAAGCTACCAGCATGGCTGCAGGATGCATTAGGTTGCAGTAAGGACCTATTGGGATTTACAAAGCAGCAGCACGTTTGGATTTGCACACAGGTTGGGGACGGGGAGTGAGCAGCCCCCAGGAGCCGTACAACGACAAGCAGCGATGAGAGCACCCCGTTCTCCTCAAACTCTTCCCGGCTGTTCAGAACCCAGCCCGCCCCCAGGCCATGCCCGCAGCCCGCACCTGCCCGCGGTGGGCGGGAAAGCGGCCGAGAGGAACGGCGGAGGCAGGCAGGAAGCGGCGACGGAGGAGGGAAGCGGCGCAGCGGCGGCCCCGCCTCGGCTCCACCCCTCGCCCTGGGAGGCCGCGGCCGCCGCGCGGCAGACGGAGACGGCGGCGCTCCGCGGCCGCCGTGTGGCGAAGCCGGCCCCTCCCCCGCGGGCGGCGCCATTTTCCACCCCCCCGCAATCGCTGCCTGAGCGTCTCCACGCCGGAGCCGCCACCGCCGCGGCCGAGGGGGGAGGCCGCGGCCGTTCGCCCCCCCGGTTTCTCGCTTCGGTTCAGTCAGCGCGTAGAGTGGAAGGGACGAGGTTCAGTTCCCGCCTCTCGCTTTCCCGTTTCGGACAGCCGCACACGTTGGGGGGGGACCGGGCACCACCAAGCTCCTACCTTCCTTCCTTCCTCCCCGCACACCTCAGCCTCCTCCATCCAACATCCATCCATCCATCCATCCCCGGGGTGAGCCTCTCAGCGAGTCGCCGGCGCGATCGCAGCCCGGCCCGCTCTACAGAGCCGGGTCGATCCCGGGGGCCTGGCGGGACGGCGCGGACCGGGCTGCGGGCGGGCGGGCGGGCGGGAGCCGCCTGCGGGAGCTCGCTGCCGAGCCGGCGCTACGCTCGGCTCTCCGCGCTTCAGGCGGTGCCGGGCGGCGCGAGGAGGAAGCGCTGCTCCAGCTCATATCGGGAGCCCCGCGATGCTCACAGGGCGCACAGCCGGGGCTGCTGGCGGAGCTCCGCACGGGCTTTTCTCGTGGCCTGCGGTGTTGTGGGGCGCTGGAGCTTGCCCGGCAGCTTGTGTTGTCTCTGGGTGTTTGGGAGAGGGTTCTTGTTGGGACTTGGAGTTATGTAACCGAGGCCAGCCCGTGGCCTGCGCTGTGCTAGAGGTGCTGCTAGCCCCTGTCTGATGCTGCCTGCTTGTGCGGCTCTGCTTTGTGGGCTTTACTTTTGTGTGCACAAACAGAAGAGGTGTTTTTTTTGCTATAAATAGAGCCTATCCCTGCAGACTGTTAAATGCTACAGCCTAGCGATAGCTGCTGTCTGGGACAATATTCTCTGTGTAGGCTTTGAGTGGTTTTATTCAAGGCCAGGCTGGATGTGGCTCTGGGCAGCCTGGGCTGCTGGTTGGCGACCTGCACACAGCAGGGGGTTGGAACTGGATGAGTGCTGTGGGGCCTTTGCAACCCAGGCCATTCTATGATTATTTACTAACTGTATCTGCATATCTGATCAACTGCTGCTTCCTAGAAGTTATACAAATGAATTCTTTGCAGTCGATGAACGCAAAACAATACCTATGCAAAATATTTATTACTGGGTGTGTGGAGGGGAGGTAAGAACCCGGTACTGTGGGCTGTCAGATGTGCTGTGCTGCGTTAGTGGCCTGTTGTGAGACAGCAAATTTCCTGAGAGTGAACCTGTTTTAGGGGCTACAGTTTTGTTGATGATGTACTTTAGCTTTCTTTTCAAGTCTTTGATCTCACTCCCACGCCATTCTCTTCCTTGGTACAGGCCTCTCTTTCCTTTTGACTTGAGGCACTGCAGCCAGTGCTGTGCTAACTCACTTGGCAGGGCGCAGTGCATCATCTTTCTTCCCTCTTAGATATTTTTAAAATTGTTGGCCAGATGCACATGGCCTGGAAGGTGATGTCCTTCTTCCTATTAACTTTGATGGACTATGCACTGACTTCTATTTGCACATTACTAACATACAAATCAGATTTTATTTTCTTTTGGTGCATTTTTGTACTTTGTATTATCCCAGTGTAGACGTGAAAGCTGATGCTGCAAGCAGTGTTTTCAAGTGCAGCAGTGTTCATGGCTTTCTGAAAGTGCCACATCTGAGTCTTATGGATATACAAAGCTTTCCTGAGGTAAAAAATTTGTAGCTGTGATGATTCTGGAGAGCAGCTTGACATCTAGCTGGGACATGCGCAAAGGCAGAAGGGACAACTCCAAGGCCGTGCCTCTGAGAAGTAAATGAGGAGCTTTACTGGCTCTTTACTCACAAGTTTTGAGTATATGAGTTTGGAAACATTGCCTGAGGTTTAACAGAATTCAGTAGCCCTTAGACTGTTTTACAAAGTTGTGAGTGTCATAACCAACTGAGTGTTACCAACCTGTGGAGGACTTAATTTTGGATAGCACAGAATGGAGCTGTTTGAAATGGGATTAGTCAGTTTGTAACTTATCACAATAGTCAAGCTAATATTTAGCAAGCTACCAGTACTTTAAGAATTGCTTATGCAATAGTGTGAAGTGATATTGAGCATTGTGTTGATGTTGCTGTTGTGCTGTGGTTTCCTCGAGCATGAGCCCAGGCAGGCTGTGTATTTCTGGGTCTTTCTTACAAGAGTGTTTTAAAGCATTAGGCTAAATTTAAGCAAGTGATTATCCTGTAGAAACTAACTGAGTTGATGCTCTTGTTGCAATTATGTAACATCCAAATGTGTAAATATGCAGAGTGTGTAAAGAAAAGGAAAGTAGGCCTGTGTTCTCATGGAGCTTGGCAGCAGTGACTCAATTAGAGCTTACCAGGAGCTGGTCAGAAAACTGCAGGCCAAAGGTATCGATTGGGAATGGTATTGATTAGACCTGTCATTCATGGTGCTGCACGTAATCATCATTAATTTGAAGTAATATTGTCAAGTGTTCATCTGCAAGCCAATGCAGTATACGTTTCTATTCATAAATAATCTTTGGCTTTTTACTACTTCTGTATTTCACTTATGTTTAGAGTGTTATGTTTGATTACAATCAGTTTCACAGAATCAGCTGTAAAGTTTCTAGTTCCCACAGCTGCCATTCTGCCATACATCAACAACAGTAATGGTAAAAAGAGGCTGAGGGCTTGTATGGAAGGGGTGAGCTGAGGCACCTCTGCCTTGGCCCAACTCAGAGGAACATCTCTCAGGTGAATCAGAAGAAGTATCAGTAGAGATAGCCAATGTTAAGCACACTGTAAAATGATTTGCTTAATAATGAGGAAAAATGTTTTTCTTAAAAAAAAAAAAAGTAAATAATAATAATAAAAAAAAAGAATACATTTCAATGGAAATCTCTCAGAACTCATCTGTGATTGTGATTTCTCTGCAAGGCACCGGCATCCTGAATGTTCTGTCTACTACAGCTACTTATTAAAACTGTTAGGTGTGGCACCTGGGAGCTGTGTTTAACAGTCAGGTTTTAGTTTGTATGAATGGTTGTGGCTGACATTAAAACCATGCTGTTCTCATTGCAGTTTTCTTCGTACTAGGTATACGGATCAGTAACAGTGGAAGATAACATTTCCTGCTTAAGAGCACTGAAATTTCTGGTGGCAAGCAGTGATCTCAGAAAAGAGAGGAACAGTTCAATAGTAAAAAAGAAACAGGGAAAAAAATCTGAGCTGTATATTTGATGCTTCACTGGGGATTTTTGATATACTTGAGGAAAGTGGTGGTGGCAAAGTATGAAGAGCTGATATGCCAGAGTGTTCAATTAAGGTCAGGTTTGGACTGTACTAGGAATGTTAATAGTTGTTTATGGATTGTTTATAAATGTTCACGATTGTACTCCAGCCAGTGGACAAAAGACAGCTCAGGCTGATGGGGAAGGAGGAGGATCAATGTCATGGGTTAGGAAGGCAACACTGTCTTGAAAGGAATGGAGCAGATGGAGGCAGATGAAAGAAAACAAGAGAAATTATACACAGGAAAACGTAACTAAAGCTGTTGGTAAGAATAAAGTCGGTTTTGCTTTGTAGAGGATAGAACAGCTTTAGTGGAACCTTAGAATTGAGGTTCTCTAGATGGAACTGAAAGTAGATGTGAGCCTTGATATTGATGGATTTTCTTGTAGGCAGATGAGCAGCAAAGCATGCTGGTAGAATTAGCTTGGGCTCTGTGTATTCATACATGAGCATCTTACCCTTCAAGAAAATCAAGGTGACAGGTTGGGGTCTGCTAGAATCCTGTCTGCAGCTTCCAAGGCTTCAAAGCCAGTTTCTATCAGAAGACACACAAGCACGCTGTATTTGCTTCCCTGCAAGCTATCAGTGCTCACTGTGGGAAGGTTATGGTCACCACACTGAACATCTATACAATTATTAAAAATTAGTTACAGAATAGTCAGAATGCAGCTGAAATAATGCGTTATGGAGGGAGACAAAACCCACAAACTTATTGCTAGTGCAGTCAAAGTTACAAGAGCTGAATTCTGGAAGCTGTGGAAACTTTTCTGTTGATTCCAAGACGCTCAGCCTTTGTGCTGTTCTGTTTAGGTGTCTTTAGAGAGAAAGAAAGTCATTGGTGTTAATGTGCAGTGCAGTTTGCTGCCAGAAGTGGCACAGAGTCCAGCACGTTGTGTTCAGAAGGAGGTGAGTGTATCTGCTGGGATAGTTTTCCATGTTTTCTTGGTGAAGAATCACTTGTGAGGAAGGACAGAGCTCTGATTAGACTTCAGTTAGAAACTCAGAAGTATCTGTAAACATCTCCAGATGTGGAGACATAACTGTGATGTGAGATTATGCTGTGTATTTCTCAGTCGCAAATCAAATAGTTACATGTGTGTGTTAATATTCTTTTAGCAGTCCAGACCATTCTGTGCTATATTTCTGAAGGGGCTTGAATAACTGTCATGTCTGACTCATGGATGGACAAATAATAGCTTAAAATATGAGACCATTCTGAGCCATTTCATGTCAAATGCAGTCGTTATTATGCATGACTGGATCAGGAGGTTGTGCTTTAATCTGTAGCTGGTCAGTGACTTTTCTTTCCCTGCTAAGTCAGTGAGAGTTGTGCTTCTTCATGGCTTTCCTTTAAGGTCTTCAGTAATTGTGTACAAAGGTAATTTCTTACCAGGTGTGGGAATGGACATCTAGAATTACTTCCTGTCCATTTGTATGGAACACCACAGTTGTAAAGACAGCATCAGAAAGATGCATTTTAATCACTGGAGCAAAACCTGTACCTCCATGTGCTTGAAAATCTGTTTTACTCTGCATCCTGTGTATGCTATATTATACTATATATGTTATACATGCTATCATAGAATCACTCAGGTTGGAAAAGCCCTTAAAGATGATGGAGTCCAACCGCAGCCCAACCATCCCAGCCCAACTCTACCAGCCCTCCGCTAAATCATGGCCCTGAGCACCACATCCAAACGGTTTGAAACACAGCCAGGGGTGTATGTCTGAATTATTATTATGCTTCTTCTTTAATTTCTAAATCAGAGCAAATGACTGAGTGGCCTTCTAAAGGTAAGGGATAAAAATGAGGTTCGGATGTGTTCTTATTATGCTGGTGGGTTTTCCAAGCTTGTTTAATTCTGATGAGGAATGTCATGGTCAAAAACAGTTTGTTTTTTTTCTGGATGCCAGAAGTTGGGCTCTGCATTAACGGCTATGAGCTGAATCACAGAATGGTTTTGGTTGGAGGGGACCTTTAAGATCACCCAGTTCCAACCCCCTGCTGTAGGCAGGGACACCTCCCATGGCCCAGGCTGCTCACAGCCCCATCCAGCCTGGCCTTGAGTGCTTCCAGGCAGGGGGCATCCACAGCCTCACTGGGCAACCTGTGCCACACAGTAAAGACTTTCATCCTGGTATCTAATCCAAGTATTTCTGTTAATCACTGTCAAGTAAAACTATCATAAGCATCTGGTGTATCAAGTAATGATGGACATGGTTTAGTGAGAACTATTGGTGATGGGTGAATGGTTGGACTGGATGATCACACGCAGAATCACACAGAATTGTAGGGGTTGGAAGGGACCTCCAGAGATCATGGAGTCCAACCCCCTGCCCAAGCAGTTCCTACAGCAGGTCGCACAGGTCGGCATCCAGGCAGGTCTGGAACATCTCCAGAGAAGGAGACTCCACCACCTCCCTGGGCAGCCTGTTCCAGTGCTCCGTCACCTCACTGTACAGAAGTTCTTGCGCATGTTTGTGCAGAACTTCCTATGCTGCAGTTTCCGGCTGTTTCCCCTTGTCCTGTCTCCACTCACCACTGAAAACAGTCTGGCCTTGCCATTCTGCCCCCCACACCTTAGATATTGTGATGATCTTGTAGGTCTTTTCCAACCTTGGTGTTTCTATGATTTCTGTAATGAAAGGAAGGAAGCATCAATTGCAGGTGAAATGTGTTCTCCTTAGGGTGAATGGTGCAAGCATTCTGCTTGGTGATGCTTAAGGTAAGTCTAGGTCATTTGTGTGTTGTGCTCATTGGAGACCTTTCGCTCTAGAACCTTCCTGGTTCCAGCCTGCTGGAGCAGCTCAGGAGAACTGAAGAACTTTGAAGGTTTTCTTTGTTTAGTTATTCCATGCTAATGGTGATCAGTACAACAGTGTATGTACAATGTACGTGGTCTTTCTTTTAAATTTTGCTCCTCCATTTAGAAACTCAGCCTTGCATGCGTTCAACAGAGTTTACAGTTGCTTTCTTTCTTTCTAAGGAAGTGCACCAACAAAAATCTGTTTTCCTGTAGTTAATTTAGATCGTACATCTCCAGTCCTAGAAGACTCTCTTATACTTTTGTGTGCTGGTGAGCCTGTGCCTGCAGTAAGATGCATCGTGGTAACAGGATGGTTAACTGGTTGCCCAAGGAGGCTGTGGATGCCCCATCCCTGCAGGCATTCAAGGCCAGGCTGGATGTGGCTCTGGGCAGCCTGGGCTGCTGGTTGGCGACCTGCACACAGCAGGGGTTGGAGCTGGAGGAGCGCTGTGGGCCTTTGCAACCCAGGCTATTCTATGACTGATTTTATGATTCTATGATTAACCTAATTACTCTGAAGTAGGGGATGTGAAAAGAAAGCCATTACTTTTAATTTTGTGTTAACTAATAGTCATCTTGGCATTTAGTTCCTGTTTGTTGTTGCTGGTGGTGTTTGTTTCTATAGATGAAAATATCATTCTTTGCATTTTTGCATGATTTCAGGTTAGATGCAAAATATATAAAGAACAAGAAAAGAAAGCTGGTACCATACTGCTTGCCTACTTGATGAATTAAGTCATTGTAAATTCTACAGTAATGCATTTAATGGAAGAATTTGTCTCGGATCTCTGTGTTTTTCTCTAATTCTGTGCTTCCCATTACAGTAAGACGTAAGAACATTTACGAGGATAGATTAGTTACTTATGGGAGTTGATTCTGCAAACACTTGAGAGATGCTGAGAAGAAATGTGGCCACTGACTGACTGAGATCAGTTGTACTCAGAGCTCTGCTAGGCCGTTCTGATTCAAATTTCCCTCCTCTGAGAAACACTTCTGTTTTAAACTGACCAGCTGACATGCTCAGTTGCCTTTGCAGAGTGAAAACTGCAGGACTGGAAATGTTTGCTCTCCCTGCTTGTGCTTGGGTGAGTTATTGAGCTGTACTGGTGGGCTGTTGAGAGTGGACGTGGCCTTAGATCCTTGTGTGACAATTTGGCTGTGGTGCTTGATGCAGGTATCTGAGGAGTCTTTGAAAATAGGAGATGGAAGTATTTACAGTGTTGGTTTTTATTCAGAAAATATGTTATTGTTGTTATTATTTTTAAGACTGCTCCTGTTTGCTCCAAATACAATTAAGAAATCAGTAGCTTGGAAATGGGATAATTGACAGCTATGGGCTGTATGTGCAGCCTGTACATTAAATTCAAATTTCAGTTCTTCCCTTCAAGTTCTTGAACTTCAGTTCCTACACACCTCTCAACTGGATCTTGAAAAAATACATCTATGTGGGTTGTACATCTGTCTTGTTGACTGAACTGTAATGGTGAGCTTGTATTGCTTGGGAGCTTCAGAATGGACATGGACAGAAGAGATGGCTATAAAGCAAAAGTCTGCCTGGTATTTTCACTCAGTAAGAGAGCTGGGCGTATGTTTGTCAAGAAACAACTTAGAATTAGCTTCCCTCAGCCAAGAACTCTTGTCTTCTGCTGTTTTATACAGAACAAATACTGTTTTCTGTTGTGACTGTTTTATTTTGGGGACAGGGAGGTCATCGTCCCTCTCTGCTCTGCCCTCATGAGGCCCCATCTGCAGCACTGCGTCCAGGTCTGGGCACCCCAGTACAAGAAAGACAGGGAGCTGTTGGAGAGGGTGCAGAGGAGCCACAGAGATGAGCAGGGGGCTGCAGCACCTCCACTACAAAGACAGGCTGAGGGAGCTGGGCTTGTTCAGCATGGAGAAGAGAAGCTGCGGGGTGACCTCAGTGCAGCCTGCAGTACCTAAAGGGAGCCTGCAGCCAGGAGGGGAGTCAGCTCTTGGAAAGGGGAGATGGCAGCAGGACAAGGGGAAATGGTTTGGAGTTGAGGGAGGGCAGATTGAGGTTGGATGTCAGGGGAAGTTGTGTGCTGTGAGAGTGGTGAGGTGCTGGAACAGCTGCCCAGAGAGGCTGTGATGCCCCGTCCATCCCTGGAGGTGTTCAAGGCCAGGTTGGATGGGGCCCTGGGCAGCCTGGGCTGCTGTGAAATGGGGAGGTTGGTGGCCCTGCATGGCACAGGGGGGTTGGAGCTTCATGATCCTTGAGGTCCCTTCCAACCCAGGCCATTCTGTGATTATAGATAAAAGATATTAACTCACAGTTGATGTTTCTAAATCTCTATTCGTACTGACAACTATACACGTTGTTATTACTGTGCACGTGATTGCAAGATTCTCCTTATGAGAAGAGAACTTGTGGAAGCTGAAAGGGTGTATCTGGATAGGACCTCCTAATTGCTACTTGCAGTCAGCGCTCATCAGAAGCTATCTTCTCTTTGCTAGAGTTCATGATTAAAATATGGCATGTTGAAATAATCTGTGCCCTAATCTGAACATCTGAATTCGTTTTATAGAATATGGCAAACAGCTGCATTTTGGTTTGGAGCTAAAACAAATACAGTATATTGACCCACTGAAGATTACAGTAGGCTTTTCAGTTCCATGTTAGCTGTACTTATTGAAGAAAATTGATTTGAGAGTGCTTCTGCTTTTGAATTATTTTCTTTCTTTTTTTTTTTTTTTATGTCCGGAAGAAAGGAAATAGAACATACGGATGATGGGACTTTGATGTGTAAAGAAGTTAATTATCTAAACCATCAAACAAAACGTGGGCTGTGGAAGTAATTATTGTGAAGGGTCTGACAAAGCCTGACAAGCTGTTGGTTTTTTATGTCAAGAAAATGCTGTACACCTGCTTGATTTGAAAGTTAAATCATTTGGTTGCAGTGGGAAGAGCAGAGTTTTTGGTGAAGCAGTAGCTGGTAAGCTTTCAGCTCCTTAACCGATACTTGCACAGATGTACAGCCCTGAGGTTTTTGAATGAGACAGTTCTCATCCATTTGGAGGACAGGAACCTTTAATCTAAACTAGGACAATTGTAAATCACAGCTTTTCTACTGACCCAGCAATGGCAGAACTGTCCCATGATGTGGGGGAGGTAGGAATGCCTCCTAAATGACCAGACCAGACTATATATCATCCACAACCTCCTTGGGCAGCCTGTTCCAGTGCTTGCATATTGAAGGTCATTAGACTTACCTTCCCCCAACATGAGAGCTCATTGGTAAAGACCAGAATGACTAATTGCATGAGAATGATGTATATTTTTGATCTTACTGTTTGTGTAATGGGATACTGTCTGCCAAATGAACAAAACAAAACCCCCAAGAAACAATATGGCCAGCATTCTGCAGGTGTTTACAGGTCTGAAGCCTGGACATTACGTGTAGATCAGGTGTAGATCAGCCCAAGGAGGCTGTGGATGCCCCATCCCTGCAGGCATTCAAGGCCAGGCTGGATGTGGCTCTGGGCAGCCTGGGCTGCTGGTTGGCGACCTGCACACAGCAGGGGTTGGAGCTGGAGGAGCGCTGTGGGCCTTTGCAACCCAGGCCATGCTGGCATTCTATGATCCAAAGAAATTAATGGGTGCACTGGGGATTGCAGTGAATGGGAATGCAGATGAAATCCTCTGTAAAATGGCTGCTTTATGGAAGGCTGTCAGGCAGAATAGTTTTGCTGTCTAGTATTTCTGAGTGAGAGTTTCCACGGTTGTCAGTAATGCTTGAAGATAATGTGTAGCCCTATAGGATTTGGGAACTCTTGGTGGTGGGTGGCTGAACTGGATGATTTTGGAGGTCTTCTCCAAGCTTGGTGATTCTGTGATCGTCTGTATTAACTTTTACTGAGCAATGCTGATAGTGTGGTGTGGAATATAAATATATAGCTAGTAAAGTGAACGCAGTTTGTCTCAGTCAAATAACAAGATGTAAAATACAGATAAACTTATGCTTCTGCTACATGGGTATCACTGCAGCTTCTTGCTTAGTCCCTTAGGTGTGAGTATACTGCTTTCCTAGAAACCCTCTGTCGGCTTCCTTCACGTAATAGATGCACGTAAAACCTTTTACCTTTGTATGTCACTAATTTGATTGTTTAGTTTCTGTGACTCTTTGGTAACTGCTGATTATGGCTGGATCCTGCCAACACTTAAGCTTGGTGTGTAAGTTCTTTTGATTAAAATCAGGTTTCAGTGGGAGTAAACATGTGATTAAAGTTGCACATGTGCATAAGTGCTTGCAGGATGGGGACCTAAATTAGAATCTGCTTGAAGATAGAAGTCTGTTCAAATCTACTTGAAAGCAGTCATAAAGAATGTGAGCCTATCTCTAACTGCATGATGATGTCCCTCCACAAGCTATTGTGTCATTAGTGTTCCAAAATGCTAACTCTGTCATTACTTTCTGGAAGTATCTTATGCATATTCAGTGTTACATCATTCTTCACTCCAAGCCTCCGATTTGTGATGGGTTTCAGTGTTTTACAACGCAGTGGCATTTTTAATATGGTAACTTAGTTCCAGGTTATATTTTTAGAAAATAAATTTATCTTTTTACACTTTAAAGTTAAAATCTGTTGAGAAGTCTTACAGCAGAGCAAGTTAACATCTGCTTTTCATCATCAATGCTACTGCTACTACTGACAGTGCAAGGACTGAGCAGTACGAGTGAGCTGATGTTAGTGGGCAGCAGGCTGGATAGAAGAGGGAAAATGCCATGGAAATGTGCTCTGTTTATCTGAAGGCTTGCATGATGGGTGCAGTTCTGTGTTTAAAAATAATATCGAAGGGGAAAAATGAAACTCCCTATTCTATGTTTGTAGAATTTTCCATAAATAAACTTGGATTTCTTAGACTTGGAGTAATTTAAGATTTTTTTAAGAAATTAAATTACTTACAGGCATTTGACTTGCATTTTATTAAGGAGAATGTACATCTGATAGATTTGCTTTATAGAATAAGAGTAGAACTGGGTTTGATTTGGACGTTTTTTTTTAATAAGGAATTTGTATAGCAAAGCTATAAAACATTTTGTAGAAAGACGGTGCCTTCAGTCATGTAGGCTTTATCATGAGCTGCATTTCTCTTTGAAACTGGAGAAGGACTGGAAAACAGGACGGAGATGGAATGGCTGACAGAAGTGAGGTTCAGTTTGAAGGAGAGCCCACATAACTCTACAGCTCAACAGCTCCCCTCCTGCTATGCTCTTTCCTCTCATCACAAGTGATAGGGTATGAGAAAATCACAGAATCACAGAACGGCCTGGGTTGCAAAGGCCCACAACACCCATCCAGCCCCAACCCCCTGCTGTGTGCAGGTCACCAACCAGCAGCCCAGGCTGCCCAGAGCCACATCCAGCCTGGCCTTGAATGCCTGCAGGGATGGGGCATCCAAATGGCCTCCAGTTGCAGCAGGGAAGTTTAGATTGGGTATCTGATGGTGGCTAAACAGCAGAACAGGCTGCCCAGGGAGGTGGTGCATCCTCCATCCTTGGTGGTACTTAGGACATGTGGCTGGGGGGCTTAGCGATGTGCTTGGGCTCTTGAAGGTCTTCTCCAACCTAAGTGGTTTTTTGATTCTGGTATGTGTTTCAAAAAGGAATTTATGATCCCAGTGCTCATTAAGTTTTCTCTGTTGGTTTCTAATACTGTTTCGCTGTTGCGTTGGTCTCAGTGGAGGCAGGCAGGGACTGATTTATCAGTGCTTGCAATACCATGGCAATAAAAGAGCATGTGTTAAGTAGCAAGACATCAGGGTGTATGAATATAATATATTACAGAATAACAATAATTTATTGTAATGCTTTTTCTTTGGTGCTTTTAGGGCACTTCTGAATGAGTTCCTGAGAAGATGAGTTGAAAAATAGCACGTTTTCAATGCTTACAGTAATTACAGTAAATATCTCTCTCCTGTGGGCTCAGATAGGATTCTTTTTTGCATACAGAGCCTTATGCTTATGTCCATCCTGCATAGCTTTTCTTCCCTGTTGAATATCTAGTGTGCAACATACATAGCAGCCTTTAGGGTGAAATTATTTTACAGTTGCTACAAATTTCTCTCACATGTTCAATTAGTAAAATGGGCTTTTTCACTTGGCTTTCTGAATAGTTTTCTTTGAGTGTTGACTGAAAGGCGTTATGATGCTCTGTATGCAGAGTCAGGCTTGAAATTTCTACAGCATGTAGAGTTGTGTGAGGGATGCAGTTGTTACCATTCTTTAATGTGTTCTCTAAAATAAAATGTATTTGTAATTACTGCTATTTCTTTGTTCACTCAGATGAGCAGCACCGTGGCTAGCCCGATGTCAACGGCTGCTTCTTCAAGCAGTGGAAGAGGGATGGGAAAATCAACAAGCTTTACACCTGAATTGCAAAGTATGATGTAAGTAACCAGCCCACTACTGGTAATATCTGCTGCTTGGGTATTTCTTCTAGCTAGCTGCCTAGAACGTGTGTTTAAGGTGATGGGGATGAGGGGAAAGAAGAGCAAGTATTCATGCTGGACCTTGGTGATGGTTCTGGATTATTTCTGAATGGATGTTACTTTGATTTGGAGAACATTCAAAGATAAATAAAAATCCCATCTTCTGTTGAATGGAGAGAAAAATTCTGCTGACTAAATTGATGTATTATTAGTGTTACTCTAGGAAGTCATTAGAGACCTTTCTTGCTCAGACCTTCATCAAAGAAAGCTGGTTCCTATTGTCATATATGCTTATTTAAATAGATGTTTTGTATTGTTTTGTATTCAGTGCTAATACAGAAAACTAGACTGACATCAAGGTATTTTGCATGGAATTAAGACACGAAGCGATTGTAAATAACTGGGCTTTGGCTGATACAAAGTAAAGTTGTGACGAGCATCACAAACATAAGTTATTTGTTGTTGTACATTGAGTGGATTCTTGGGAACCTACATAATCAGACTTCCAAGCTGTGATATTGCATGATTTTATAGTTCACTTCTGAAACTCTGCTGGTGGATGATCTCTGGACAGGTGGGCTGTGTCTCAGAGGTACTTCCATAATCAGAAGGATTCGTGCTGTGCAAGACTTTATCCTGGCTGGTAACCTGTTATGCTGGGCTGCCTGCGAAACTTCATTTGGTGGAGAGCAACATATTTGTCAAGAATTATTTTATCCCTTTTTTTCCCCTTCTCATGTATGTCCAAGACACTGTTCTGTTGGGACGGAGGGCTTGGAAAATCAGTGAGTTTGTCCCATGTGGATTTGTATTCTTGATTTACCCAGCCACTTGAAAGAGTTATTCAGCTCAGAGCTAAAAGATACGTTAACCTCCGAGGGTGCAGGTAGAAAATGAGGCTGTGATGGCATGTGTCTAACTTGTGCATTTGTTTTTTAATATATATGATTATGAACGTTACTTATTGAGGGGGAAAGGATGCACACTTGCCAATTGCTGAGATCAGCAGCACATAAAAGGGAGTGTTGCTTTATGAAATCCTGCAAAAGTATTTTAAAATTATTTTAAATGCGCATCTATTAAGTTGAAAATGAAACGAAGAAAGCTAGTCCCAGAATACCAAAATGTAAATCCATGTTTTCAAGAGATCCTGGTGAGGTTTTAGGTCTGGAAGACTGTTCAGGATGTTGTCTAAGAGATGATGAGATAAAGTAGGAAGGACTTAAAAAAGAATTAATTTGGGGCTACTGATCTTTGCTTTGGCAAGATCATTGAAAACACTCAATATTTGGAAGCTTCCTTTTACTATGCTGCTTCATATTTTTCAATTCCTTTCAATAAGCTGTATTAAATTAAAATGGTTAAAGCATCCATTTTCTGACCTACAGATGGGTAGCTGCATTTTAAAAATAGGGAAATCTTGATTCAAACTATGGACATGCTGATGGGCTTTAGGATGCCATCCTTTTGATCTTTTTACTTCAGGTCAGTAGTAGTTGAACATACGTTCATTTGTGTGCATGTGCTCTTTAATGTCTTACAATGCACAAGTTCAAATTTTTAGATGGTTTTATCTTAAATGCCCCATTCTCATCCTTCTCCTTTCCAAGGTGTTAGAGCTGAATACCAGCCAAGGGGAATGTTAAAGCATTATTTATTGTATATAGATTTATAAACATATAGATATTCTTTTTCTGTCAGTTGTCTTCCTCGGCTCTGCAGAAGTTTAAAGTATCTCAAGACTCCATAGATTTGCCTCCATAAAATCTACATTTGTCTTTTTGTTGTAAGGGAAACTTAACATCTTAGTATTGCTGCGTCAAACTACGTGTTCTCCTTGTGTTTGCTGCTTTTGTAGTTGTGAAGGAGTTTGCTCGGGAATTAAAAGGTGTTTTGGGTCACTTCAGGCTACGTGTGGAACCTCCTTTTATGTTTGTTCTGATCACTTATGGACACGACCATGTGAGCAAAGTGGCAGATCTGCCCCAGGCCCATAGAATCATAGAATCACCAAGGTTGGAAAAGACCTAAAAGATCATCCAGTCCAACCGTTCACCTATTCCCAATAGCTCCCACTAAACCATGTCCCTCAACAGGTCCCCTTTCCATCCCTGCTCTCACACAACCTGTCCCTAGCAGTCTCCTGTAGCTCCTTGTTGCTGCTTTTAGCAGAGAGGATGTTGTGTCATATGTTGCAGAGTTACCTTCACTGTCATGTAGCATTTCCTGGTTTGAGTGGCTATATGGGCAGAGTATATGAAAGGAATTACTTGCCTCTATAGATTCTACAGAGTTCCATGCCCAAAAGCAGATTTGTTTTCAGTTAAACGTCCTTAAGAGAATGTCAGACTGCTGTAGGTGCATGGGATATATGTTCCATTGCAGTATTTCTTAGTATAAATGTAGATAACAAACAATTTCCCATGCGGTGAGTCTTGTGAAGTAGGTGAAAACTGTATTACAAACCTAGTAGCT
Source organism: Centrocercus urophasianus (assembly GCF_019232065.1). NCBI lineage: Eukaryota > Metazoa > Chordata > Aves > Galliformes > Phasianidae > Centrocercus > Centrocercus urophasianus. The sequence continues at coordinate 32,272 of NW_024885577.1, forward strand.
TTCTGTCTGTCATGAGTTCCTGCTCAGATGGAAAATGTAAATTCTCTCCATTAACAGAACTCTGTTATTGTTCACATCTATAATAGTCATTTACACTAAATTTTTATTTTGTGTGTGTCTGTGTGGAGAAAACAGCTGTAACCATGTTCAAAAGCAAAAAACCAGCTATGAAGTGTGGGGCCAAAGAAGCCTGAGCATCTCTTTGGGTCAGTATCTGGTTATTTCATTGTGTGCTTCCTGATAAAGTATTTTGAAACTACCAGCTGCCCTCCTGCCAGCATACACACGATTCTGTCAGAACGCAGAAGTTATTGTTGGCCATATAAATGGAAGAAGTAGACGTTTTCCTTTTACTTCAGAGCTGGTGAAGTTATACAGTGAGAGCTATACAAACAGTCCTTCTGTGCTTTAGAGTAACAGCTTTCACAGTTTCATTAAAACAGTAGCAACTGAAGAGATTCTTCGAATGTAATGAACACATTGGAAAAATACACTCTCATTGTTTTGCTGGGGGAGGGGGGATCAAAAAGGGAATCTTGAAGTGATAAAAGTGTCAGGGATGAACCATGCGGAGGAAAAATGACATCTGTTTCTTTTGGCCTGCACCACAAAATGAAGTTACTACTCGAAAAGAACTTTCCAGGCTCTGACAGAAGCTGACATTTTTTATAAACTACATAATTTAGGAAGTTACAGATTGTCCCATGTAGGCAATTTATAACTGATCCATGCTGACATCCTAAGATCCTGGGAAATAGAAAGGCCGGAGGATTACAGTGCAGAAAGGGTGACATCTTTCTTAAAGAAAAGGGGGATTGTAGCTGCACAGTTTGTCTTTGGAAGTTGAGTGAGATCTCCTAATTCAGGCAGTCTGTATGAAGTAATACAAAGAGAACCTTCAACTTGCCCTGTCTTTCGCAACTAAAAGTGTATGTGCTGAGAAGATGAATTTCTTACTGCAAAGTAAAGTGTTAATAGGGCTCTAAGCATAGAGTCACAGGAGGGTTCAGGTTGGAAGGGACCTTTAAGATCATCCAGTTCTAATTATGAATGGTGTTTGGCAGTTGGAACGTTGGTACCCCAGAATTTTTATGTGATACAGAAGTTTGTGAGTAATTCCATTGAAGGTGGGGGGGTTATTCGTATGCAGTGTATGTCACAAATGCTGCACCTGTTTCTTGAACCAAAACATTACGGAATTAAATGAATCTTTTGGAGTAATTATTTTTTTATGATAAGCTCATAAAGGAGGAAATGTGCAGGAGCCTTGAAATGTAATTGTAAAATACTGACAGAAGTTGTCTTAGGATGCATAAAGCAGTTTTTCATCATAAGCATACATACATGTATATGTATCTACACTAATAAAACAATTCTGGTTTTCCATTAAGAGTATTTTAAATATTTATTCATATATGAGACGGGATTGAGAGGGCAGGATTAGGTTGGATATGAGGAGGAGGTTTTTCCCCCAGAGGGTGGTGAGGCACTGGCACAGGTTGCCCAAGGAGGCTGTGGATGCCCCATCCCTGCAGGCATTCAAGGCCAGGCTGGATGTGGCTCTGGGCAGCCTGGGCTGCTGGTTGGCGACCTGCACACAGCAGGGGTTGGAGCTGGAGGAGCGCTGTGGGCCTTTGCAACCCAGGCCATGCTGGGATTCTGTGATTCTATGGTATGAAGAAATGTTTGTGATAGTCAAGAAAAAAAATCTGTTCTCTGTAATATCTCGTGTGAAGTACAGCTGGGGACAGCATGCAGATGCTGACTGCTTCTCGTGTTGGTGTCAGACTGTCACAGGCTGCACAAATCACGTCCGTTTACAAAGTCTTACCCATTCACATGAACATATCTGGCTTTTTATCGTTAAGGCCTTGCAGTTACATGCTATTTGATCTAATAATGATTTCAAAGTATGTAATGCTGTCTAGAGTTCTGCCTTATGCTTTGTTTGTGTTTACGTACATTACTGTGCTGCCACAGAACTTATAGCAGAAGGTGTTAATAATTTTTAAAAGAAGTTTCCAGCATGTCTAGTACGCTAATTATTGTGAAATTATTATTTTCCAAAGTTGTTTTTCTTGATTCGGTCTGTTTATTTATCTTGAAATCTCTTACACAAAGGAAGTATCACAAGAATCACACAAGAATCACAAGGTTGGAAACGACCTATAAGATCATCCAGTCCAACCGTCTCCTCGTCACCATTGCCACCACCAGCACTAAACCATATCACAATATAATAGTTTTAGGAATTGTGAGAGTAAAAATTGTAGTTTGGTAAAAACATATTTAAAACTACCCTTTTATAGTGGAAATACTAAGTTACAGCTTGCATCAGTGATTGAGCACCTGGTGGGAAGGCAGGGCCAACTCAGGGGAGCACAGGTGTGTGCAATGCAATGCACTGAATGACCAGAAGGGCTGGAGCCAGGATCCACCCCTTCCCAGACCTCATTTAAGGGTTGGCAGTGGAAGCAAGGGGCTCTTTCTGGGGATCCCTGTGTACCTGAGGCCTTCTGAAGGTAAGCAGCTTTTTTCCTTTATTTCTGTGTCCATGGCTGTTGCATTTGAGCAAATCCTCCCTTGCTGCAACCTGGGACGTTGCTGCTCTGCTTTCATTGCTGTGCTTTCCATTGCGTTACCTTCAGAACACATTTCAGTTTCCTACACCTTATATCTTCATCCTGGAAGTGGATCAGTGCTTGGCTTTGCGTGAAATTTTACATCAGTTAAGCATTTGTAGATTAAGTTAAAGGTTAATCTAAATCTAATCTAAATATAAGATACTAGTTTGTCGTACTTCAGTATTAAAGAGTGTTTTTTGTCAGCTGTATTTTCTGTACCGCAGTGGGCAGTGTCATTGATGATGGTAGGCTCTATTACTCTACTTACACAAGCGGGTTGAAAAGCTGTTGTTTTTTTTTTGTGAATTCTGTTGTTTATTTGTTTTTTTCCTCAGATATTTTCTTCTTCTCTTTCCAAAGTCTATTTTGTGCGTTTATTTTTTAGATGCTTATAATGGTTTTAAGTTGAAGGAGGGCAGATGGAGGTTGGATGTCAGGGGAAGTTGTGTGCTGTGAGAGTGGTGAGGTGCTGGAACAGCTGCCCAGAGAGGCTGTGATGCCCCGTCCATCCCTGGAGGTGTTCAAGGCCAGGTTGGATGGGGCCCTGGGCAGCCTGGGCTGCTGTGAAATGGGGAGGTTGGTGGCCCTGCCTGTGACGGGGGATTTGGAGCTTCATGATCCTTGAGGTCCCTTCCAACCCAAGGTATTCTATGAACTGTCTAAAATAATTCTGGTGACAAAAGTGTAGCAGTATTTTATGCTAAAATGTAAATCTGAGGAAGATTTTATGTGTTTGTTTTAGCTCTGAATTATTAGAGAATGGAAGAATGCTCTTAGTTGCCTGTGTCTGTTTGTTTGTTTTTTTAATAGATGTGTGCTCCTTAGTTGAAAATGGAAAAAACCTCTTGCCTGATGTCGTAGATCTGTGAGGTGGCTGTGGAGAAGCAACTAAGAAAAACTCAAAATCCTTGTAGTGACACTGCTGTGCCATAGCATAGGCAGCAGCCAGATGCCTCACGTTGACATGGGAAGTGAAAAGCATCATCCCTGCACTGATCACTTCTTCCCCTCATGTGTTGGATGCGACCTGCTGGCGTGAGTTGGGTGAGCATTTGCTCAGTGCTGAATGCCCTGGAAAATCTCACTGATTCCAGCTAAATTAGGGTCTTACATTTTCAGTTACAAAATTGCAAGTCTTGTTATGAATAGCAGTTCATGTGTAGGCTGAAGGACTGCTTTTCTGTCAGGAAGTTCAAGGAACTTATTTCTCAGTGCTGAAGAAATGCACACCATATATAACATGAAAGAAATGTGATGCAGACGGGTGTGCTTTGCCAGCTGGGTTTGTGTGTTTGCCCAGCTTTAAAAATCAGAATAATTACAGTCTAAAAACTGAAATTACTTGTTAATTAAAAAAATAAAAAAAATAAAAAAAACCTTCAACATGCATTTTTTGCTATTTGTAAGACATTTTCCTTTTGAATATTCTGTTTTTACATAAATTAATTAGCAAACTTTAAAAATACTTTCTCTGCTTTCTAGCTTTTGTCTGAAATCCATTGTCATTCTTTCCAGCTGCTTGGCTTTCATTAAATTTCTAGTGCCTTGCTAGATGGTTAATCTACAAAGCACAAATGGGTTTTTGCAGGTCTCTTTGAGATAATGGACTTTGCTACTGACAAGTCTAGTTTGCAGTTGATAAACGTTGGCCTTGATTACTTTGTGGTATGATGTCGAAGCTGACTGACCTCAGTGAGCCAGGTATAAAGGTAAGTAGCAGAGCTACTGTTCCCTCATGCCAGGTTCCTCAGGAGGTTCCCTTATGCTGGGCTCAGTTCTCCTCAGGAAAAAGATTTCAGAGTGTTGGCTTTCATATGCATTAGGTGCCTTGGAGTGCAGAGCACATGCAGCCCCTGATTCTACCTGAAACAGGTAAATGATCATAGCAGCTAAGAAGTTAGCTGAGTAGATGATATAGATGACTGGTTTTAATAAAACAGTCTGGAATTTATATAGCATGCAACGCCCAATGAGCATGTGCTTGGGTTGAGTACTAACAATCCATTTCATCTTACTGTAATGAGCTATGATAGTACTTGCACAACCCTGTTATGACCATGAACTACAAACAGGAGGGGAATCAACTCTTTGAAAGGGTGAATAACAGCAGGACAAGGGGAAATGGTTCTTAGTTGAAATAGGGAAGATTTAGGTTGGATGTCAGGGGAAGTTGTGTGCTGTGAGAGTGGTGAGGTGCTGGAACAGCTGCCCAGAGAGGCTGTGATGCCCCGTCCATCCCTGGAGGTGTTCAAGGCCAGGTTGGATGGGGCCCTGGGCAGCCTGGGCTGCTGTGAAATGGGGAGGTTGGTGGCCCTGCAAGCAGTGGGGGGTTGGAGCTTCGTGATCCTTGAGGTCCCTTCCAACCCTGGTCGTTCTTTGATAAACTTAGGACTTTAGTCATGTCCCTCTTTGCTTTGAAGCTGATCAGTGCAATCATCTGACTTTGGGTGGTTCATTTGGAATGGTGGTGGAAGAAAGCAGCAATGACCTGGCTTAGGGAGCATTCTGGTTAACCAAACTATAATTTGGGATTGTAAAGAATTTCTCTATTCTGTCCCATACTTGTTTACCATATTTGAACTCTGAATTTTGCTGAGATTGCATTGTTCAAAAATAACCAGTTTAGCCTGCTGAGCTGAAACGCTTTTCTGCAAACATGAGCAGTAGGCTCTTTGACCCTTCACTAAATAAGCAGTGGCAACAGATGTGATCGGAACTTGTTTATCCAATAGTGTTCTTCTGATTCCATCTGCCTCATCAGATACATCAATCAAGTGTGGCATGAGATAGAAAACTAGAGCAGAGTTAGGTTTTCCTTTCATTGGTAGGACTGTGGAGAAAGGACACTGCTTAGAGTGAAGCTACTGCAGATCTTTCTGCTGCTGAGGTGATGGGATATTTTAAAGCTTTTAAGTCACAGTCTCTTGTATGCAGTGCTTAGTTGAAACTGGGTTGTGCTGAGAGGCCTGGCAGTTTGAACAACTGGTACTAAGATGTGAGAGCTGAAAATGGAGCAAATGTTAGAGAAGGTATTTGAAAATTCATTCTTATAGGCTTATGAGCTGCATTTCTGTAGCTCGTTTTTAAGTGTAGTTATTCTAGATCTCCCTTTGGTAGTACTAGAGCTTCATTTCATCATTGACTACTAGAATTCACCTGAAAGATAAGTCTCAGACATCATGTCTGAAATGCACTCACTTCCTCTCTTACTTTTCTTAAGTAGGATCTCTTACTTGATAATCAGAGGACTGGAGCAGCTCTGCTATGAGGAAAGGCTGAGGGAACTGGGCTTGTTTAGCTTGGAGAAGAGAAGGCTGTGGGGTGACCTCA
>NW_024885578.1:0-23519 GCF_019232065.1 Centrocercus urophasianus
CCGCGCACCCCCCGGGGGGCCGGGCCGGGCCGCGCCGGGCCCCGCGCCTTTGTCCGCCGCCGCCAAAGCCCGGCAGGAGCAGCCGCCGGCAGCGAAGGGGGGGCAGGAAGGGGGACGGAAGAGCGGAACGGCGCTGCGGCGCCCGAGGTGGCGAGTCCCGGCCCGGGGCCGGTGGCCGCTCCTTCAGCCTCGGCGGGAACCGCTGTCAGCCCCGGCGCCCGGCGCCGCACATGGAACCAAGGCCGGGGGAGACGGGCGCCGCGCTCGCCCCTATTGTCCGGCGCGGCCGGCAGCGGGAGGAGGCGCCGCCGCACGGCCCCGCTCCGCGGAGGGAAGGGGCCGGGCCCTCGGCGAGGGGACCCGAGGAGGAGGAGGAGGAGGAGGAGGAGAGGGAGAGGGAGGAGGAGGAGGAGAAGGAGGGAGGAGGACTGAGCCTTCGCCCCGCCCGCCCCCGCCCGGAGCAGCCCCGAACGCGCTGGCCCAGGAGGAGGCACGCGCCCGGCGGACGCTGCGTGGGTCGCACGGCTGGCGACACGCAGCGCGTCATCACGTCCCTCCCCGCGCGCCCCACTCCCGCCCGCCCGTGCGCGGCAACAGCAGCAGCGGCGCAGGGTGGCTCGGCGGCGCCAGCGGGCCCCGCGCGCACCGCCTCGGCGCATGCGCGCCCCGTTTCGCGCCTTCGGCGGACGGAGCCGGCGGCGATGCCGAGGCGGGCGCCATGGGACCGTGCCGGTTTGCCCCGCCCCGCCTCGCGGCGCTCCCCGCGCCCCGGCGGCAGAAGGAGGCGGGCCCGCGTTCCTCGAGCACGTGCCGGGCCGGGCTGTGCTGAGCGAGGCGTGAGGGGCCGGGCCCAGTGAGCGGCGGGACGAGGAGTGGCGGGGCGGTGCTGAGAGGCGGCTGTTAGCCCTGACCTGGGCGCCTCGAAAAGAAGCAGGGGAGGCAGCTCCATTTGAAGTTAATTCCCTATAAAAAGCAGTTGACGGAAGAGTTTGTATTTGCGTCTGAACGCTTGCATGCAGCTTCTAGGCGTACAGGTGAGGGCTGGGATGACATAATTTCTGAGAAAAAAAATAGGTTATTGGCAAATCACGTCAGCCCGGGAGTTGGAGATGGAATAATGCAAGAGGTTGTATGGACCACAGTGATGTGCATCATGCTCAGTGGGACAGAACTATTTTGTTCCATTTTTAGGAAGAATTCTCCCTTTGTTTCTCTCTGTGATTGCTTCTTTTCATCCTTTCATTCCTTTATTTTTCTGTCAAAAAAAATAATAATAATCCTATATATAGTGTGATAGCGAAGGAAGCTCTTCTGTGCTTTGAAGCACCTGTACCCACTTAAAAATCAAATTTTGTGAAATGATTCATATGACTTCATTTTACATAACACATTGTTCTCCCGAGCGCTCGCTTACTGGCAAAAAGGTTCAGATTTCGCACGATAACAGTTATTTATAGGCAGTGACATGGCTTTGGAGGAGCCCATTTAGAAAGAATGCCTGGTTTGCTGGGGGGATTTTTGTCTGTTTGAACTGGTTGTAAGAACAAGAAGTTTCATAGGTATGGGCTGATGACTTTTTCTCCGAGTTACAAATTTAGCAAATGCACCTCGATCTTTTGCAGAACTGCAATTCAGTGTTGTATCACGGGTAGCAACAAGGACATGGACGCCAGAGATGACAGTGCATTGGCTGCTTCAGTTTAAAAGCTTTTTTTCAGCTGTTCTCATCCTGTTTCTTCAAATAAAGGTGTAACAAACTTTTACACTGTATGATATTGTAATGCATGTATTGTAATATATAAATTGTTCACAATTTATAATAAGCATACAATTTAAGGTAAAATATGTGCTTGGCTTTCTTAATTGAATTAAGGTACAGCAGGTTTTCTTCTGCATTCCTTCATTTTTTTGTTGTTATGTTTGCTTAGCTTGCATTAAATCATGGTTGCATTTAAAGTGATGGCAGAACTTAATTTTCACCCAAGTCCACCCACTCCCTGCCCACCTCCACTCATTTTTCAGAATTACTTCTGGTTCTCTCCTACTAATAACAAATCTGTACTCAGGTAAGTTGGATTTTTACTCTAGCCCATCTAAAATTCATTTATCAGCAGTATGTGTTGCAGAAAAATGAAAGCACACTTTTACTGAACATACAGAGTAGGTTTCAATCAAGGTCAAGCTGTAATTGATATTTTGTTTTTATGGTTCCTAACAGTGGTGTGTTCTTTCCACCAGACGTGTTGAAACTCGTTCTTTAAGGTCATACACTAGTACATCTTTAAATAACATAATCAGCATTTTCTTTTATTCTCCCCCACTCGTAATCAAATTATCTTTGATCTCTAATTAACATTATATAAACACCTTTAAGGAATCTGAAATGTGTTCTTGTGAAGCAAGCATAGATTTTCCAGACAGTGGATGATTCCCTATGTATTTTGTTTTCAGGACACAAAGTACTATTTTTATACGTGCAGAAGTTACATTATCAGGGCTATGGTTTCCTGTACAAATTTACTGAGAAGAATTTCACCTCGAATAAAAGAGGAAACCTTGGAATTATGGCTTAAGTATTTGCAGCCTAAACACATTACAAAGAATGCACATGCCATGTTTTATACTTCACCTATTCTGCCTACTGCCTTGTGTAAGTCAAGAGTTTGCAGCACAAGACAGAGGTTTTTATTCATTTTCTTCATTATACAGGTATGGCAACAACAGAGTGTTGATTCAGAGCATTTTGTTTGAGCTAAGTTGTGTTCTCTGTGCACAGTGCAGTTCCTGAAGCACCGCAGTGCTGCTCTTCTTAACAGCAACATGTGATGTTATCAGGTGCTGTAGCTCATCTGCACAAGCCTTTCGTATGGACATCTGAATGTATTCAAATTCAGGATGCATTAATAAAGATTCAGTGATTCTCTTCAGATTCAGTTTTACACCTTATTACCATGTTGGGGTGCTGTCTAGTGGGGAAGATGCATTGCTGAGGGCCAGTTTTGTCACAAAGTGGGGAACCCTTACAGAGCCAGCAAAATGGAAGATCACAGAAACATTAGTTCAGTTTCTCTGTCCCTGTGGGAAGAAGCTCAAATCACACAGGTACTTCAGGAAAACGTTGTGCCGGACCTGCTGTGCTGCAAAGAGCGCTGCTTTGGGGCACAGCCAGCTCACACTGGCAGAGCTGAACAGTCTGCATAGAAGAGGAGGCTTCAGTCAATTTTTTGTACGAAACAGAAAATGAGGATCCGCAAAGGCATACTGTGTTTGTGCTTGGGAAATACCTGACGAGCACTAAAAAGCTCTTTACAGATAAACAGTCAACAAGCGTGACAGTTTGTAGCTTTTCTTCTGAGCTGAAGAAGTTACTTGGTACACACTGCATGGTTTATTTCTGTAGGCAGGAAAAAATGTCTTTTCAGTTGTGTTCTCAGTAGCTCTATTGTTATGTTTTGGTTTTGGCATGTGCCACTTCTCTGGCATATACTCAGATACACCTTTTTTTTTTCTACTCGGTTATTTTCTGAATACTGTACGTTTCCATAGGACTTCCAAACACCAGCAGCCCAGCTGCAGCACGCCTATCCCTTCCTGTGTCTCATTTCTGCTGTCATTTTTTTCCAGCTTTGCACCTGGATCTGTGTCACTCTTCTCTGAATTCTGTGGGGACAGGATATCCCAGGCTCTTGTTTGCTATCCATTGCACCCCCAGATCAGCTGCTGCATAACTGTTGCCCAGTCTGCCAGTGTGATGGTCCTTCCACAGTGCAGTCGTTTGTCTCGGCCTTCACTGGACAAATCATCAGTGGGGCTGGTCACAATCATTTTAATAACAGCCCTGTCATTCCTTGCTTTTACCTGCAGATTTAAGGAACATGCTCTTAAAAACAGGGTAGCAGTGAAATTACCGTGGATGATTAAATCCAAGATGTGGAAGAGGCACCCTGAAGAATGTTGTCTAATCTAATCTATCAACCATTGCTACCTACTGTGAGGATGATTTCCAATCATTCTGGCACTCACATTATAGCAGCTTTGTGTACTCCGTGGCCAAGGTTCATCTTTCCTAACTTGAGACACTTAACCCAGAGAGTAATTGCCTAAGGCTACTTTCAAAGTCAATAATTAAGAGAAAGCAGCTTGTGTCTGAAATGCCTTTTTCTTGGGAGGGAGGGAAGAAGGGAGGGAGGGATGAAAGAAGGGGAAGGAAGGAAAGGGAAGGAAGGGAGGGAGGAAAGAGGGAAGAAAAGAAAGAGGGAGGGAAGGAGGAAAGGAGGGAAGGGAGGGCCTCAATTTATTCAGTAACTGAAGTTGGCTAATGGACACGTAACCTTCCGCACCACACCAGCAGCTGAGGCAGAAATTGAAAAAGCCTGATCCCAGCAGATTTCCTTTTCTCTTTGCTCATAGCACTAAGAACCATGCTCTCATCATCAGTTTAAGAATGGAGTTTTACTGACCAGTTACAGCCTCCAGAAACAGGGACTGACTGTGGAAACTGGTTCAGAAAAGTCAGTTATGAACACAGCTGCAGTGTGACAAAAATGTAATTATAGTTTCAAAGAAATCCTGTTGTAAATCCAGTGATGACATTATTGGCAATAGCAGTGTGGAAAGGTCTTCTTTTCTACAGTAACTAGTTCTTAAATGTATTTCTAGAAAATTTGCAGGAGTTGACACAGCACAAATGGTCTCAACCACTGAAGTCATGATTTTCTCAGTGCTTATTGCTGTCCAGACTAAAATCCTTATGCTACAATAGCGTTAAAATGACCATGAGCATTTGTGTCAACAAAAGCCTCTGGAGCAAGTGTCATTTGTAGACATGTAACAGCTGATATGAAGAACGTTTTTAATATCATCAGAGTGGGAGGTTATGAGAAGCCCAGGTCCAGCTTCAGAGGTGCAGCTTACAAGTTTGCCAGTGTGATCGACCAGAAGCTGAAAATTCATCGCTTTTGGTGTGAGTAATGGAAGGAAACTTGGAACCCTACAAATAGGTGTTGTGAATGTGCTGCACATTCAACAAGCCAAACAACCGAAGCATTTCTGAGGACACCCGTTATCATGCAGAATGTTAGCCTGTGTAACAAGCTGTAATGCACCAATCACCCATTTTGTCTGCAGAACATGTAGTTGTTTATTTGGATTTGGTTTTGTGGCTTTAAAAAAAATGCTTTATATGTTGTCCCAATACTTCATTAAAGTTGCCCATCCTTTCTGGGTTTCTGTACACAAAGGTGGAATGACTTTTTTAGCATGGTCTCAGCAAGGATAATTTAAAAGCAATTTTGACTCGTAAAAAAAAATATAAGCAGCTCCATAATTAGGGACTGCTAATTAGTTTGGGATTTGGATGTTGTATTTAGGTTCAAAAGATTCCTGGTGTCTCATCTAATTCTTTACTGGCCTATTGGCTGGTGTTAAAATGTCTTGCAGTATTAAAACTGAGAATATCAAGTACTGCTAGAAGTGAAATAACGAGCTGAAGTTCCTGCATACCAACCTGACTAAAGGAACAGTGTCTTATTAATCTCACTATTTGGCACTGCTGAAAACCAAAGGCAAGCAGCTCGTTTGTCATTTAAAGCTGAAAAGTGAGGTATTGCTTAGTAACACTGGATTTTTTCAAAGAACAGTTTAACTCATATCATTTCTGATCATTTTGAAGATGAGTGCACTCCCTTATTGCAGAATCTAATTTGTATGAGAATTTGGAATAGTTGCTTTGTTATATGTGCTGAAGTTATTGGATAATTTCTGCCAAGAAAAACAATAGATTAATGACATTATCCCTCTGGTGTATGAAGCAAATCAGAAAAGAGAGTTAAAACAATTTGCACATCTGATAACTCGGATGACTGCATGCAGGAACATAGTAGTCTTCTTACACTCACCTTCCTCCAGCAGTTTGACTTTTTTACCATTCATTCTTATTTTCGCATGCCATTTTGTGCTCTTAGTTCCTCATGAAAAGCGTTAGGTTGAGATAAATGTGATTAGAATTAACAAATACATTCAGAGGATCACGTTAGATGTAAAAAAAAGATGTATATCAATTAGCATTCTGATTAGTCGTCTTTCTATCTCAAGTAATTATTATTTTCTCTTTCTTCTCAAAAGATGGCCAAATGTACTGCTTTGGTTTCTCCATTAGTTTTGAGATCGCATTAAAAATTCATCAGGCATTCCATCTCATTATGCTTCCATTTCAGCTCTTTGACGGGACAGCGCTTCTACCAAAACCCACAGAAACAGAAGGTAACTCGATTCAGACGAGCAGAAGTCAGAGGATTCAGTATTTTCAGATTTTCCACTCGCAGCGTCCTGACATTGCCCTGAGAAGTAAAGAATGTGTCAGAGTTGGCTTCAGCCTGACTTCCCCCTGAAAGCCTGGAAAAACAGCTGTCATTCTTCTCGTCCCCCCATGGACTGCCTGAGTAAATGCAGCGAGCACATTTCATTACTTTCGGGAGACTAGTTCTGGTTTTATTTAGTTTTATTCTTTATTAGACCTTTTGTATTTAACAATAGCAGAAAGGTACCTGGAATCCTGTCTGATTTTCAACTCACTAAATTCCTATGTGCTTAATCCAATTTAAACTGGAAGGAATGTTGCCAATATGTCAACAAAATGCAACAAAGAGAGGGGAGGGTTAGTTTACAGAAACTCCTGAATTCCTTTGTCTTGACCAAATGAAAGAAAATTGTTCTGGTAAGACAAGTGTATACAAAAAGGATTAACTCTGATAAACTGACTTTTATGTTCAGATAAAAGCCACTCCAAGTGCTAGGAGTACATTTTTCAATCAATTTCTTAAAAGCAGCTTTGCATTTAATTAGAATGTCTTGTTTAAAAGCTGGGGGACGCAGAGGCTAGACTTCCTGGTGGTGCAGAGTGTATTGTAGTGTGGGTTTAACATAAGGTGTGCAGTGCTCGGTGCTGATGTGAGGGCCAAAGTGCTGCATCCCACCTCTCCCATGCTGCTACATCACACACCTCCAGCTGTGTGCTCCTGCTGCTGCAGTGTAGAGTGCTATGCTGGCAGAAAGTGAACCTTCCCCCCTTAAATACATAAATAAGCAAAGAGAGAGTGGGACCAGATGAGCAGCACAGCTGGAAAAGGTGCAGGTATGTAGCTAGGGACAGAGCGCACCTTTTGGTGTCAGCCCTCAGCTCCACCACATCTTCTGTGTCAGGGAAACCCACACAGATGCTCTCAGCCAGGATTCCATAAGGGATTTCTCAGCTACTCAAAGAAGTAATTCATTTTAGAGAACCTAGCTTAAAACCCCACATACTCCTTGGGATGTATGTATGATGTGTATGGCAAAAAAAAGGCATAGCAGAATTTGCAGTGAAAATCTGAGTTGACTGGGATGAAGTACTAGCGGTAGAAAGTATATGCGTAATGCTATGCATGTTCTTACATGCTTTGCTGAGTTGGAATTATGGAGAACACCCTCTAGTCATGTGTCAGAACATGGGTTGAATCTACATAAATCAATACCACGTCAGCATTTTTCTAGGTTAAATTACACAACTAGAAGTCTGCACACTACTAAAGTATAGGCCTAAGAGAATAAGTGACTTTTATAATATTTAATCTCACCTCAGACTCTAAATATTTAATATAATTTTATTAAGCAATTTAATTCTAAAATATATTAACTGAGTAATTATACTAATCCAAGCGTAGCAGAGGAGTATGTTTCACAGAATAACCAAAAACAGGGAAAGCCATTGTGTCTGCTCAGGCATATGCAGGTTTTACTTAGATGAAGAATTCACGATTACACAAAATTAGTAGAAAAAAACATACTCTGAAATACCTGTAATTGTTCTAAAAGGAAAAATAGTGTCTCTAAAGAAAGATCCCAATGCTTCATTGCAAAGCACAAAGACTTAAGAACCAATAGATCCAAATAGCTTTATTTGCTAAAGCACTGGTTGTGTTGGTGCTGACCTTGAGCTGGATGATCTGTGGGCAAGCTGTATATCATTGCATCTGTAGCTGAGATAATCAATTCTCAGACAGTGGGAGAATTGTCTTTAAAGAAGTCTTAAGCAATACTAATACACTGCGAGTCAATATTATTTGCATTAGAAGGGAATTGTTTATTGCAAGGTATGAGAACAATCCATGGAACGTGAAGTGCTGCTCCTAAATGTGACTTGCTTTGTAAGTCAGTTTTCAGATATATTTTTATTTTCTTGTCACTTCATCATGTCTACATGCGTGAATGTCCATCTGAGGAAGTATTTTATGAAATACATCATTCTAAGCACAACCAGGAAAAAAACCACGTTTGTCATGCAAACTTATTGATAATCGCCACTTATCAAATGTGGAAATAAGCATTGTTTTGTGTGCAGTGTGTAATGATACATTAATTTAAATTGCTTGTTACTTTAAAATACTGTGCAGATAGGAAAAGGAAGAGTTAGTGAAATCCATTATTGCAAGTTGTATATTTTGAATTGTGAAGCAATTTATGAAGGAAAGCAACAAAGTTGGGTGTCTGGCACCAGCAGAGGAGATTGTGGCATGAAAAATCATAAAAAACAAAGACTGAGTATTATTACTATTAGCAGTACTCTTTTCATACACCATACATACTCTGCTCATCCTCTTTCCATGAAGTCCTCGGCACTTTTTGACATAATAAATGTCTTGTAATTACTTTGCCTGAACTAAGTAATATGAGTTATGCTAAGGCCTGTGAATATTTACTGCCCAGGTTTGTTTTCTGGTAAAGCGTAATACTTCATTTATGGATAGCAATTACCATGGAGTTCTGCAGCCTGAATTGTCTATTGCCATCCATAGCCAAGTCGTGACATTGCAAAGAGCAGGATGTTCTCGAGCAGGGAAAAAATGCCAGCATTCTGTACCTGCCTGGTTATGCTGACATTATGACAAGTAAGCCACGAGGCTGGGAAAGAAGTAACTGTGGTTCTGGCACTAGTTTCTTGTCCCATGGGAGAGATGGGGGTGCCATGTGACCTCGCTGCATGGCCCATAGTGTGGTCCAGCAGTAGGATCCAGCAGTGAGACCCAGGTGTGCAACCTTACAGTAAGATCCAGCTGATTGATCCAATGGTGTGACCCAGCTGTGGGACACCAGCATGGCCTAGCTGTGCGACATGGTGGTAGGATTCAGCTTTGGGACCCGGCTGTGTGATCCAGTGGTGTGGACCATCAGTGGGATCCGTGCTCTTGTCCAGCTGTGGGGACCCAGCTTTGGGACCCAGCTGCGTGAATGCAGTGGTGTATCAGTGATGTGACACAGCTGTGGTCCTGCCAGCCCTATGCTCACAACTGCCCTGCAGCCGCAGCTGCTCGCCCCACTACACTCCTCTTTTGTTTCTCAATCATAACCCAATTAAAACCAGCAGCTGCAAAATAATCGATGGGTTAATTTCATTAGCTTTTCTCTCTGTGAAATAAACAGGCAAATGAAACTCTCCTTGGTCTTAATTAGTTCGTATAAATGTTGGCAGGAAAACAAAGACACTTGTACACTCCTTTATTTTTATAGAGACTTGCCTGAAAGAAAAACCTCATAATTTCCATTTTTTTTTTTTCCCTTGCCTGGCACTGTCAGTTGGAGGCCAACCCTGAACCTCCGAGGGCACAAAGGAAGGCGGTTTGGCAGCGCTGGGCACAGTGCTGCCCCACAGATCGGGGCACATCCCAGAGAGGCTCCGCAGAGCAATAGGCTGCAGCCAGCATACACCTCCCTCCTGTGCAAGGAATTCACCTGCCCCAGCAGCCCCAGCTGAACGCTGCGGTTCCGCAATCATTACCGCTGGAGCTGTGCCATGCCACATCACCCAGCAGTACAAATTTGATCTGGATCAGGCGTGGGCACATGATTATGCTTTTGTCAAATTAGCAGAGCGCTCCGTGAAGGTTTCGAGCTGCCTGCGTGCTCTGCTGGCTGCAGAGGAAGCGGCAGTGCCTGCGCCATGATGGCTTAGAGCCGTGCGGGCAGAGGCATGTCCTCACAGCCATCCCTGTGCAGCCAAGCCACACAACTGAAGCTTCTTCTGGGCCAACTGAACCGATAGAGGGTGGTGGCAACCTAAACTTGGAAGCCCTGAAAATATCTCATACACAGTCAAACTTTGTCTTACACTACAGCCACAAACACTGTCAAACATCTGCTATGGCCACAGGCTATAGTCAAATACTGACATATTTATAGCCACAAGAGTGTCCATCCTCTCAGCTTTTGCATGGCATCTACTTGTGCTTCATTCTTGTACGGCATCCTGGCCTGTGTATAAGTTTTATGGTGGAGCTTTGGGGTGAGCTGGAGACAACATAAAACTCGACTGCTGCCGAAAGGAGTGAAGTCACTCCTTTTTGTTGCATCAGCTCTAGCAGTGATGCCAGCCATGGAATAAGCCAGATTAGAAAGAGAAGAAAATAATAATAATTAAAAAAAAAAATCAGTGCAATTTTGGACCATTCCTTTGTTGGCAGCTCAGGTTGACTTATGCCAGCTGTAAGCCCACAGCTTCAAACTCTTGAGTTTTGGGTCAGACTATTTTCCAGACGAAAGGTGTCATAATGAGGACAAAAACTCGAAGAACAGTTATGATAAACTATTGACAATTGTATTCCTGATTTACTGAAATGTGAGTTTGTGGGCATATTGCTTTTATTCTTTGATTTTTTAAATCAACCACTGAAAAGTCTTTCTTTTCTGGATGCAGATAGCAGGATTTTAAGATAGTTACTCATCAGCACTGTAAAAATTATTTTTTTTTTCCTCAGCCATGAGTTAAGTGAGTATTTCCATGACAGTGTAATAAATCCTCTGTGTGGATTATTGAAGCTTCAGAGTGATGACTACTGATTGCCATCTCCCGCACTGGATTCCCTCCTCCTGGGAACTATTTAGATGAGGAGCTGGCGTGGGGGAACTTGAGGGAGAGCAGAGAGCAGAGGCAGGGACAGAGCCAAGAACTATGCTAGGGATTTCAGGAAAGAATTTGTGTAAACATACTACAGAAGGTATCAAAAGATGGTTCATTAAGAGAATTGTGTGAAGGATTAAAAAGTGGAGAGAACATAATTTGCAGCTTGGAAGGCTGATGGTATCCTGAGCTCCATCAGAAGAGGGATGGCTAGCAGGGGCAGGGAGGTGATTGTTCCTCTCTGCCCTCATGAGGCCCCATGTGGAATACTGCATCCAAGCCTGGGGTCTGCAATACAGGAAAGATTTGGAGCTATTAGAGAGAGTCTAGAGGAGGTCCATGAAGATGATCAGAGAGCTGGAGCCTACAAAGACAGGCTGATGGAACTGGGCTTGTTCAGCCTGGAGAAGGCTGCGAGGAGACCTCATTGCAGCCTTCCAGTATAATTATATAAGGGAGGGGAGTCAACTTTTTACTCAGGTAGGTAGTGATAGGACAAAGGGGAATGGTTTTAAGCTCAAGGAAGGAATGTTTAGATTGGACATCAGGGGGACGTTCTTCACAGAAAGAATGTTGAAGTACTGGAACAGGCTGCCTAGAGAGGTTGTGAATGCCCCATCACTGGAGGTGTTTAAGGCCAGGTTGGATGGGGGCCTGGGCAGCCTGGTCTAGTACCATATCTGGAGATTGGTGGCCCTGCCTGTGGCAAGGAGTTGGGTATCAGTACAGAAAGGGTTGTTAAGCACTGGAATAACATGCAATTATAACCACCCCAGGGAGGTGATTGAGTCACCATCCTTGGATGTGATGCTCAGGGACATGATTTAGTGGAGGATTGTTAGAGTTAGGGTAGTATGGTTAGGCTGTGGTTGGACTCAATGATCTTTAAGGTCTTTTCCAATCTGAGTGATTCTATGATTCTATGATTCTAAGATGATCCTTGAGGTCCCTTCCAATACAGGCCATTCTATGATTCTATGATTGGGTACTGGAGAAAGGTTGTGCTTAGTGGAGAGGACTGAGAGCAGCTGTGGATTCTTAAGGAACGGGTACTGAGTTGTGTTCCTAGAGCTTCCTAATCAGTTCCTGGTAAAATAAGCTCAAAAGTAGGTCAAAGCACTCACTCACACTGCTCAAGTTAATCTTCCTGATTCCTAGCTGTAGCTAATTAGGCTGTGCTAAAATGCATTCATTTTCCTTGTTACCAAACTGTGGGATTGTAAATTTACAGTACATAGTGATAGAATAATGCCTTGAATTGCTACAGTGAAGAAAAATAAATAAATTACTGAGACTCTGCCTAAAGACAGCAGTGGAAGACTCGTTTCACTTTTGCTTGAAGTCACAGATAAATCACCTCTGAGTTACCAAAGTTGTATAAACTAGGAACTTCCTGTCTTTGTTTTTGAGAAAGAAATTTAACTTCATGTTACACAGATTTATATGACTTATATCTTATTTACTCATTTCTTTAGCAAAAAACGATAATAACTTTGATGGTTATGGCTACCAAGCTTTAAACGGGTTCAAATTTAGTCTCCTAAACTGCAGATAAAAATAAAATTTCTGGTGCTCCACTGAATATCTTATTGAAAAACTTAAGTGTATTATCATTACTTAAAGCTTAATTGCCTATAATTTTATAAAATAAGCGTTTATATATATGTCACTTAGGTAGTCCACCAAGCCTTCAAACTGGTTTTATTTGCATAAGCTAGGAAGTTACAGTTCTGGATTACTTCTCTGGGTCAAACTGACCAGGTAAAGGCATGAGCAATTTGCATATGCAACAGACTGTTCATTTGAGGTTTGTATTTCTTTGGTTTGCTACTTTTTCAAATAGTACAGTTGTTGAGAGATATTAAAAACCCAAAATACATTTAAATTGAGATACTCTATGTGAATAGTAACAGAAGGTCACAATATGTTCAGAGAATTCAAATATATGGTTGTTCTCTTATGAACACTCCTTGAATAGATGGAGTTACAGATGGCTAACCAGATGGAATACCTTACTTCCAATATAGCTATATGTATTTAAAAATGGGTGCAATGCAATCATATTATTTAAATCTGTTCTGTATTTCTTTTGAAACCATAATGACAGTGACTATTCAGTAACACAGGAATGTGACAAGAATGTAATTTATTGCCACAGAATTGTTGGGCTTGTCTGAGATCTTACAAGACTCACTCCTAAGAAAGGCACTTAAAACAATTCTCTCTTTTTTAGAAGATTTTTTGAATACCTATCAGGTAGAGCATGTGATTCAGAACTAACTGAGAAGAAACGATAAGAAGAACATTGGAGGAGGTAGCTGCCTCAGAAGCACTCTTTTCTTGCTAACAAAAATCAATCCTCAGTGCTGAACCAGAGACCCAGCACATCTTGGCAGAAGCATCCTCTTCCACTTACTCAATCTGTTGCCCTTTGATTAGGTTGTTCAGTTGGGTACTATAAAAATTGACATCAACACAGCAAAATATTCAAATACAGAATGAAAGATAGATCATGCTCAACAACTGAAAAAATGGTACACATTAGCACTGTATATGCCCATTATTGGGATACATACTCTCCCTCATCTTATTAACCTATCATACTTCACTCACATCTTCATGCTTTACTTGTTTGGGGTCATTTTTTCTAGTTGCCATTCATTTACCTGAGAAAAGTCATCAGCTAGCAAGAGTTCTTGTTTCAGACTCCTCATCTTCCTTCTTTATCTTCTCACTTCTTGTCAGTCTCCAGTATAAATGCCAGTATCATGTTAATGTTCTTACCATTCTTTTGGCAGAGTAAGTCAGATAAATGAGTTATAAAAGTAATCAGATTAGGAAAGTTTTGGGGAAAGGAAGCATTTACATGCTTGCATCAGGGCTGGAAACTAAGTAAGTGAAATCATTCTAGAAATTACTGATGACATAAAACAGGACTTTTATTGAATGCAATAAAACACCCAAGTTAACATAATGGTCGAGAAAGGGTGGGACCTCTGTGTCCATCTGGTCCAAACCCTTGGACACAAGTGGTCCAAGTAGGGACACCAGAGCAGAGTATCCAGGTCTTTGTCCAGATGGCTTCTGACAAACTTGGAGGAGACTCCACAGCCTCTGGGCAGCCTGTGCCAGTGGCTCCATCACCCACACAGCACAGAACTGCTTCCTGGTGTTCAGAGTGAACCACCATAGGGAATCATAGACTCATAGAACGGCGTGGATTGAAAAGGTCCTTAAAGATCATTTAGTTTCAATCCCCCTGCTGTTGGCAGGGTTGCCAACCACTAAACCAGGGAAACTCCAGTTTGTGCCTGCTACCTTTTGTCCTGGCACTGGTCACCACTGAACAGAGCCTGGCTCCATTTTCTTTTCACTCTCCATTTATGCATGCTGATGAGATCCCCACTGAACCTCCCATCTTCTAGGCTCAGTGGTCCCAACTCTCTCATCTTTTCTTCATAGGAATGGTGCTTCATATTCTTGGCCCTCTCATCAGTATTCCAAGGGGTCTCTTGTTCCAGGCAGCCCAGAACTGGACACAACACTCCAGGTGTGGCTTCACCAGTGCTCAGCAGGTAGGAAGGAGCACCTTCTTTAACCCACTGACTATACTAAAGCAGATTAATAAGATAATATATTTCACTTTCCAAATTTCTCTGAGTAAAATCAGAGGTTTTCTTTCCTTGCTCACATTAGAATCAAGAATCAGTAGGTTCTTCTAAGAGGTTGGGAGTGACCTATCTAATCACTTATATTTCTTACATGCTTTGGTGATGTCAATATTAACAACACCTGATTCAACAAACTAAAAAACTAAAAAAATAAAAAAAATCCAGCTTTCAAAAATCATCTTTCCTTATCTTGGAAGCTGAAAATTCACACCATTGTTGAGCAATGATGCCAGTCCTTTCATGCAGGTGTGTGTACCTACTTGTCTTTCAGCTCCAGGCTCTTAGCTTCTGGACTTACTGTGAGCCAGGAAAAGGAGGGAACAGTGGGGGGAAGGACCGGAGTGACTCAGAGTTCTTCAACCCCTACCTCTGTGCAGCTGCAAGCTTCTGAAGAAACTTTGGACCTCCTTCTCATTCTGGGCCAACTTTCAAACTTTTATAGGCTGATACACAGCTCCGTGTTTCCAGACATGTTGAGATTTGTTTGTTTTGAAATGCTTGTAGCATACAAGTGGAACGTAAAACGTAGGTAAGACCTACTTAGGTATGAGGTCCTTTGGGATAAGGAATGTCTTGGTTTTGCATTGACTGCTAAGGTGGGGTCATGGTTTACTATTAGGTAACTACGTGTTATGATACAAAAAGCAAAAGTGAAAAAAGAGTGGATAAATATTAAACAATATGTTTTGTTCTTCTAATCATGTAGATGATTTGAAGAAAGAGTTAGGAAAACTCACGAAAGTTTGAATCCTTTAAAGATTCACTGGAATGTACCTAGACTATATGATTCCCAACGGAAAAAAAAAACACCTAGGTGTGCAGATACAGCATTCATTTTCTTCAAACAAACCAAGAATTCTTATGAAAAAACATTACAGGATACAAAGCAATGTTAACACACCAGAGGGAGCTGTATTCACACAGAACGGCCCATGAGACAAGAATGCAGAGTGCTGGTTTCTTTTTGCTAATGGGATGTACGTAAGTACAGAGAATTTGGGTAAAAGGTCATTTTATTTTCTTCCTTTTTTTTTTTTTTTTTTTTCCTTTTTCAATAATGATAAAGTTATCTCAAAGTTTGAGGTCAGGCATGATGATTGAACAATCTGTTTTATTGTGTTCATTCAACATAATAAAATTAGCTGAACTTACTCCATTTTTTATGTCCTGGAAACAAGCCCATCAACTATGCTGGTGGTACTGTGGGAAAAATGTTAAAGAAATAGTAAAATACTGTAAGTCATCGAGGACTGGGAGGGGAAAAAAAGTGAAAAACAGCCCTACAAACTCAGACTTCAGACAAAGCAGAGCAAGAGCCAAAGCAGGTGTTTTCCTGCAACCCATGGTGGACACCACAGTAGAAAAGAGATTCTCTCTCCTGCAGTACCCTTTGAGTACCACAGTGAAGAAGGCTTTTCCATTCAGCCTGTGGAGGGGACTGCACGCAAGCAAATATCCACACTGTGGCCCATGGAAAGTCCCATTCCACAGAAGGTGGATATTTCCTGAAGGAACTATGCCTTATGGAAAGGAAACTACAAAGAAGTATGTTCTTCTGATAGACTCTGTGCACTAAGGAGGACTTACAATGCAGCCCACAGGAAGAATCCATGCTGGAGCAGGGGAGAAGTGTGAGGAGAAAGCAAAGAGGAGCTGTTATGAACTCATAACATCCTTCCCTATCCCTTCTGCACTACTTAGGAGTAAATGAACTGGTTTAGTTTCAAGGATGAACTTGTTTGGTTGCAGAGATGTCATCCCAAGAGCTATCCTGTTAAGTCTCTGGCATTAACAGTCTTCTCAATTTCAAACGGAAAGAAATGGCTCTCTAGACTTTTCAGTGATATGCCAGAGGAAAAGCTATATTAGAATAAAAGAAGGCACCCCATAACTGCTTTGATATAAATATTACAAGAATTTAGGAGGAGTCTAAAGGATCTTCTTCACTTAGTCTTACATCTGAAGAGACTGCATAGTAAACTGAAGCCATTGCTGGTCTCAAAGAAGTGAAATTTAGAGCTGTTGTATCATTAACAAAACACATTCACACTAGAAAAGAAAAAAAAAAATGATAAATTCAAGATTCCATCAAGAGTAAAGCACAAATAAAGAACAGCTACCTAAATACATGTATGTGCTATACTTTTTTGTGTCAATAACTCTAAGACATACCAGCCTCGAGGTTCATGAATGTTTTATTCATTCTTTTATAGGTCTTCCTGAGAGATAACCAATCGGATACTGGACAAACGAACAAAAAGAGTAATCAGACTCCACTGACCTGTTTAACCTTGAATGTGAAGGATGAAAAGCAGCAGCTGTTTTCAGTGGAACGGGGCTTCTGCTGGCACTTACTTCTTTCCCTTTGGATTATATTTGCCTAGAGACACGAAGATAGCAAACTGATGATGTTGTGACTTGATACACACCAGACTGTTCCATCACTATTTGAAGCAGGTATGTTATTTGAATCACCTTGCCTTATTTTTCATTGCAAATCCAGACGAGTTAGGGTTGTGGTTAAAAAAAGAAAAGGGTTGTTATTAGAACCCTCATGTAAAATACTTAATCCTGGATAGTATAAGATTTGCAGAGAAAAAGTTTATGTTAGCTAATGTTACCATTCTCCCAGGGGATATGGGATTGTTATTGGAATTTTATTTATTGTCAGTCAAGGAAGTAAACAGTATCTTCTTGTCACTTTTCTATTGGAACAAAAATACATAGCCTGAAAATAGGATTCCAACATAATTTTAGCTATCAGGAATCCAGTACTAAAATTGTAACCATTTTATCTTCCTTAATTTACAGAGCATAACTTTTTCTAGAAAACTGTCATCTCCTTGTTCTTTTAGTATTTTATAGCACTGCTTTAAATAAGTAAGCAATAACTTTGAGTAGCTAGACCTTCAAGGCTATTAATCAGTAGAAGCCTGATTAAGCTAGTGAGTTTAAATTTCCATAGCTGACTGGCCATTAAAATTATTTTATGAGAAAGTGCAAATTACAGTGTTCTTCAGAATAAAATCCATCATGACTTCAATTTTGTTTTATGTTCTGGGATTGCCATATAGATAATCTTAATTATGTACTGGAATTTTTAAATAATCTTGTATAGCTGCGACTTTACATGGTTGCCAAGCATTGCCTTTTGCATTATCAGGTTCAGTGTGCTTTGCAAGATTCCTGTGTGATCAGGGTAGATCCCAAGATTATGTCAAATATATTACGGACATATTATCAACAAGTAGCATTGTAACTACTGCAGTTGATCAAGTAGTGTTTATAAGCTTGAACATAATTTCATTATTAATTTAAAAATTTAAAAATTAAAATTTTGTCTATTCAGTTGGTAGCTTATGTATGACACTTAAGCATAGGAAGGATTTTTTCTCAGCTGCTCACAAGACCCTGAGTTGTATTAGATTAGTAGTGAAAGAAAACTTCCTTCAAAGTGAATACTACTTCGTGTAAGTTGCTTAGTAAATCATATGCTGTGTACCAGTATTACTGGCTATATTATACATCTCTGTGTATTTACATGGTATTTGCTTTTCTTTTTAGTACAGAACAAAGCTGAGGAGCTTAAAAGTGTTACATGACTGATTCTGAACCAAAATGTGGACTAGTAAATAATATATGAATAACAGCAAGATAGTATTTCTAGCTCAGCAGTGAGAGGGGTGAAAGATCAGAGTGGGTAGTCTTACTGAACAGAGCAGGTTCTTAGAAGTTCTTCTTATATCTGGAGTTATAGCTCACCTTTAGACTTTTTCTGTCATCACTTGTCAACGTTTAGAGAAAGGTGCAACATCCAAAGAAATGAAGAGGTTGCAGTGAGAGTTTTGCTGTAGCAAGTCTGCCAACAGAGAGTTGCAGCTTTCTCTTTATGAACCATAGTTTTCTACATCTGGTGTTTTAAATTATGTTATACATAATTCTTCATGTCATTACCTAGCATTAGCTAGGTTTGCTTTAAGAAATTTGGTTCCTCAAATCCAAAAGGATAAATTATGAGCGGCAAGCAAGTAGTAGAGCCTATTTGGTGCAGAATCATTTGTTTGTCTGCTTTACCTCTGAGACACCTGAAGAAAGAAATGATAGATCTGAAGAGGACTAAATCTGTTGGCTTGTGCTAAACTTTCACTTGCACTGTACATTAAGGTTACCATGGTAGATATATAAGCAGCTCATGAATTCTGACCAAATTCTTGTATTGTAAACCATGCTTCAAATTGGATTGGATTCTAGTTGACTTCAGTATTTCCCACACGTAAGATTGCAATAAATAACACAATATACTCGGTAAAACTGAGATCACTCTCCTATGTGTCTAAATCCAGATTCATTTCACCTATCCTCAGGCACGTAAGTTGGCACTGCAGTTATTCTGAGCATCCTGTAGAGGTATTCCCACCTGGGGAGGTATTCCCCATATGGGGAATACTTTGAAATCTCTTAAGGAATGGAGAGCAATTTAAAGGGAGTTTCATTTTAGTTTTACTATCTTGTAAATTGTGTAAGTGATTTTAACTTTTTCTAAAAAATATTATCCATATATACTTGCAATCCCTGCTATTTAAAATTCTGTTCCTCGTTAGCAGCTTTGGTAATGCACTGCTAATATGGCTGAACAAAGGCAACGTGCTTTGTCAACATCAGGGGAAGCATTATATGGAATCCTGGCCCTAGAGAAGGGAGCAACACATGATGAGATTAAGAAGTCCTACAGGTATGCAAGATGTGTTTTGAAATGTGTCTAAAACACAAGCAACTTTTTTTGTTATGGCATTTGAGGCAGTGTTCTGCACACACTGGGAGTATCCTCCCATAGAAGTTACAGAGCTAAAACACTGAATGTTTTTGCTAACATTTTTATATTTAGCATCTTGTAGTGGAAAACAAAATTATTCTTAGGATGATGCTTTATTTCTTTTCTTACTGCTTATTTTACTTTGGATGTATACGTGTGTGTGTTCATGCTTCTTCCTGAAATTTTTCCTTTTTGAACTTAGCTTCTGCTTTTGTGGGATTTAATGCTTGCCATCCTTCAAAATGCTAAAATTATCAGCAGTTGAAAAGCTAATGTTGATTTTAATATGTCATCATTAAGTTGAGACTGAAGTTGCCAACCAATTAAAGCAATGGCAAACAGAAGTGCTTGCTTCTGAGTCATTGTCTAAAACTGCAAAATAAGAAATTATCCACACTTAGCAAAGTTCCTTCTTAAATTAATCCAACATACTCTTCAACACTGTATTGCTATACAAGTTATTACCATGGAGTAGGTCATTTTTACGAAGGAAGAAAAAAAAAGTACTGATGGTAGGAACCAGTATAACAATTTACATTTATTTGCCACAACGCTTGGCAAAGAAAGTTTATGCATCTGACACACGTATAATGGTAAACCCTTTTGAGTAACTTGCACTTCAGAATTTGTTGTTACAAGTTCCTTCTCCTCTGTGAGATTGAAAAGATTCAGAGGTGATTCTCTTTGAAGCCACTGATTTCATCCCAAAAGCAACCTGTGCACTTATCTTAATTGCTTGAATCCAGACAAATGAGTGGTCAGACTGTTACTGTTGAAGAAAGCAAACCATATTTGTAAAGCACAACCCTAGAATAGCACATCCAGTTCTTGTGTTAACACCTTTTCCCGAAGTATGTTGAAAACTGAAGCCTATGTGCAAAAGTGTGTGATGATTCAAGGACAACACTAAGAGACAGAACAACTACAATCAGTTTATCTCATCAGTAAGCAACAAATAAAAAAAAAGCTGGTAACATATTTGATTACAGTAGAGATTTGAAAAGGAATAATGTTAGGTGCAAGGGGCTTCTTCAGTTTAGAAGAGAGACATAAACAAAACCAGCTGGATGGACTCTAAAACCAATTAAGCAATAAACCAAAATGAGGTATTTGATTAAGTGAGCGTAACCAGCAGCTGAAAGAAACTGGCAAAAGAATTTCTCTTTTGAAAAAGAAGGGAGGACTTTAAATAAGTTTCACTCAAGCAGAAGTTATTGATATGATGAAATGTATTTTATTGCTGAAATTTAACAAGACTTAGAAGTAAGTCCAGAAGATTTTATGAGTCTTTTTGCTCTTAAATCTGCTCTGCTGCTACTAAAAGAGAAAGAACATTAAATGTCATCAGTGAAATAGATGTTCTTGACATCAAAATATGCCAGACCTGTATTTAGAGGCTTAATAAATATAGTAAAATGTCTATTATACCATTGTAAAGGACATTATTTCGTTGCAGTGTATTAGTGACCCAGCTTCAACACACTGTCAAATATAAGAATATATTTGAACTGAAAAAGAGGTTATGCTATAGATCTTTTTGCTTTATTGTTTAGCTTGAATTTTTCTAGGACTCTTTTTGAACAAATTGTATCTCTCTGTTTCCTAAAAAGCACGTGTTCAGCAGAAGCAGGAACAGTAATGAACAGCCAAACTATGTGTACAGCGGAAACAAAACTATATCATGGTTCTGTTGGCTTGCTTAACTATACCACTAGGGAATAAACTTACTACAGTATCAAATTCACTCATGACTTGCACCTCCTGTGTCCCAGTAGTACAGCCTAGCTGCAGAAACCATCTTCTGTATCAAACTTTGTGCTTTCTCGTTGCTTTTCTCATTTAATATTCTGTAAGGAGGCCTTCTTTAGTCCCCAAAGAAGAGAGTTGTCATGGAAGAATGTAGAATGAAATTAACTTTGTTTCATGCTGAACATGAATACGAATGATTTACACAACGATGTGTGGTAAAACTGACAGTAGTGCTTTATCCATCTTTATTAGTAATTATAGCAAAAAAAGGACTGCTTCTCACTAAAGTGGAAATGTCAAAGGGATTCACTTTTAATGAAGTAGCTGTAAATATTTGCAAGATAAAATGATGAGTCAGTCTCACAGATTTGCTTTAATTATAGATTAATTTATGCTAATCCAAAAATCTGCTGCTGAACTGGTATTCTTTAGTATAAGGTATGAAACCAGCAATACCTGATTTTGAGTTTCTTGCCATTATTAATTAAGTCAGTATTAATCATACTACCACAGCCCAGGGCAAAATTTACTTTTTAATAAACATGACAGAATTACCTCTCTGTGCTTTTATTTGGAGTTTGGCACAATCTAATTTCTCAAGCAGATAATGCTAACGGGCTTTTAATCAGCAGAATTTTAAAGGAGATCTGTTTAACTTCAGTTCTCTACCAAAAAAAAATTTTAAAAAAACTCTAGAAAAAAAAAGGGCATAATAACTTAAACTGTCCATTGACTTCTGCTTTCCAGTCTGACAGCGAAGCAGTATGCAGAAAGACGGTATTTCCTGTTTTCTTCAGAAGCTTGAAAAGACCCAGTTTTGAAAAGTGAAAGCATAAACTGATCACAAGTTCCACTCAAACAATAGGCACAGTACATACTGTTGAAGTAAAACTTTAGATATCACAGGTTTTTCTATTTTTAATAATCTTCAGGCAGTTTCCCAAAGTGACAAAAATTCTGCATTTGCAGGGAAGAAATGCAGAAATCCTAGACCTTTCTTACATAGCCAGAGTATTGAGAAAAATACATTCTCTAATACTAAAGCACTCAAGATTTTTGTAATGTATGAAAAATTATAAAGTAATTTTTTTCCTACAAGATTAATATATCCATGTATAATACTATTAGAATAAATTAAAAAGGGAAGGATAAAATGAACACAATGCAAACTGAACTGCACTGAATATCACAAGAGCTTTAAGACATAGAAAACTAAGCCTATAGAGTAGCTTAAAGATAGAAATATTCAAAATGTTGACAAAGAAAAATAAAATATATTACTATTAGTAAACAAAGCAAAAACTATTCAGAAATTAAATTAATTTCAATATTTCCAAGATAAGGACTTCTTGGATGAAGTAGTAATAAGAAAGAAGAAGGCAAAAAAAAAAAAAAAAAGTGTGATTCATGTGCTATGACCACATAGCAAAAGGTTTTATTATTTTTGTTGCTACTAAGCTCCAAAATAAAAACCACATAAAAACCTCCTTCTACTGTTAAACCACAAAAAATAGAATAACTATATCCCTTCAGTAATAATCATGCCCCATTCTATTTAATCTTCCTGCCAATCAGAACTCAATAGACTTGGAAATATCCTTTCTACAACCACCGTAAAATTAGAAGGGACCAGCACAAGGTAAGTCCCCAGACAACCCTCTCTTCAGACTGGAAAAGGACACACCCCTGACGAGATAAGTAGTACAAATTCATCTTTCAAGCAGATATTATTACAAATTAATTATCTCTCACAAATAGATTCCATCATCAGGAAAGGTCAAGTCAAAGACTAGTATCACAGAATGCATACAATACAAAATCAAGAAAAAAGGGAGATGCTCTTGTGAGCACCACCCCTACTTCACTGAGGTGTACCACTCTTCCCACAATTAACAGACTAACAGTAATTTCATAACGGATAGAGAATGTTCCAATAAGTGGACTCAGGCAGGGATTCTCCTTAGCTCCACGCAAAGCATTTATATCTCCACATTCAGAAAATCTCTGCAGCCACTGAGGTTGTCTCCCAGGGGAAGGGCTACTCCCCGCATAAACATCATTCTGGCATTCTCCTCATCTTACTGCCCATCCTCATTGTCACTGTACAGTAATGCCAGAAAGTAGGCATAGTTGTCTTCCCACCATTGCACAAGTGATGAGGAATTGCAGCGAAACAATTGCTTTGTTCCAGACCCCATTCTGTACTTCAACAAGATCCTTCCTCCATCTCTCTTGTTCTTCTGTAATCTAGACACAAAGAAGTCACCCAGCAGAAAATCAGAGGCCAGCACGTCCCCTTATGATAAGAACGCAGGCAAGAGGATGAAAAGCATTGGAGAATGCGGGCATCGATCCC
>NW_024885579.1:0-386 GCF_019232065.1 Centrocercus urophasianus
CAGCAGCTGCGCCTCGCAGTCGGGCGCAGCGCCGGGGCTGTCCCGCTCGCTGGGGAGCGGCCTGGCACCCGCCGCCGCGCTGCCCGCCGCGCCCGGCCTGGCGGCCCGCATCTCTAACTGTTAAGGGGTTCGGAGTCTTTCCGAAGGTAGGATCTGGGCTCTTTTTCTTAGCCGCTCGGATGCCCGGCGGACGCACGGAGGAGCGGCTTTGCGCGGGATTTGCGCGGGATTTGCGCGCGGTTTGCGCGTTGGGGATATATGAGGCCGTTCTCTGTGGCCGGCGGGTTGCCCGGGACCGGTCCGATGCACAGCCAGGTCGGTGTGCTGCACGGGCGGGCGGTCACGCTGTTGGAAAGTTACTCGTTACTCCTTAAAAAAAAAAAAAA
>NW_024885579.1:486-1702 GCF_019232065.1 Centrocercus urophasianus
AATAATGTCTCTAAACCGTCAAAGTTCAGAGATTCTCAGGTCTAGGAGCTTAAAAACAGTGATTTACAGGAACAGAGAAGGCTTGAGGGAGGACAGCAAAGCAATACTTTTTCATTTTAGTACACTTGTCTCATGTACTTTTATAAAAGAAAAGAAAAGATTAACATGTTTACACAGAAGAAAATCAAGATTATCATTTCTTATTTTAACCTGTGTTTTGTATTATAATAGGCTTACGGAGTTTTTATTTTGTACTTTATGCTTATTCTTTACAAGGAATATTGTTAAAAATTACTGGCAAGTATTATTGTACCATTTTAATGTAAAATTTTTACACATTTTCCAAAATAAAATTTTTAATTTTCAAAATAATAACAATAATAACAATAATAATTGGAGAACTAAAGCAAAAGACCAAAGGAGCCCTGCCAGGCAATTTGCTGCAAACACTTTCCTCCACAGTACTTCTCCCGTCCCCGGGGCATCTCTTTCCCTGTCTCTGTGCAGAGACGTCTTGGTGTTTTTCCTGGGGAAATATCGCAGGGCTCAAATGATTTTTAGTTTGGTATTTCTTACAGCTGGATCTGACCGCGGAGAAGAGGGTCTAAGTACGATCTTCACAGACCCACCGGCGGTCCCAGCAGGCGGGAGGGGACGGGGGGGAGGGGAGAGAGAAATAAATAAATGAAGGGATGCAGTAATAGAGATCCGGGACGAAAGAGGGAATAAATAGGAGCAGGTCTCTCTCGGGGAACGAAGCCCACTCCGCACAGCGCCAAGCGGAGCGCTGATCAAAAAGTCAGTTCGAAACTATTTTACACTTCGGGGTGAATTCTAAAGGAGAACGGCATCGGGTCTGGGCCTCCCGGAGGCCCAAAGGAAAATAGTAATGAGGGGCACGCACAGAGCTTCCGAGATTTGTCAGAGCCTCTTACATTTCTGTGACGATAATGCTGACATGTGTTTCTACTTTTCGATTCATATAATATAAAATGAGCGCGGGGACAGGGCTGGGTGATGAGCTGATTGAATGCGTGAGCCACTGAGACGGGGATGAGGGGGTGCTCAGAGCGAGCCGCGTAGCGAGCTGTGTTGGTTTTGGTCTCTGGTTTGAGCACAGCCGGTATATTTCTCTTTCACAGAGATACAGATCTGTTTCCTTCTTAACCAAAACGCCTACTTCCAATGTTCAGAGTTTTAGCGTGGAAAAAAAAAA
>NW_024885579.1:1802-7721 GCF_019232065.1 Centrocercus urophasianus
AAAAAAAAAAAAAAAAAAGAACCGTGTGTTTTAGGACAGGCGTGCAGTGTTGTGTTGTGGGCTTGGGCCGCCAGCCTATGGAATCGGGACAGCGATTTTCAATAGCGATTTTGTAGATGGGAGGATAATGTAAATTTTCTAGGGGAAAAAAAAAAAAAAAGGCTAAGGAAAGAAAATTATTTATTGCTGTCTGGAGTGGGGAACTAAAGCCGCCGTGGTTACGTGTATTTACGTCTCGAAATGCCCTGTCGCCTTAGTTTTCAGTACTCTTGCGGATCGAAGAACGATGCTTTCCTGTTTGGTTGGTAGCCATCGCAGGGTAAAAGCCGCTGTTATCAACGAGCAGAAGGTCGGACGCGAGATCTGCGGCGTTCCGTTCGTAGCGTGCGGCTGCAAGGCCGCCCTGCGGGTCCCGGATCCTTGGAGGAGAGCTACGTACCGTCCCGTTTAGTTTTTAAAGCGTAAGGGAGAAGGGCCCGGAGTGGCCGCGTCCGTTCCTTTCGGGGTGAACCGATGGTTATTGCTGAGGGAGCTGGCAGCTCGCCGCCACCAGACCCGGCCGGGCCCGCATTCGCGGCGTCCTTCGGGGTTGCAGCAAAACCACACAGAGAGAGTCCGGGAGGAGAGAGTTTTTGGAGCGGTGAGATGCCCGGCGGGACGCTGCCCTGCGCGGGCTGCACGGGACTCTCCGGTCTGCGGCGGGAGGCAGCGGTGAGGTGCACGGCCCGGCAAGCCGGGTTCGCAGGTATGCCTGTGCGGTGAGACCGCTGCACCAGCCGTTCCTCCGGTATTTTAAGCCGTGCGTGGACAGGGCCTCCCTCCGTCTAGAAGTCAGTAGGCAGCCGGCAGGAGGACTTGCGGTAGGTGCTATAGACTTATTTTTCAAGCGCAGAGGAAGGGGTCTGGGAACGGGGCTCCCCGAGCTGCTCCCCCCCGGTTCTCTGCAGCAGGTGCCGCGGTCACCCTCTGCCGTGGAAGTGTCCCTCGGTGCCCCTGCAGCCGGGCAGAGGCCGGGGCCGTGCCATTCCTCCGACACAGCCGGGCCTCACAAACGCGGCGGTGGGACAGACACGGCGCTGTCGCCTCCTCCTCCTCCCAGCCACAAAGTATGGGTTCATTAACTCGTCTCCTTTTCTCATCGTATCTCCACGGGACTGAGAGACGAATTGCTGGGGCTGAATCGGGAGGGGATTGCTCTATATGGGGGCTAATGTTTCAATCAGTTCCTCCTGAAGGACCACACAAAAAGAAACTTTTTGGTTTATGGTGCTATTATGCAGCGTTTTAATCTAGGGATAGATTTAGCCAAATGTTATCTATTGGGAATTTAATGAAGCCCTTATGTATTCAATTGCGCTTTATGCCACACACAGTGTCTCTATCCAGAAACGTTTCCTTCCACATATTTCTTTGTTTCTGTTGGGTGATTTATATATTTTTAATTAGTTTTTCTTTAATTATTTCATCTCAGCCGCCTTGTACAACATTCCTCCCAAGCAGGACTGCGTTAGGTCGCTTCCCACATCCCCTGTACTTTTCCCTCGCCGTTCCCCGTTTGGGATCTGATGACTTTGCACGTCCGCACTCTGCGCCCGTCCCTCAGAGAGCTCCCCCCGGGGCCGACACCGCGACGGCTCCGACGGCACCACTGTGGGCGCGGGGGCCGGGCCAGGCGGGGGAGGTTCTGCACGCCGGTTCCCGGCCCCGAAGCTTCCCCATCCGCATCTCCTTTGGGCCGCACACTTCTCCCGGTCCTTTTCCTGTCACAGCGAGGGGCAGCGGGGGGTACTCTGTCTCATCCTGCATCCTTGCAGGATGGATTCAAGCAGCACTGTGCCTGAGCTCGGGACGGGGTGGGGCGGCTGTGGTCTCACCTGCTCTCGGCTGCTCCTTTCGCTGCAGTGCCGGTGTCAAAGGGGAGCGCGCACGGCCGCCCCCGCGGTGGAGGCCTGGGCGGCAGATCTGCTGGAAAACAACTCTGGTTTAATAGCCCCTTGGCACGGCCGGGGACTCTGCTCTGTGTATAATACTTTCCTTCATTACTCACAGTAAGTACTTCAGTAGGCTCTGATAACATTGTATTTGACAGAAATCGTGGAAATTATGATCATGGCCAAATGCTCCCTGCACGGGAACTTGCTAACCAAAGCAGATCCGCTCCTCAGCTGGCCCGGGCCACAGAGAAGTCCCATCGGAGCTGCTCCCTGCAGGTAGATAGGTGTGGGATTCCCGTCGTCCCCACTCACCTCTCCTCTCCCTGCCTTCTCCGCACATCCTCTCCCCTCCGCCACCCCACCGCGCCGGCTCCGCGAGGGGCTTCCCCTGCTTGTGTGCGCACACGCGGGAGTACGGCCGTGTTTGCGGGAAAACGGAGCTGCCGATGTTAACGAGCTGCGATCTGCACAGATGGCCGCCCGTCGGTCTGGGAGGAGGGGAAGACCTGCAGCACAGCCCCTGCTCCCTAAACCACTTGTTCCTTTTTGTCGTTTTGTTTCTTTCCTTTCACAGAAGAGAAGAACCGCCGCCCGGCCCGACTCTCCGCCGAGGTCTGGGTTCGACCTAGAAGGGAGGAAAGGCAAAGGCCGGCGCTGGGAGATGGGCAGCCCCGCGGCGAACCTTGCTGCGGCCCCTCGGATGACTCCGGCCCCGCGCACAGCGGATGGCCACCGCCACCCCTGCGCACCCGCGGCCCGCAACGCGGAGGGGCGGAGAGTTGGAGCTGGGCCTCGGCATGCCCAGAAAGTAGAACGAGTTAAAGATTGGGTTGTACACATTATCGATTATTATTTAATTTAATTCAAGATCTACGCGATTTTAGAAACGATACCACTGAAATCAGTGGGAAAATTGTAGAGGACATGTATTTTTTCAAAGAAAAATAATTAAACTAGCCCTTTCTCCAAACCGCAAGAGACTTGTTGAATTGATTCTAAATTTCCCTTTTGCCGACGGAGCAAGAAGGCATGCAGAAGTCTGCGGGGCCCCATATTCAGATGATAAATTATGCAATTCATGTTGGGAGCAAAAGGATAAAGAAGGATTTCGGTTGTTGCGATAACTCGTCCTCTGAAGCTGGGGTAACCCTCCCCACCATCAGTCAGGAGGTATTTCTCTCCCGCAGGTCGACAGAATACCATCTGCATACATCGAAATGCGATGTACTCGGGGCCAGTACCGCAGCACCGGGGCCACGGCCCTTCGCACCTCACTCTGCTCCCCCCGGGAGCGCGCACGCACACCTGTACGCGGCAAAGATATTAAATACACACAATCAAGATAAATGAGGTGTCTTCCCCAGGTTTTCTCTTCTTAAAATAAACACTGCCACGTCTGCTTATTCAGCCATCGCCGGGCAGAATTGATCGCTTTCTAATGTACGTGTTTACAGTGGAATTCCACCTGTCGGCTGCTCGTAGGGGGCCTGAAGCCACGCGGTCTCTTCGTATCAATAGTTCACATTTAAATGAACGATTGGCGAAAAACAGTTGGGTGAGAAGCGGGGGAGCAGGCGGAGGACAGGTGGCTGTCTTCTTTAAAACCGGACGAGATAAAAAAATTACGGGGCCATGAAAAATAACTCATAATACACCTTCCAGCCTGACACCGATTTCACGAAATCTCGCCGGGGGAAGCTGAGTGCGGTCTGCTGAGCTCCCTTCCGCCAGCTGGAAGTCCGTAAGCCCTCCTTCGAGCACACGAGTGTGTGTCCTTTCCCAGTCTAGCAGGCACTCGGCAGCTGCGGTGCCGGTAAACCCAGAGCTCAGACCTTTTCCCGCTGCCTCCTCGCTGTGCGCGTGGAAACAAATGCTGTCCTTCTCTGGGGATTACCTCCTTCAGATCGTTTTCTGCACGACTTCCCTCGCGAGGGCTCTTCCCTCTTCCCCGGACAGGTTCTGACAACTCTGTCCTCCCGAGCCCCGGACGCGGTTCGCGGGGATGGCCCCGTGCCGCCCGCAACAGACCTCGGCCGCTCTCCGGGACAGGCGCCTGCTTTTAAGCCGACGCTTTCCCCTGCAGCCTCCTCAGAGGAAGTCTGCAACAACTTGCTAACACACGGGCGGCCAAGACCAGCGCTCCCACAAGAGCTGCGCAGCCCAGACCAGGAGCTGCCTCCGCTGCATTTGTGATTTTGTAGGGCAGCGCGGCTGAGGGCAGCGCGCAGAGTCCGTGGCCTCGCTGGGCTGGACGGGGCCGGGGTACGGCGGGAGCCCCGAGCCCGCTCCCGGCCTGGCACACTGCCGCAGCGCCGGGCTGTCCGCCAGAGACCAGAGCTGACTCGAGCTCCCGTCGAGGGAGTGGGACAGGGGCCAAAATTCAGCTGAACACGTTAAAGGGTTTGCAATGAGTCATGATGCGGGATGATGCGGGATGATGCCGGATGATTCAGGATAAGGAATGCGAGCCGAGCCCGGAGCCCCCGCTGGGGCTCACCGCCGTCGGCACTGTGCAGGGCCGTGTCCACCTCGGCATCGAAGCGGGCTGCAAAATGACTCTTGCATCTCCTGCAGCAGAGAAAGTTCGGGCCAGGTCTGCTCCTTCTCCCTCATCACTGGGGGCGTGAGGAGGGCCCCACGATCTGGGCCAGGGTGCGGGCTGCTCCGCTCCCCGAGTCAGCCTTATCGGGGGCTGCAGACGGAGAAGCCGGAGCTCGGAATCCGCACGGGCCGATCGGAGACACCGCGCGGCGCTGGGGGCGGGGGGCCCGGACCCGGCGGTATAAATCCCTCGGCAATTGAGTTCTGCACCTTTGATTTGAAAAATCGGGTTCCTTGAGTGGAAACAGTTGACAGGAACCTAAAAGGATTAGCTGCATTCCACACGGGATCATTTTTACTGGTAACATTTTGAAACGATTGATCCCTTCCAGACCATAAACAATGTCCAGAAAAATGATCTAACTAGACTGCCATTGTTCGCCTTTGTTTGAGAATCCCCTTTCGCCAGCAGTTTGATTAGGGACTTTGACAGGGTGGGTCTAATTTTCTCCCCCTCCTTTCCCGCACGAAGTTTGAAATCTCTGCAAGGTCCATCTGCCGGAGAACGGGCGGTCGGGGGAAGGCACCAGGTAGAGTAGAGAGGGGAGAGGAGACTGGAAAGGAGGGGCTCCGTGACCGGAGGGGCCAGAAACGAGGGAGGTTTCCCTCCGCCATGCTTCTCCCGGAGGCCTTTGTGTCAGCCCGACAGGGAGCAAGGGAAGCACAGGGGAGCAGAGCCCGTCGGAGGGCGTGCAGACCGGGGCCTCACGCGCTGCCCGCACCCACCCGCGCCCTGCGGCGCTCCGGCGGCCGCCTCCCCGGTCGACCCGGCCGGAGACACAGCGGGGAAGACGTGGGGGAGGGAGTCCGGAGGCCCTGCCCAGCCGCGCTGCCGGCGGACTTTCCCTGTTTTGACACCTGCGCACGCTGCCCCGTGCTCCTTTCCCTGATTTATTGCCCAATTAAAGGTTCAGTGTTCCTCGAGCCACCCGCGATGCATCCCTCCGCACCATCCTCCCCGCAACACTGTGGCGGCGTGCCGGAATGCGCGACGAGGGCCGTGCGCTGACCCCCGCCCGGCCACGCTCTCCGGCCGGGTCTGCTTTCACAACCCGGTCAGAAGGGCCGAGCAGGTGGCAACCCAGGTGGCGATCTGTCTTGCCCCACCATCCTCTTCCCCTTCCTTTCCTTTGGGCAGTGTGACTTCGGGGATCGGTGCCCAGCGGCCTCGACGGCACAGCCCGGTGCGGAGAGGGGCTGGAGGCGCAGCGCGGTTCTACAGAGCCGGAGCGACAAACGGCGTCCCGGGGGCTGCCAAATCCACCGAGGGAAAAAAAAAAAAAAAAAAAAAAAAAACAAAAAAATGAGGAAGCGTGCCGGAATGCGCGACGAGGGCCGTGCGCTGACCCCCGCCCCGCCACGCTCTCCCGCGGGGGGGGGCCCG
>NW_024885579.1:7821-13363 GCF_019232065.1 Centrocercus urophasianus
TTTCTTCTTTCTTCTTTCTTCTTTCTTCTTTCTTCTTTCTTCTTTCTCCTTTCTTCTTTCTTCTTTCTCCTTTCTCCTTTCTTCTTTCTCCTTTCTTCTTTCTTCTTTCTCCTTTCTTCTTTCTTCTTTCTCTCCCCCTTTTCTTCTTCTTCTTTTTTTTTTTTTTTTTTTTTTTAGTCCTTTATTTCATTTTCCCCCCACAGAGAATAAGCCGCTCCCCGGTGTAGATTGGCAGCATTGAGCATCTTCCTAACTTAACTCTGTCTTCCTTGCATCTATCAATCCACCTTTCTAATTAGACTAATTAGAAGATATGTGGACTGTTTCTGGGCCCATAGACTAAACTGCTTAGGGCTTGTGAAAGGAGGGCTGAATGCCCGCCATGGGAGGTGGCCATTCAGGGGGACAGTAACAGTTGCTACATTTATCTCCTGCCATTGAAAAGAGCTCCGCTTAAAGCTCGATTAAAATGTTTGGAAACTAATGCCACCCTGGATCCCTCTCTAATTAGAGGGCCTGGATAGATCACCCCGATCAGTCAAAAGAAGCTCCTTCCAGAGCCTGAGCTTTCTGTTCAGCAAAATTACTTCACTCCACCCAGCCCCCACCTCGAAAAGAGAAAGAAAAAAAAAAAAAAAAAAAAAAAAAAAGGAGAGAAAGAGATAACCGCCAGAAAAGCTGAAAAGGGGAGGAAAATGGCTCTGAGCCGAACTTTTCCTTCCTAAGAATTTTTGACTCTGGCTTTCATGTCCAGAGCTCCGCGGGCTCCCTGCCCTCGGGGTTTCCCAGAGAGGCAGTGGGTTCCTGAGGCTCCAGCTCCCCGGGGCGCTGCGCCGGGCCCCTGCTTGCGCAGGTGCGCACTTTGTGCAGTACGCGCGGGGGCCTCGACGTGGGGCTGGCTGCTGGAGCCCCCCGGGGCCGCAGGCAGTTGGCAGCAGTCGGTCTGCGCCGCATCCCGGAGTAACTGCCCCGCTCCTGCTCCGCTGGTGCTGCCAGGGGGGCTCGGAGGAAGCGGAAAGCCGCCGCCTCTCACCCCTCGCTGAGAGTCCCCGGGATGGGTCCTGCCACAGGTGCAGAGGTCGGCGCGCAGCTAGTTGGCACTAGTTGGAAGAAAAAAGGCAGGAGGACCCGGAGAGAGGTCCGCGGACCTGGCCAGGGCCCTCCGAGCTGCAGACCCCGCTCTCCTGCCGCGCTGCCCGCGGCAGGTGCGCAGCCCGGGCCCAGCCGCTTGGCCTCCGCGCACCGCGCAAATCCGCAGCACCGCCTCTTCCGCGTGCTACATGGGGATTGCGTCGTCATAAACGTGAATGAAAGACTGGAGCTAACGGGGGAAGGGAGGAGAAAAAAAGTTCTTTATTACCACCCGTTTTGCTACACCCAGATAGACCGACTTACAGGCCAGATAAGACCAAAGTGCCTGATAAGTGTTCTCTCTCATGGCTTGGCAGGCTGTGAATCCGCGAAAATCGGAGCCCGGGCGCTCTCTCGGGGGCCACAGCCCCACGATGCCCGCAAACAGCGGCACGGAGAGGTTCGCGGAGACCGCCGGCACCGAGGAGCGAGGAGTGAGCAGGGCTGCGTGAGTTTGGTGTTCACAGCACACCATCGGCAGCAGGGCAGGGTGAGGCCGGGGTAGAGTTACTGATACAGTTTTCGACTTTAAAGAGCGACCTGATCCCTTCCACATTCGTATCCGCCAGGAAAGATATAATTGTGTCCCGTTGTTCTTGCCTTTCCCAAGAAGAAGCTCACTGTGGCCCCGTATTGCCGCTGATGGATGCGATGTCGTGGGAGGAGAATGAAAGATATCCCGGGACAGGCAAGCAGAGAAAAATACGTGGGGTCTTCTCTCATATTCCTGCCTACAGACCGCCCTCCTCCAATTCTCCTCTTCTGGGGAGAGAATTGGGGAGGTCTAGTGGCTGACCCGCTCTTTGTCTGCAGGGAAAGTGACAGGAAAAGGACCAGCTCTGAGTCGTGGGTGGGCAGCAGGTGGGAGAAGGAGGGTCATCCCACCAACTGCCCTAGACACACTGTGCTGCTGCGTATCCTCTGGTCCCAGTGAGCTCAGTAGGACGAGTTGAAAGGACAAGCCGATCAAATATTTACCTTAGGAACACTCCTTTTCCTTTTCCTTTTCCTTTTCCTTTTCCTTTTCCTTTTCCTTTTCCTTTTCCCTTTTCCTTCCCCTTCCCCTTCCCCTTTTCCTTTTCCCTTTTCCCTTTCCTTTTTCCCTTTTCTTTTTCCCTTTCCTTTTTCCCTTTTCTTTTTCCCTTTTCTTTTTCCCTTTTCTTTTTTCTTTCCATCTCATTTTTCCCTTACAAAGCACACTGAGTGCACACAGCAGACCAGCTCAGCTGCAGAAGCCGGATGTCTGAACATGGATCGCCCCATCGCTGAGTGCTCTCAGAGATTCTCCCCCTGCCAGCACTGTGCTGACTCAGGGGTACAGACACCCCGGCCCTGCTCACAGGATGCACTGCTGCCCGCACACTCCCAGCGCAGACTGCCGCAGCCCCACACAGCGAAGCTCCTTTTGAGGTGTCCAGAGCCATTCAGGAGCATTGCCTGGCCTTTGGGACCGAGGGACGGTGTGAGGGCTAGCTGTGCTTTTGCTGAAGTTGACTCAGTTTCAGAGTTTATTTGATTTTGGAGAGTTCTGGATCTTCCCAGGGCTAGTATCTGCATTTCTGAAGCCTCAGGGGAAGCCTTGGTTCTGCTGACCTTTCCCTTCTCAAAACAAGTAGATGAGGACAGAGGATGCTCCGTGTCCAGACCCAGGGGCGGCTGCAGCTGTGTGCCTGGTAGTCGCCACAGTCAGCAGGTAGCTGAGCAGTGTGTCTACATTTCACATGTTTCCCATTGTTCTCCTCGTGGGCGTTAATACGAGAAGTTTTCTTGCTAGCGCTGGGAACATTTTCTTCTCTCCGAAAGGGAAATTCCCACAAGTAGCATGAACAGAGGGGTCAGCGCTCTGGGCCGAGAGATTCAGTTGAAACCTGTGCTCCTGAAATTGTGCGAATGGGGGTCTCATGTGTCCCTTGTGCTGGTCGGGCCAGGCAGGAAGGCAAGGACTGGGGGGGGGGGGAGGGGGCAGGGGGGAAGAAGGGAGGAGAAGTAGTGCTTTTTTTTTTTTTTTTTTTTTTTTTTTTTGTGGCAGGGAGGATGTTGAGGAAAAATCCTATTTTCTCTGAAAATACTTCGCCGGGGGTGCACAGAACCTCACATCTGCCACCGTGGGATGTGGAGGGTCAGGGAGCTCCGCCCAAAAAGGGACCTCGGGGGTCCGGAACCCCTCGAGATCTGCTGGGAAGCAGAGTATGATCTGACTACCTCAACAGCGGGAGCGACTTTCCCCAGATGTTGATAGCAGAAAGAGACAAAAGGGGAGATAGAATAAATATTTGTCCTTCAGGAATGGAAGTTATTAAATTAACGCCCGAAAGTTCACGCGTTCTAATGAGTTTTGTCAAACATTATTTTTTGAAAGGAAAGATCAAAATATGTGAAGTTTTGCCTTGGGCCGATGCAGTGAAGTGTAAGAAAAAACTATTAACATACATCATCGAGCCACGCACGCCACTGCTGGACAAGTACAACAGAAGGTAAACAGATTATTTTGTTTAATAATGCTGACAGCTCTTACGGAGCAGAATTGGAGAGACCTAAATATTAATAGAGTCATTCAAGTGGAGCAAAAGTTACAAATCATTAGCTGAAGAAAGTTGGCTTCCAGCCCACATTCTATAGGGGCATGAGGGAAGCGTGGTAACTGTGCTGTTACCGTCTACAAAAGGGCAATTTTTGTATATAATTTATTTAGATGAAGTGTGCAGAATGTTTTTATTTGTTCTACATCTAGCTGTCTCACCTCTGTGTGAACTCCCCAAACCCAGATCTACTCCAAATACTTCTGCTCCCCCTTCTGCACACTTCCCTCCACCGTGTTTGCTTTGGCAACTTTCATGTTCTTACAAACAATTCTTCCAAAGATATCAATCACTCTTGCACCCAAAGAGAAATACTGTACACTCAATGCGATGACAAAATGAAACATGTTTGAAGCAAACCATGTGTTCCAGTGTGCCAGGGATTATGTTATTTGTTCAAGGAACATGGTCGGAATATTTTAGGCTTCTGTTACTCCTGTGATAGTAAATTTTATTGTCTGCCGTTGGGATTTATTATTGCGGAGGCAACGCAAATACCTCTTTACACGAATAGAATTTGCAAAGTGGGAAGCCAACCCCGCGCTCTGAACGCGTTGGCCCCGTGGGTTTTTCCAGACGCCGTTCGCCCTCCCTGCCCCAGCAGTCGCAGCAAGTGCTGCTGTGCCCGGCGCCCGCCCCGCGCGTGTAGCCGCAGCCACGCGGTTTATCCCGCGGGGCTCCTCGGCACTGAAGCTCTCCGCGTGTGAAAGGCTCAGCCTGATGTCCGATCCCTAATTTCATCCCAAACGTGTGACACAGATTTATTTTTTTTCCTTTCGACGTATCTTCTGCCGACACCCGAAGCCGTCGCTGGGACTCTGTGTCCGCGCCGGGAGCACCGGGCCCTCCCTACCACACCTCAGGACGCGGTTGAGTTGCAGTCAAACTGCTGCGGGTACACACGAAGCAGACAGATCAACGCCTCGTTTTCCCGGTTTGGCATTGCCGACTGGAGTAAAAGTGACGGTGGCTTGCTCCAAAAGAAGCAGAGATGCCCGGGAGCGGAGCTGCCGGCGTGGAATGCCCCGGCCTCTTTCTGTGAGCGCATCTGAGGCAAAGAACGCGCGTTTTCCCGAAGCTCCTCGTCCAACTTCCCTCTCGCTTGCCGTGCTGTCCGGCTACGCGGCGGTTTGTTCAAATGCAGTGGCTCCGACAGCATCCTGCAGGAAAAGAAAACAGGCTGCAGGCCATTAAGGCAAGTTCTACCAGGGCAGGGCGTCTGCCCGAGCCCACGGGGTCTCGCCCCAGTGGAGTGCTGTGCCTGGCCGAGGGACGTCGGGGGGCTGTGAGCGGGCGCAGTGTCACTGCTGCAGCACAGAGGATCTCTGCTGCTCCTCGGGCACAGAGCGGACGGGACTGTTCTCCGAAGACTGAACACCTCGGGGTGAGAATTGTCTTAACGCACCTCGGGACGATGATGAACCAGGGCTACAGCTGCCCGAGCACATAACGCTGCATGCTTCTTAAGAGAAAGAGTGCAGCGAAGTTGGCTGTGGGGAGCTTCACAGCTCTTACACTATTTTTTTTTTTTCTTTTTCCAGTAAAGTCTTCGTGTGCGTGTATAGCAGTCCCTCATGAGCACAACGGGAGGGACATCCCGTCCTGGCATCACCCCACACACGGCCCGCCCCGAGGGTGCTGTCCTGGCACGTTTCGCTGCAGTCAGCAGTGGTTTCATGGTGGCAGGAGGTACCTAACGCCCCTTTTGTGTACCGTCCTCATCCAGCATCATGAGCGCCAGCACGTGCTCAGCAGAGTACGAGTAATACACCTCAATTCCCCACCCCTTCCTTCCTTCCTTCCTTCCTTCCTTCCTTCCTTCCTTCCTTCCT
>NW_024885580.1:0-3732 GCF_019232065.1 Centrocercus urophasianus
AAGCAAAGGCCCCGGAGCCATAATTGCCTCCAGTGCAGAGAGTGAAACCCACCCGCGGTGACTCTCCCCTCCCCCGCCCGGATCCAAACCCAACAGATCTCTGGCAAGGTTTTGAGCAGTCTTTTCTTCCCTCGCTGCCTTCAAAGCCCCCCGAATCAAACCCCAAAATTTAAGCACCGACGCCCCTTGAGACGACATAACTCTCTGAGCGAGCGCTAATGTCAGAGAGTCCCACTTGCTGGAGTCATAAATCTCATAAGGAAAAGAGAGAAGTCCCTCCTTTTCAAGAAAAGAAAGAACGGCGGCCACCTTGTGGTTTTCCCACAATACATTTTACAAGCATGATATAATACCTTAATGATGGATTCCATTGTCGCCCAGGGAAATCAGACCCTCCGCGACCTTCCACCAGCTACCGTGGTGGGATAACTTTGCAGCGCTGCTCTTAGCCCCAGGGGATCAGCCCCTCTGGCTCTTCCGCCGCCTTACCATGGCAGGCTCCTGCGTCTATCCCACAGCCAGCTGTCACACTTCCACAAGTGAGACTTCCTCACATGGGGCACCATTTGTCGCCTTTGTTTTGGCGACCCTGGCTGAAGTCCCCTTGTGAAAGTGTTCCAACAGCCCCGGTCAGTTTCACACGCTTTTCATGACAAAAATATGGTGAGCGGCAAAATGGCGTTAATTGCAAGCAACACACACTTCTTAAAGTTTTCCCCATATCTTAGTGCTACCAATCATCCTAACTACAGTTATCTATGCCCAATGGACATGTGGCATGCCTTGTTTTCAAGATACCTGTTGCCATGGATTCCTGAAGGCCAAGGGGACCCTGTGAATCCTGGCAGCTACCGCAGCCCATAGAGTTAACTACAATCTCCCAAGAATATGACATTACCTCCCAGAAATACCTGGTTACTCCCAAAATATACAGCAGTTTCAAACAGGTAGGCCAGTTTTCTCCCCAAGACCATGATGTTTCCTCCAAAAATAAAAGTATTCTTTCCAAAAATATGACATTTTCTCCCAGAAATACCAGATTTCTCACAAAAAAAATCACATTTTCTGCCGGAATTACCTGTTTTCTCTCAGAAATATGACATCGTCTCCCAGAAATTGCAGCTTTCTCCCCATGAACATGATGTTTCCTCCCAGAAATACAAGTATTCTGTCCAAAAATATGACTTTTTCTTCAAGTTATACCAGATTTCTCTCCAAAAAAAATTACATTTTCTGCCGGAAATACCCATTTACTCTCAGAAATAAGTCA
This sequence comes from Centrocercus urophasianus, assembly GCF_019232065.1. Classification (NCBI taxonomy): domain Eukaryota; kingdom Metazoa; phylum Chordata; class Aves; order Galliformes; family Phasianidae; genus Centrocercus; species Centrocercus urophasianus. The sequence continues at coordinate 1,271 of NW_024885580.1, forward strand.
TAATCTTCAGAAAATGCAGTTTTCTCCCCAAAAATATGACGTATTCTGCAGGAAACTTCAGTTTTCTATAAAAAAATACGACATTTATTGCAAGACATTGCAGATTTCTCCCACAAAATAAACAATTTTCACACAAGAACACTAGTTTTATCTCAAAAAATACGATATTTTCTACCAGAAATATAACATTGTTTCCCAGAAATTGCAGTTTTCTCCTACGTAGATGACATTTCCTCCCAGAAATACCAATTTACTACCCAAATGGATGATATTTTCCCCCAGGAACATCAGTTTTCTATCAAAAAATATGACATTTTTTCAGAGGAATACCAGTTCTCTTTGGATGAATAAGACAATTTCTTTCAGAAATAATACGTTTCCTCCCAGAGATACCAGCTTTCTCCCCTAATTGATGACATTATCTCCATGACATAACTCTTTTCCCCCAAAGTAGATTACATTATCTTCCAGAAGTAGCAATTTTCTCCCCTAATAGATTTCATTTTCTCACAGATTTACCAGGTTTCTCCCAAAATTTAGAGCGGTTTCAAAAAGATAGGCCAGTTTTCTCCCCAGGAATTCGATGTTTCCTCCAAGAAATGCAAGTATTCTGTCCAAAAATAGGAAATTTTCTCCCTGAAATTGCAGTTTTCTCCTAAGTTGTCATGGAGCTGACTAGATCAATCTATGTCTGTGACAGAGGCAGCAGGCCTCTGCCCTGCCTCCCCACCCCAGTACCACAATAATGGGAAGGAAGGAAGGGAGGAAAAGAACAGAGGCAACATTTTATGGAGGAAAACTTAATTTGCTATAATATCGGAATACAAAATAACACAATATATACAATTTAATTGAAATTGAGATTAATAAATCAGACAAGATGAGAGAGAGAGAGTTCCCGGGACCGAGTTAAACCTGAAAAGCTTGGAACGGCTAGGAAAGCACCCTCCAGCACCCACTGCAAGGCAGCAAGAGAGCGCCCCCCCCACCCGGAAGGGCCAGATCCCGTGACTTCTGCAATGCACAGGGATAGGTACCTGGAATTGGGGCAGTGACACTTTAATGCCCCATGCACTACATGATGTTTTAATGTGGAATACTGAAACAAACAAAAAAAAAAAAACAAAAACAAAAAAAACATAGAACCATGACATTCCACCCCTTATTCTACATCGTTACTACATATGCTTAAAATGTATACACATATATATGCAAACAAACAAAAGATGATTAAAATGCATTACTCACACATGGCTAAATAAATATACATAGCATTACTGACTGCACTCTCCTGGCATCACGTTTCCTTGTGGTACACATTGGACATCCCCATTCTTCTGCATTATCCACCAAGTGGATCCTGGTCCCTGGGCAAAAACTGTACCACGGAGAGGTTTGCCCTTTCCAGAAGCTGGAAGAACCCAAACTGCCTTTCCTAACATGTTCTTTACATGGACAACGGGGACTTTATCTCCCTCTACGGTATGTAGGGAACTGGATTGGTTAGGACCATCACGATTGATAGATCCTCTGGTATTGACCAACTGTGAGAATCCTTCTCTGTTTTTTTGGCTCAAAGCTTGCTTCCTGAGGTTTTTCTTGTGATAAGACTCTGAATGATTTGTTGAGGAGGCAACTAATAGGTGCTAACCGTGTGACAATGGATATCGCTTTGGGAACATTTGAAAGCCCCTTCCCCCAGAGCTGCTTGCTCTGTAGAAGAGCGGATGAGAATGCTCAGGAGTGTTTACTGGCGGAAGATCTGGCCTGTGACAAAACAGCTCCAGCTAGGTGTGGGAAAATTGGGGAACGATACCATCCTGTTCTGTGAGAAACAGGATGCAGATGGGCACCCCTGCTTCCTCTTATCTGCTGGCAAGGCCAGAAAGATAAGAACAAAGGAGGTTCCTGCTGAGATCCCAGAGCCAGAAGCTGCCACCACAAGGAGAACTGACTCAACCACCTTGGGTTTGAGCTGTCACTCAAAGGAGAGCTGATTCAACCACTTTGGATTTGAGCTGTCACTCGAAAGATAGCTGACTCAACCACTTTGAAGCATTGAAAAAGGGCCATCATCACCATGGTCATGGACGTCCTTCATCGTCAAAAGAACAACAATGCCCGACGACCCACCACTACTGAGGATCAAAGACGGAACTACGAACCACGCTGGATCCATGGCGGTGACTATGTCCCTCTTGCTTCCTATAAAGACCCCTTGCTTCCTCTTTTCTATCTTTTCTATCGCCCTCCTTCCCTTCCCCCATTACCCTAATTCATAATAGTGTCCGTCCTCCCCTTCCCCATTCCCCCTGATTAAGATTCGTAATAAACTGGTTGGACCAACATTTGAACCGTTGCTTCTTAATCTCACACCGGGTATATAGATAATAAAAGAACCTCCTCTCCCTCCTGTAAATTGGAGCGAGACATTTATTTAATGGCGTAGTCGTTGCAGGATA
>NW_024885580.1:3832-11597 GCF_019232065.1 Centrocercus urophasianus
TAAATTGGAGCGAGACATTTATTTAATGGCGTAGTCGTTGCAGGATACCCGCTGTGAGAGTGTTGTCCTTCCAGATATAGTTTGAAACTTTTTTTTCTGTGTGCACCTCCTGGAGTTGCAAGGAGCGATAGTTTTGAAAATTCAGACGTGAGTCCTTCTCCAGGAAGACCGCTCCATATTCTGAAACTTTACCTTTTATGTGTGTACCTCTCGGGGACGTATTTTGAATACTTGCATTTTGTTTAATACGTGTGTGCCTCCTCGGGAAGACCTCTCTGGTTATTTGGTAACTGAAGTGCGAAACTTGAACCTTTTGTGTGTGTGTGTGTGTGTGTCTGCGTGCTTGCGCCTCTTGGGGAAGTGAGGAAGTGGTATTTTGTTACATAAACGTGTGTGCCTCTCCAAGAAATTTTATTTACTCCATTGAAACCTAGAAAGTGTTGCTTTAGCGTCACATTTTTTGTTCTCCCCCAAAGAAAGGGAGGAGTGATTGGAGCATTGGCATTTGTTTAGGTGTGCTGTATCTCCCTGGGAGGAGAGGTGAGGAGTAACTGAGCTTTTGAATACGTGCACCTCCTCCTCCCTTAGTACAGATCTTTCATTGTATTAAGAAATGAGTAACAGTATTGTCAGTATGAAAAGTGAAGATGTGTTATTTGACCTTTTAGAAAAGCATGGTGCTCGTCCCTCTTTGTCAGGGGTGGACTGGGCACGCCAAAATTGGCATAATTTGCAGAGTGTTTCGGACCGCATTAGTGTCTTACAGAATGGGGCTCGTACTCGAGCTGGAAAAGGAAAGGCGTTTATTTGTGCCGTACTCGGGGCTACTTTAAAAGCAGCCGTGGAGTTCCGAGATGAAAAGCATTCGGCAGAAACCCAAACTATACAAGCACTGCAGGAATCGGTTAAAGTAACACAAGAATTGGTGAAAACTCTGCAGAATCAAATAGTGAACCTTGAGGAACAATTAGAAAGAGAGAAATGTAATTGGGCTTTGTTGCAAATGGCTTTTAAGGAACTGCTAACGTGTAAGCATGCCAGCCATACCGTCACCCACAGTTTGCCTCGACAAAAAACTTTTCCTCTGGTGGAGCTACCAGGAATGAAGGAAAGGCTAGATAAATTAGAAACTCCAATAGCTCCATTGCGTCCTTTGATAAAAACTGAATACATATTCGATAACAGTGAGGATCTAGATCCTCAAATGAATGTTAAAGAAATTCCCTTCTCAGCCACTGAACTAGCGAAATTGAAGAAAGAATTCAGCCGCTCTCCAAAGGAATCTGAGACAGAATATGTTTGGAGGTTGAGTCTCACTGGTGGCGACCAGATTCGGTTAACAAAATAGGAAGCAGAAGGTTATTGGGGACCAGGAGTATTTTTAACTACTGGCAACAATCGTGCTCCCTGGTCCTTAACGCAAAGAGCTGCCTATTGGGCAGGTGGTCTCAACCCTTTAGAAAGGGGAGACCCTCTTGCCATTACTGGAACAACTGATCACTTAGTAGAGAGTGTTCAAAAAGCTGCTTGTCTCCAAATGATGTATGATAGAAAGTTGCAGCCACACCATGAATCACCTATGATGATGCCTGTTGATCCTGAGAGAATGACTGCTTTAATTAGAGGGCTTCCAGGGTCGTTAAATCCTATAGGGATACAACTGCAAGGAAAAATAGAGGCTACGTCTCAGGGAGAGAGAACCCGGCCAGTGTTAGAAGGAACTGTAACCCCCAACCATCTGCAGTCAGGAAACAAAGCATGGACGTGGGGAGAGGTTGCCCATGAGTTAATTAACTATGGAAGGAAATATGGGCCAGTGGTTTCTTCCTCCACTAAATTTGAGCCAAGAGAAGTAAGACTTGCAGCAGTCAGCCTTGCCCCCAGGCCTCCTAGCCCAAAGCTCTGTGGGACTGGAAGGGTCTCACTGTCAGTAAAAACAGGTAGGCGAAATATTGATCATAAACGTAATTGTCTCTGGATACTGGGCTGGCAAAAGGGTGTTCCACGAGATTTGATGAATGGATTACCCACTGTCAGATTAGAGAAATTAGTTAACTGGTGGCCAGAACAAAAGCTCCAGAATCTTGAGGAAAGCAAAGCCCCACGTCCTAGGGTCTCTCCCAGGGAACCTGAACGGCCATCCAAGCCATTAGAAAACTGATGTCTTACCCCTCCCAAGTGAGCGAGGTGGGGGCGGTGAAGGGTGGATGCATGAGAAAGCTCACAACAAAGGGAAACAGGATCATCGATTTAACACCTTTTTCTAAAGGTCTCACCACTCTTGCCAGTTATCCCTGTGAGTCACGATCCAGTGGCTGATAAGCCAGGGAAACACTGTTACCTCTCAGGCCAGACTGTGTCGATTGACTCAGCTAGCCTGAGGCCAGTTTCCCTAGCCTTAACGGGATCCCTTAACAAATATCCTTCGAAGGCTAAAAGACACCCTGAAAAAGGAATATGAAATCAACACTTGCTGTATTGTTCCCTCATTTTTTAACCACATTAACAAAGCCCAAAAAGGGCAAGTCGGTGTCTTGTTTTATTTTCATGGAAGATCCCCGTGGGACCTTGACAGAACATAAAAAAGCTAATAGCTGATTTTAACCATTTGTGTTTTGTGACAGAAATACTGAAGATTTGATCATGCTAGAACACTGAATGTACCTCTTGATTACATTTTTTGGTTGCAATAGTGTTATGTTTTGTGTTGTTATGGGTATGGGTGGTGATTGGTATCAGTCCTTGGATCTGTTAAACTTCACAACTGGGTTCAGGGTTTTTTACAGGTCATCCTGGTTTACTGGTACTTCCTGCACAGTGATGCCATTTCTTTTGACCCCTTCTTTCACCCCTTCTTACCAAACTGATTATGATTTGCATGTAACTCCTCCTCAGTGTTTCCAAATTCCTAACAAACTGGGAAATTAATCAAGGGACTCATCTAATATCTATTAGATGTGGTCACAAAAGAAATCTATCATAAAGCCTTTTGCACTGATGCTTTTCAGTGTCACACCAGTCCAGGAGTTCCATCCAAAACATGGTTGTTGGAAAGCGTCTAAGTTTTAATAAGAGATGTGTGTGTTTCTGGGATTACCCCTCTTTGATGGTTTGTACTGTGGGGGTATCCTGCACACACTGTCCTGTGAAAAGTTCTGTGGACTGTAAACAATACTTGAACTTGCCAAACTAATATTCATATCTCTCAGCATTTGAATTGCTTTGGAAATGCTCAAGTGTAAAGTTCTTCAGACACGAAATCATCTTAGAAAACATTCTATGGCAAGTCCACATGTTGTCAAATTAGGCTGGATACGCTTTTAGTGAATTAACTGAAGTGTAATCTTGTATGGCTATTCATAAACATCACAACCTCTACTGAAGAATTCCCATCAGGATCATGGCTTACACTGGGAGTTCCTGGGTGGCGAAAGCAGCTGACACAAAAATCTAAGTTTGTTTTACTTATTTGATTATTAATATTGGTTATTGTTAAATGTATGGTCATTGCTAAATGTATGGTTGTCTCTTTTCACTTTCTACTTTTAATTCATCATGTAACATTTGTGTCACCACTCCTGAGGTATCACGGAGTGGTGTCTGTGGAAAACTGATTCTAATTGTTGTCTAAAGATTGATTGTAATGGTAAAGTTGTTAAACAAATTGCCCAGGGTATATGGAAAACAGCCCATGTTCCTGCCCAAACCTGGAAAGGCCTGAATGTTGATTTCTTGTCCTGGCTTCCAGGTGGCCCATGGGTCAAACGTATCCTGTTTTCTCTACTGTGTGTTGTTGCAAAACTCTCATGTTTGTACCTTGTATGATTCCATGTTTTATTCAACTTATACAACGTGTTGTATCCTCCATGTACTTTGTAACTACTCCAACTGATGATGGACAAGTCCAACAGATCAGGGCAACATTAGTAACCAAGCCCAAGAAATCTTTTGTAGTAATTCTGTAACGATTACCTTCTCCTCCTCCCTTCCCTCCTCCCCCCCTGCTTCTTTGCTGTCTTTTTATTTTCTCCCTTTTCTTTTCCTCACCACCGTGGAGGGTCACTTATGCTTCATTTCAAGCAATCTTTGAGCCACGGGGTGATGTGAGAATCCTTCTTTGGTTGGTTTTTTTTTGGCTCAAAGCTTGCTTCCTGAGGCTTTTCTGAGTGACTTGTCAAGGAGGCAACTGATGGGTGCTAACTGTGTGACAATGGATATCGCTTTGGGAACATTTGCAAGCCCCTTCCCCCAGAGCTGCTTGCTCTGTAGAAGAGCGGAAGAGAGTGCTCAGCAGTGTTCACTGGCGGAAGATCTGGCCTGTGGCCAAACCGCTCCAGCTAAGAATGTAAGGCTGGGGGATGATACCATTGTGTCTTGCGGAGGCAAGATGCAAGTTGGTGCCTCCCTGCTTCCTCTTATCTGCTGGCAAGGCCAGAAAGATAAGAACAAAGGAGGTTCCTGCTGAGATCCCAGAGCCAGAAGCTGCCACCACAAGGAGAACTGACTCAACCACCTTGGGTTTGAGCTGTCACTCAAAGGAGAGCTGATTCAACCACTTTGGATTTGAGCTGTCACTCGAAAGATAGCTGACTCAACCACTTTGAAGCATTGAAAAAGGGCCATCATCACCATGGTCATGGTCGTCCTTCATCGTCAATAGAACAACAATGCCCGACGACCCACCACTACTGAGGATCAAAGACGGAACTACGAACCACGCTGGATCCATGGTGGTGACTATGTCCCTCTTGCTGCCTATAAAGACCCCTTGCTTCTTCTTTTCTATCTTTCCTATCTCCCTCCTTCCCTTCCCCCATTACCCTAATTCATAATAGTGTCCGTCCTCCCCTCCCCCATTTTCCCTATTTAAGATTTGTAATAAACTGGTTGGAACAACATTTGGACCCTTGCTTCTTAATCTCACACCGGGTATATAGATAATAAAAGAACCTCTTCTCCCTCCTATAAATTGGAGCGAGACAACATGGCGCACCTTTACAATCATATTCTTTATTCGGGCAGCAATTTCTTTCATACATTTCATACCTCCTGCTTCAGTAAACAGGGTATTGTTGGTAGAGGACCAAAAGTGAGAAAACCCTTGTCCCAGTCCTGACTGATTGTACCACCCCCATTGATACACAACAGGGCTTCCCGGTTGGGGTCCTGTTTCATAAGCCATTTTACGATAAACCCGGGTACAACTGCTTGTACCAACATAAATGCCACCTGGCTGAGTACGATTCAGACAATAAATCCCTGTGGCAGGATATTGGATTGGCCACGGAGATGTATCCTTAACTTCCTAGTGGGTACTGCGGTCAATTTGGCTGTAGTTGCTTGCTAGCCATTTAGGGGAAATGGGAGTTGAAACCCAGGGCCAAGTTTCAAGTCCCATAGGTCCTCCACAGACCCAACAGTTAGTCACGATATAGACATTTGCTACTTGCTCAGCCAGTTGGAAAAAGGAGTTTTTTATACCACCTCCCCCATTCCCAGAGTCTCGGGGGGGATAACTGATTGTTATAGGAGTTACAACACATACTGTATACCAGAATAACAAAAATGACATCTTGCTTAAGTGATGCAAGATAATCACCAAAACACCGATGAATAATGTCAGTTGTTGGACAGTCTATATTCCATCAAGGTCCCTCAGGGGTCTTCTGTAAAAAAGAAAACAAGACATCGACTTGCCCCTTTGGGCTCTGTTAATATGGTTAAAATGAGGGAATAATCCAGCGAGTGTTGATTTTATATTCCTTTTCTCGGGCATCCTTAGCCTTCCAAGTATATCTGTTAAGAGATTCCATTAAGGTTAGGGGAACTGGCCCAACGTTAGGCAAGTCAACTAATACAGGTTGACCAGGGAAATAAGAGGGTTCTCCGAGCTTATTTGCATCTGGATCAAGAGTAATGGGTAAGAGAGATGGAGCCTTGGGACAGAAGGCATTAAATCGAGGACAGCCATTAATTCCCCAGCGATCACTGACTCTTCTGACTGCATCAGAAGTGAGGGAGCTCCAATTGGGTTTTTCTGGTTTCAGGAATTTTTTAAGGAGGCCATTGGATCTTTCCACAATGCCATTAGCTTGGGGGTAATAGGGGGTATGAAAGATCCAGTGAATGCCTTCCTCTCTGGCCCATTCTTGTACTAACCCTGATGTGAAATGGGAACCATTGTCTGATTGGATGGAATTGGGTTTTGGAAGAATGCTAAACCATTTTTTTAGAGCCTTTATAGTGTTTTCCCCTGTTGCTCGAGGGAAAGATTCAGCTTGTAATAGGCCAGAGAATACTTCTACCCCTACCAACACATACTGTTTGCTTTCAGATCTGCGGAAAGGACCAATGTAGTCAATTTGCATGTTTCCCACATGTGCTTTCCCTCCCTTAAGTGGAGAGGGGCATCCTGTAAGGGGTGTCTGTCCAAGCGTGTGCAGCATGGGTCACAAGCAGAAATGCAAGTGCAGCATTGTTCCCTAGTGACAGGCCAGCCACGAGCTTGGGCCTCACGGTAGAGATCAAGGGTACCAGTATGCCCTCTTTTTGAGTGTAACCATTCTAGAAGTCTCTCCCAGTTGTCATTGTCTGGTTCTCCCTGTCGCAATGGAGCAATCCTGGCTAGTTCATCTGCTTTATTGTTCCACTGACTTGCGGGAGTCCCATTTTCTTGGTGGGATGCAACCCATGCAACAGAAAATTGGCCTTGTCACGGAGTTGACCAGATCAATCTATGTCCGTGGCAGGGGCGACAGGGCCTCTGCCCTCCCCCCCACCCCAGTCCCACAAAAAATGGGAAGGAAGGAAGGGAGGAAAAAGCAGCGGCAACAATCTATGGAGGAAAACTTATTTTACTATAATATCGGAATACAAAATAACACAATATATACAATTTAGTTGAAATTGAGATCAATAAATCAGACAAGATAAGAGAGAGAGAGAGTTCCTGGGACCGATTCAAAACTGGAAAGCTTGGAACGGCTAGGAAAGCACCCTCCAGCACCCACTGCAAGGCAGCAAGAGAGCGCCCCCCCCACCAGGAAGGGCCAGATCCCGTGACTGCTGTAATGCACAGGGATAGGAACTTGGAATTGGGGCAGTGACACTTCAATGCCCCGTACACTACATGATGTTCTGATGTGGAATACTGAAACCATAAAAAACAAAAACAAAAACATAGAACCATGACATTCCACCCCTTATTCTACATCGTTACATCATGCTTAAAATACATACACATATATATACAAACAAACAAAAATGATTAAAATGCATGACTCACACATGGCTATATATATATATATACATAGAATTACTGACTGCACTCCCCTGGCATCAAGTTTCCTTGTGGTACACATTGGACATCCCCATTCTTCTGCATTACCCACCAAGTGGATCCTGGTCCCTGGGCAAAAACTGTACCACGGAGGGGTTTGCCCTTTCCAGAAGCTGGAAGAACCCAAACTGCCTTTCCTAACATGTTCCTTACATGTACAATGGGACTTTATCTCCCTCTACGGTATGTAGGGAACTGGATTGGTTAGGACCATCACGATTGATAGATCCTCTGGTATTGACTAACCAGGTGGCTTCTGCCAAATGCTTCTCCCAGTGCTTAAATGTTCCGCCACCCAGTGCTTTTAGCATCGTTTTTAACAATCCATTGTATCGTTCAATTTTACCAGAGGCTGGTGCATGATAGGGAATATGGTAAATCCACTCAATGCCGTGATCTTTGGCCCAAGTATTTACAAGAGAATTT
>NW_024885581.1:0-9094 GCF_019232065.1 Centrocercus urophasianus
CCCGCTGCCACGGCAACACTGCCGGAAAGCAGCGCCGTTAACGACAACGCCGCCGGAAAGCGATGCCGTCTCCATGGCAACGCGGCTGGCAGCGCCCTTCCTGATTGGCTGACCCGAGAACCGCCCCCCCTCCTTCCCCCGGCGGCGCCGCGGGGCATGCCGGGAAGCGCGGTCCTTCCGCCGCCGCGCGGGGGCTGCCGGGGAGCGGTGAGGTTCTATGGCGGAGCCGGCGGTGAGCTGGGCGGCCGTCCGGGGTGTTGTGGGGCGGGATGGGGGCGCTGGAGGCTGTAGGTCTGTAAGTTCCGCGGGGCTCTAGGAGGTGGCCGCAGGAGGGCTGTAGGAGCTGCGAGGGGGCCGCAGGCGGGTGCGGGCGGGCACGAGGGGTAGCGGAGCTGTAGAGGCGGAAGCGGTACGGGAGCTGCTGGGGTCCTGGGAGCTGTATGGGGGCTGCGGGGTCCCGTAGGTGATCCCGTAAGCTGTGCGGGTCCAGCAGGCAGTACCGAGAGCTGCGGGCTGCTCGGCGGGCGCTCTGGGAGCTGCGGTAAGCGATCCTCCGGGTGAGCGTCTGGGTTGCGCTGTGGGGTGCTGGGAAGCGTAGGTGTGCTTTGAGGTCCTGGGAGCGACGGAGTGGGAACAGGGGCCCTGCGTGCGAGGTGCAGAGATGGAGGGGTGCTGCGGCAGCGGTGCGGGCGCTGCTGGGAGCCGCGGGCGTGGCTGTGGCAGTGCTGCAGGGGGCCGGCGAGGCACGGAGAGGGCGTGGGGTTCAGCAGGCGGTCCTGGGAGCCGCAGGGGCGCGGTGGGGTTGTGCAGGTGCTCATGGGATGCCTGGGGGGTTATGGGTGCTGCAGAGGTTCTATAGGAGGACCGTGTCCGACCCGGCTTCCCCCGTGCAGCCTCCCGGAGGGCCGCAGCCCCGCGCCCGGCGCCTGGCGGCGCTGCTGAACCGCAGCCTGCGGGTGCGCATGTCGGACGGGCGCACGCTGGTGGGAGCCTTCCTCTGCACGGACCGCGACGCCAACATCATCCTCGGCTCCGCGCAGGAGTTCCTCAAGGCTGCGGGTACGGGGCCACGGCGGGAAATGGGGCCGCAGGGGCAGTGGGGACTCGGGGTCCCCACCCGAGGGGAGCGATGAAGTGGAGGCAGCGATGGGGAGGGCGGTTGGGGTACCGGGGGTGATGGGAGCGGGACCACGGAGAATCGTGGGGATGGGGACGTGGCGGTGAGGCTGACACGGTGCTGCTGTCCCCTGCAGATGCGTTCCCGGGCAGCGAGCCGCGTGTGCTGGGCCTGGCCATGGTGCCTGGGCACCACATCGTGTCCATCGAGGTGGAGCGCGACGCCGCCGCCGCCCTGTGCTCCTGACGGCCCCACCGTGGGACGGAGCCCTGAGTGTTGTGAACCTCTCATGTGCCCCAACGGGTGATGGACGCCTGCCATGCAAAATGACCGCCGGGACTGCGGTCCCTGCAGCCCCAGTAGAGCTCCCGTGGTGATCACGTGTCACCACGTGATGCCGTCATTCCAGTCCCCTGCAGAGCAGGACGCAGATGCCCCTTCCTCCTCCAAACACTCCGTTTTCAGCCTGAAACAGAGTTGTGCAGGTTAATTTAATCTCGGGTGCAAAATGTTTCAGTGGGCGAGAGGGAACACGCGGCAGTCCTGGTCCCTTCTAACTGCGATAAAACACCGCGGCCAAGGGGGGTCAGGGAGGAACAGGAACAAGGGGGGGTGCGCAGAGGGTCTGAGGCGGCCACAGGGTTCAGCGCCATGGCAGGGAGGGGTGGGAGGGGGCCGCTGATGGCGCCATCCCCCCGGGTTGCAGTGACGCTGAGACGCAGCCCCCGACAAGTGGTGCACCCAGGGACCTGCAGCGGAAGTCAGGAACCCCAGGGCCACCCTCCCCCCACAACAAGGCAGCCCCCACAGCTCTTCATGTAAGGTTAGAAAAAGATGCAGAAATGGTCATTTACAAAATAAAGATCCCCAAAATGCCCCTCCGGGATAGTTTCTGGTTGAAATCTGAGAAAGGTCTGTCAAAGCTCCCCCCGCCTCCAAGGTCCCTCTTAATGCTTTGTGGGTGAGGACGGGGGCAGAACGCACCCCAGAGCCTCCCTGTGTCGTGGGGGCATCAAGAGCTTCTGCGATGAGTGGGAAGGGTTGAAGACCGATTTCTGTTAACAGCAGAAAGTCTGCGTGCTTATGAAGAGGTAAAGCAACTTATTTATCACTTTATTTCGCGCTTCGTTCAAATATTTGACTGAATCCTGAGTTCTGGAGCAGGTCAAACTGGGCCAGCAGTAAGCAGACAAGTACGGAATATTTTCCAGCAGATCGTAACGTGTGAACCACAGGCACGGCTGTGACCTGCTGGTAGGAAGAGCACGCCAGACTCCAGTCAGAACATGAGAATCCGGCTCTGTCCAAGTCCCACATGTGTGGCCAGCAGCCAGAAGGACTGAGCGCGTGTGCGCAGGGTGACGCTGCCGGTCAGTTGAGAGCAAACACGTGGCTGAGGAATCTGATGCTGATCTGGTGAAAAGACTGCTAACGTGAGCCCATGTTTAAAGACACAACCACAAACACAGGGTTGCCCCAGTGACCCCTGCCAGGGCCCGCAGATTGCACCTGCCATGTTAAAGCATCTCAACAACAGTGTTGGGAAGTGGCTGCTCCACATTTTCCCACTGTTTCCGGGGCTTGTCTGTGTTCCCTCTCTCTCCATTACTGTTTTCCATTAGTGGGTTTCCATGCCCACCTGTTTGTAGGTTGTTTTCAGGTTTCAGTGTTACGCATTCCTATGAAAACCGGGGTTGCTGTTCTGTCCCTCGGGATGGAACATTCCTCTGTGTTGCAGTCTCTGGGATTTGTGCTTCAGCACAAAATGTGGAACGTGAGCAGCTCAGTTCCAGGAGTGTTCCAACGCTGCACAATGAGCGCTGCCTCCAAACACAAAGCAATTCCTACCATTCCAGAGACCGAGCACTTCAGAAGTTATGTAGGTACCTTGCATACAGTTGGGCACCAAACCAAAAGTGAATCTTGTGTGGATTTCACCAGCTGGGATGTGGAGATCCAAGAGCCTGGGCTGAGGGTGCGCAAGGAATAAGCTTGTAGGGAATGGGGGGAGGTGGGTGGCAGTAATTAAGTGTCAAGAAAGAGGGTGTTTGGAGATATCAGTGATATCGGTGGGGACTGAAGGCAAAGAATGTGAGGAGATGAAAATGAGGAAGCGAGAGCGCCTCCATTTCCAAAAGCCACATGCCAGAGTGCCTCCATCCCCACGGGAGGTGACCCGGGCACCTGGGCCCCACCTCGGAACCCCCGTTGCCTGGGCACCCAGGCAGGCCGTGCTGTGCTCTGAGACCATGGAGCGGCGGTGGCTGCCCCTCCTGCTGCTCCTGGTGCCCTGGCTTCCGGGGCTGCACCCCTGCCTGCTCTGCTTTGGGCCCCCCGTTCAGTGGGCCCGGCTCTGCCGTGAGATGGCCAGGAGCTCTCAGGACTCCCAGCACCAGCACTGCCTGGAGGCCCTCGCAGAGGCTGCTGTGCCACTTGCCCCCGTCACTGTGGGTGGGTGGTGGGACCCCAGGGATGCCCACCCCAATGGGACCCTCTGCCCCCGTCCTGACTGGCACCCTAGGGGCCACCATCTCAATGGGACACTCAGACGAGCATTCTGGGGGCCCTCAAGCATGCCACGGTCTCCCCAGTCTTGAGGTGGACTCCCCCAGGCACCCCTCAGACCCATCTGGCACTCTCCCAACTCTGATGTGGATCCCGGGGATCTCTGGGAACGCCAGACTTGCATGGAACCCTGGATGGATCCCAGCCCTGGGCAGGGGTACAGTGTGGACTTCCAGCAACTCCCAGAGCTTCCCAAGATCTTGGGGAGTCTTCAGGGATGCCTGGCCATTCCCAGAACCCCTTTGCCCTGACCTGGACTCTGGGAATCAGCCCTGAGCCCTCCTCCAGTTCTTACTGGAACCCTCCAGTCCTGACTGTGTGATGGTCCCAGTGCCCTTGTTGTGGTCCCAGGAGCAGCGCAGAGCGAAGCACTGCGGAAGATCGTCATGGATGCCTTGCACTTACTGGAGAAGCAGAAGGACAAGAGTGAGCAGGGATGAGATGTATGGGAGATTTGGGGCACAGGGGACGGGGCTCAGAGGACTTGGATGGGGATCCATGGAATATAGGATGTATGGATTTCAGGCGTGGTGTAAAGGCATATTTGGGGAATCCTGAGGGTAGACGGGTTTCAGGGTATGGAGAGTCTGGTGCTCTGGGGGATATTCAGGGGCATATGAAAGTCTGGGATCCAGGAGAGTTGCACGGGGAATGTGTGGGATGAGTGGGGACACGAGTCTTGACACTGGAAGATTTGGGGTGGGAGCACTGTCTGACATGGACATCTGTGAGCCTCCAGAGCCTTTTGAGGTGTCTCTGCGGGAAGCCATCCAAATGATTTGGGTGAAGCTGAGCCAGTTGGAACAAGGTATGGGGCCAGCAGGGACCCCCATCCAGGACTCCCCCCCCCATGCGAACCGTGGGACTCCACCCCCCAGTTTCCCCACATGGGGCACACAGACACCCCTCTAGGTCTCCACCCTGGGCATCCCTTCCCTGGAGGCACCCCCAGGGACTCCATTCCAGGGCTGGACAGGGGCTGAGCCCTTACAGCTCGTCACAGGGATGAGGACCCCTCGCGATCCCCAGTTTAACGATGCTTCCTTCCCCCAACCAGCTCCTGCCTGCATCCCCCCCTGCGGTGAGTTCTCTCGTGTTTTGCCATCCCCCCGTCCCCAGATTCCCCCCCTACCCCCTGACGCTCCCACCACCTCCTTCCCAGGGCACCAGCCGGCCGCGCGCATCTTCCAGTGCTCAACCTGCCGCCTCGTGGACTGCCAGTTCCCTGTGGACTGCCCAGGTAGGGGGCAGGGGACCGGGACGTCGCTACCCAGGCGGCGTGTCTGCCCACGACCGCCGCGAGCACCGGCGGTCGCGCAGCGGCGCGGCGGCTCCCGCAGGTGCATGAGCGCAGGTGAGCTCAGCTGGCAGTGCTCCCAGTTCAGGACTTGTGGGTCCACGAGGACGAAGCCATCACGCTGCACTGCGACGTGCCCTTCGCCGTCCCGCCGGAGCTGCAGGTTACGTGGATGTTTGCCAAGGACGTAAGCAGCAGGCGCGGGCAGTGCGCGCAGGCGCCAGGAGGGGCCCGGGCGGGGGGGCACGGCTTGAGATGAGATTGAATGCGCGGGGCCGGACCAGCTGAGCACCCGCACGAAGGGTGAGCGCGAGCACGAGCTGCTCACCGCGCGTGCGGCTTCTCGTGCGCTTCTGTGAAGAAGTGACCCGTGCGCGTGTTGGCACGCGAGCAGCGCGCGTGGGACGTGAGGTGCGATGCGCGCGCAGGAGTGTGGGACACGAGGAGCACGTGGGGACACGAGGAGCTCGCGTGTGACACGGGTGCCTTTGCGTGCACGCCCCGATGGGCCGGGTTCCCCACGCCCCAGATACGCACGCAGGACCTGGCGCTGTTTGAGGAGCTGCAGAGGGGCGTTGGGGAACCGCCCAGCCTGACCGTGCAGGACCCCACTCTGGGAACCGTCGCCTGTCGCCTGGGGGCCGCCTCTGAGACCCTGGCCCGCAAGTACTTCTACCTCAACGGTGCGCATGGATCGGAAGCCTGCAGGGCGGCGCGGGGTGCAGAGGGACACCGGGATCCCCGGGTGCACGGGGTGCGAGGAGGTGGACTACGCGAGAGCAGAGTCTCTGCACAGCCGGGGCCCCGGTGAGAGGAGAGAGCGAAGCAGGTGTTCCCTGATCCCAGCTCCCCGTGGGGCAGTGGGGTGTGTGGGGCTCCGGGGGCCACCAAGACTGTGCCAGAGCGGGGGTTGCAGGGGCCGAAGGGGCGGCAGGAGCTGAGGGGGCTGCAGGGGTGCCGTGGCTCGTGGCAGGAGTTCCCACATGCCTGGCTGGGTCCTGCAGTGTCAGGGGGAAGCGTGGAGGCCGAGCAGGGGCTCCAGGCCCGGTTCAGAGCTGTGCTGCGCTGGCCCCAGGGAAGAGCCCCCGTGCACCTCACCACATCCCTGCAGCTGGGACTGGTCCTTGGCTTCGTCAGCCTCGTGCTGCTGCTGCTGCTGCTGTGAGTGCTCGACCTGCTGCACTCGCCGTTCCCACTGTTGGGGTCCCTCACAGATCTGTATCAGGTTCCCAAGTCCCTTCTAAAGTCCCAGCACCTCAGGATGTCCCCCACAGCACAGACTGCTGTAACTCCCTGCCTGACAGAGCTCTTATTTTCCCCTGGGACTCCCTTCACACTCTGACCCATACTGAGGCTCCTCACTCACACCCAGGACCTCTCCACAGCATCCTGCTTCCCCTAGACTCCTTAACTGCCCCTGTCACTTTTCCTCATTTTCCCCAGAATCTCTGTAGTTCCTCTAGGGCCCTGCTTACATGCAGGTGACTCAGTTGTCCCCACGACCTCAAGGCCCCATACTTTCTTTCACCCTTAGATCCTTTGGTTGCTCCCGGGACCCACAGCTGCCCCACAGCCCTCTTCCCTCACCTCCAACAGATGGGGATATGAGGTCTCTTTCCCCTCCTGCTCTCTCTCCATCCTTCTTACCTCCTCCTAGGTCTGTCTGGCGATGCTGCCGAAAATCTCCGGAGCCTCCCAGACCCCAGTGACTTCCAGGCACCCCATGGACCTGGACACCAGGGCCCCAATGGGAGCGTGGATTCATGTGGACTTACACCAGGATCTTTCCTCAAGGGCTGAAACATCAGCAGCTGCTCATCATGCATTGTCTGTGGGGTGTAGCGGAGTCCTGGGTCCTATCCCTGACTCTTTGCCTGTACGGAGTGGGGGAGAATTTGCCTTTGCTTTTGTTACAAATTATAATCGTACTGTCTTGCTTATTTCTGGGAGAGAGAAGGTATGGGATAGGAGGAGATGACTCAACCCCACAGAGGCAGGAGCTGCTGTGTGCAGCCCCAGGACAGCTGTGTGTCAGAGGGTCCAACACTGCACAGCTAGGGAGCGCCTGTAGTCCCAGCTCGCTGCTCAGGTACAAAGGCAGCAGCACAATGGTGACATGCTCTGAGAACACAGAGTGGCCCAGGACAGGGCTGCACCGCCACTGCTGCTGCTGCTGCCATGCTTAATGCACTGCAGCTGTTCCCAAATGGAGCAAGTAAGTTGCATCTTGTCCTCCGCACTGAGATCTCTCTGCGCTGAGAAGCACCTGTGCAAAGGCATGTAGACATCCTTGAAGTGCAGGAGCTGGAATCCTAAACTGATTTGATATGTGTGTGGGCTCCTTGTCTTCATGATAAACTGTCCCCACCTCAGAGCTGCCCCATGCACTCTCCTGGATGGGCACTCTGGAGCAGTGCTGCTTCACAAGGAGCTCAGATCAATAGGAAATCCACGGCGAGAATTCCTGCAGTACAAAGAGCAGGGAAAACATGGGCTTGCTGGGAAAGACCTGAGCAAGGGAGATTCATCCTTGGTGGAAAGGATCAGGTCAGGAACACTTGAGCAAGCTGGATGTGGACGAGTTCCTGGGCGCTGAGGAATGCACCCGCAGCTGCTGGGGGGCTGGCGGGTGTCATGCGTTGCCACTCCCCATCAGCTTTGAGTGACTGTGGCACCTGCGAGAAGTATCCAAAAACTGGAGGAAAGCAGACAGAAGGGGAAAAGGAGAAGGGCAACTACAGCACACCTCAGCCCCTGCCGTAACTTACATGCAAATCATACCTCCTCTATGTACCCTCCAGTCTCCTCTGTTGCCTTCTAAGTGCTCTCAGATCTGTGTCCCACCCCATCCACCCCTGGATTCATCCAGTTCCCAGCACCTTGGATGCCCTCCATTCTCACCGTGACCACTCAAGGTCTCTCCAGTCCCCACTGTTTGCTCTCCCTGCTGGATGAGGACTGGCATCCAAGTGTTTGTTCAAAAGCAGCTCTTTGGAGCTCTCAGCTCCGCCGTTCCCAGCAAGAATTTCATCCAAGGAGCTGAGCACTCACAGCAGAGAGCATTCCAAGCACTCTTGCCGGCACAGGTGTTGTTTTCTTTGCAGCTGTGTGCCAGGCACCATGGTCACTTTCTTCTCAGGTCCTGTTTTATGAGGGCCAGAAGGGAACTCGCTCTGATTCCCACCCCCAGGAGAAAGGAGGCTGCGTGGGTCAGACGTGCTTACCCCACCCACTACAGAGGGCCCTACAAGTGCCTCCTACTGCAGCCCCACAGCTCTGCGTGTCAGAGGGAGCCCCGTGCCGCAGCCATGGGTGAGTGCAGGGCTGGGGAGGCTCCTTGCGGGGCACCGGGAGAGACTGCCCTGATGGGGATCAGGGGCATCAGCACACGCAGAGGGCTGCGCTCCCCTGCACCCCTTCATGCCCACCCTGCTGGTGACCTGGAGTTGGGTTCTGCTTTGGGGCCAGGAACGTTTTCCTATGAAAGCTCGTCTCGGTCAGCTGTTGGTGCTGTGCTCCACCTGACCCTGCCTTGTGCGTGGCTTTGGGGACAGGGAAAGGGCAAGCTGCTCACCCCTTGGGCAGAGCAGCAGAGGCCTTCACTCCCCGTCTGGCACAGAGCACAGCGAACGTTGTGTGTTCCTGTGTCTCACGTGAGTGCTGGAGCCAGGGGCTTTCCCACCTCATGTCTCAATGTTTTCACATCTTTTCCCTTTTCTAGTAGCCCAGTGCCTTCTACTCCTTGCTTTTGTGCTGGTCTTGGCTGTCCCAGGCCTCTCCGTGCCTGCAGAAATCCTAAACACTTTCAAGAAAACCTCCAACACTTTGGCAAACGCTCTGAAGAAAAACAGTAAGGAGCATTCCATGGGTACTGCAGTGCTCTCACCAACCCCATTGCCATTCCTTGGTCTGAGCCAACCAAGGAGTGCTCTCAGCGTCTCCTTGTGCCAGGTAAGATGTAAAACCACCTGTTTCCTGCCTCAGGTTGGCCCGAGGACTGCAGTGAGATCCCTCCTGGCAGCCACAGCGGCGTCTACATCATCCAGCCCTCAGGGCTGCACCCCATCATGGTGTACTGCGAGATGAACGTGACGGACGGGGGCTGGACGGTCATC
>NW_024885581.1:9104-11964 GCF_019232065.1 Centrocercus urophasianus
ATCCACCAGATCGCCAAGCAGAAGGTCTACCAGGTCAGGTTCGTCATTCACGATGCCTCCAACAACGTCAGGTTCGCAGACTACAACCTCTTCAGTCTGGACGATGAGGCCCAGGGCTACCGGCTGCGGCTGGGCTCCTACGCGGGCACAGCGGGGGATGCCATGGACTCGGACAATCCCAGTAACATGCACAACAACATGAAATTCTCCACCAAAGATCGGGATCAGGACACTTCAAGGAAGAACTGTGCGTCCCGCTCTGGGGGCGGGTGGTGGTACTCGGCTTGTTATTCTGTGCGGCTGAATTTCAAGGGCGGCCTGACGTGGGGCAGCCTGTGCAAAGGGGACTGCAAATCCTCCCTCATCCTCATCAAACCAGCTCCGTACAGATAGCGTCCCTTCCTCAGCAGACGCAGCCAGGCCAGGGCTCTGCCGCACCGCTCGTTGCTGGCTGGGATTCTGGGCGTGAGTGGGGTGTTCCTTTATACCAAGAGCTGTTTTCCCTTCCTCTTTTCCTGGATATCAGCTGATGAATGTCTGTGGCCCATCACCTGTGGTGGGTTTTTAGGACCATCATTAGAACAAGACGTTGCAAACGTTTTGGTATTTCTGTCCCAGCAAGGGCTCATTCTCTTTCTGCTCTGCGGTTACAGCTGAAGGCCACAGACTTCAGCAGAGAAATCTCATTCGTTGCCAGCTAACCCAACCTAAGCTGCTCCACACCCGGGCAGAACACACAGATGCTGCAGCCGGTGCTCATCCTGCAGAATAAAACTGCTTTCAGAACCAGCACAGACGTGTGGAAATGTCCTTCATCTGCTGCCTGCTATTAGCTAGGAGCAGACCTGAGGCTCCTGTTTCAGAAATCAGAGGGGAATATTTTTGACGAAACAAATGGGGAATTAATGAGAAAACTTGCACTTAAAGAAGGGGGTTGGGTTTCAAAGTGTGGATCTTTCCAAAAGGGAACGCAGAACCATGCAGCTTAAAGTGAGCTGAAAACGATGGCGCGTTTCCCCCGCTCCCCCCCTCCTTCCTGCCTGACCGTTGCACCGTCAGCCTTTTTCCGGCAGGGGTGACCGCAATCCCGGCTGTTTCCAGCCCAGCTGATGGCGCTGCGCTCAGCAGCAGCTGTGCCAGCAGCGGGCTGACGGCGGTGCCGAACGCTGTCTGATTTAAGCGAGATTCCGGGACGCCTAACACCGAGCTCAGAACTAAATTACTATCCGATATGGCTACAGCCAGTCATTGTACCCTACAATCAGTAAACAGACCAGAGTCCTCCCGCTCCCCTGTACCAAAACAGGACGTATGGCTGCATCTCCCCTTGAGTAGGGGAGACTCTCAAGGTCACACCTGCTGCAGGAATTCTTTGTCACGCAATCCCAGAATCACAGGGGCTGGGAGGGACCTCTGGGGCTCCCCCGGTCCAAATCCCTCGAAGCAATTCCCTGCAGTACGTTGCTCAATGCATTCCTGTTGTTCTCTCACAGATAGAGCAACTCCACTGCCTCAGTTCATAATGGCGTTGCCTTTATGGACCCTGTCCCCCAGGTCCTCCAGTTTAAAGCCTGCCACGCTGGGTTGGCCAGCCCGCTGCCGTGGATTGCCCGGCCCCTTCTGGACAGGCGGATCCCACCCCTCCCAGACAGGTTGTAATCTTCACAAAAAGTCCCATTGTTGCAAAAACCAAAACCCTCACACCAACACCAGCGCAGCCAGATGATGTGCATTACACATCTATTTCAGGCTTCTCTCTTTCTTTCAGCTGACAAAACTGAGAAGATAACGTGGGCTCTAACATTTTCCAATTGTGCTCACAGGGCTTTATAGTCTTTGATTCTGCCCATGTTCTGTCTTCCACTGTTGTTTGTGCCCACAGAAAAGAGCAGCAGCAGATAGCAGTCTTTGCAGCATCTCCTTACACTTGCTGCAGCAATTTCTTGTGCCTTGGTGTTAAGAGGCTCTGCCAAAACAAATGCTTAGTAAGTGACTAACAGTTGATTGAGCTGTGTTATCTTTGCTAAGGTTATGTCTTAGATTGATTGTGAGTATATCATCCTTCAGACAGAAACCACTGACTAACGCAGGGTTCCTTGCCTCCATGGTTCAAGGGATGAAGGAACCAGGGGGTCTGCCCTGCTCTGAGCACCATAGCCCAATGGAAAGGTCACGGACATAAACCCAATCTGGGACTGGATTTGGAACCAGCCACACCTAGATTCCTCTAACAAGGAATTGAGAAAGCAAGAGGGTCTGCTCTGAACCTCGTGACCGAACAGGAAAGTCTCCTGGTAGAGCGTACGTTCAAGCCTATTCTCTATGCAGTAAATGATTGAGTGCACCTTGACATCTCAAATCCTTTGCTAAATCTCTACAAAGTTTGTTAAATTGCTATGTTACATCAATAAATATATTGCTGCTTCTCTCTTACTAGCGAAGGGTGTAGATTCCATCTGTGACAGAGAGTAGGAAGGAAGCACCAGCTCGATTTAGCCATATCCATTGATCTGGAGACCAAAACAGGGCCCCCAGGCTAGGCTGCTATCAGTGCTACTGGGATTGGCATTCTCGTGCTGAGCAGAGCCAAATGGCCACTTCAGCCACCCTGGCTGGCTGTGCTATTGCTAATGCAGCCCTGGATCTCTGCAAGGGCATCCTGCTGACTCCTGGCAAAGTGCTGCTCACCAGGACGCCTGGGGCCTTTCCTGGCAATCCTTCTGCTGGCAGTGAATGGCTGCCTGTATGGAGGGGGTCACACTCGGGGTTTGGGTGCCACTGTCTTGGGAAGATCGTGGAACAGGGGAGATGAGGAGGTGACCGCAGGCAGCTGGCACAGCCTCAGCAAGGGCAGAGCACG
>NW_024885582.1:0-11657 GCF_019232065.1 Centrocercus urophasianus
ACCCTGGGATGCTGAGATCCTTGGTGCAAGGGCAGAGATCCCCCAGTGAGATCCCAAGGAAAGCAGGCAGAGCAAACAGCACATCAGGACCAGGCGTGGGGCCACGGAGGGCAGGGATGGGATCTGCTTGCTGCGTGCTGTGGGCACCCAAAACGTGTTTTGGTGTTTCTGCACAACGCGGCGCGGTGTGGGAGCGATAAGGAACGCAAACCGCCCGTAGGTTAATTGCCTTTCTGAAGTCATCTGCTCCATAATCTCCTGCCTTAAAGACGCTGCTGGGGAGGAAAGATTGAAAGAAATAATGTTTTTAAAGCTCTGTCAAAAATCATCCTGTGATTCTGTGATCCTGGCGCTCCGCTGCACTGAAGGAGGAGGCGCTGAGCTCCGCGCTCATCTCTCAGCTGCAGATCTGAGGTCTCACCCAGGTGCTAACAGCTCCTCTCTGTCCCCAGCCGGCCACAGCATGGAGCTCCTCGAGCCGCTCGTGAAGTTCCAGGTGGGCTTGAAGAAGCTGAACCTTCACGAGGAAGAGCACGTGCTCCTCATGGCCATCTGCATCCTGTCCCCAGGTAGGAGGACGCTCGTCCCCAAGCTCCCCACCCTGCCAGGCTTTGGCAGCACGAAGGCTCCACCAATATCCCCAAGCCTGGCAGTGCCAGGCTAACAGCCGGACTCGATGACCTCCAAGGTCTTTTCCAAGGGCCGATCTGATGATGCTGGTGTTCCCTAGATCGACCCGGCGTTCAGGACACCTCGCTGGTGGAGTCCATCCAGGACCGCCTCTCGGACATCCTGCAGACCTACATCCGCTGCAGGCACCCCCCGCCCGGCAGCCGCCTGCTGTATGCCAAGATGATCCAGAAGCTGGCCGACCTGCGCAGCCTCAACGAGGAGCACTCCAAGCAGTACCGCTGCCTCTCCTTCCAGCCCGAGCACAGCATGCAGCTCACGCCCTTGGTGCTCGAGGTCTTCGGCAACGAGATCTCCTGATTCCAGCCGTGGGTTTGAGCACCCGCGTCTAAAGGGATAAGTCAGCCTTGGCCCCCGAGAGGAGGGCTGTGACCCTGGGAGGAGGTTGTACATAGTTTCGTTTCACACTACTGCAGGTCCTGCTTTGTTTTCTTAGCCACGGCGGCCGAGGTTTGCTCGCTGCAGACCCAGATCTGTGCTTCCCCCCCCCCCCCCCCCCATGAGTGTTTCTTTCACTCGTCTGCAAGAGCTGACTTATCCCTTTATGGATGTTTTGAGGCTGGGCTGCCTTGAACCACTTTTTTTCTGACCAGAAACTGGGGCTGCTCGGAAGGAGAGGCTCAGGTTTTGCAGATTCATGGCACTGGGGAACCATCAAAGGCATCTATTGAACCTGAGGGACCCCTCCGCTCACCCCCGATTTGAGAAATGTGATGCTGATGGAATTGCACACCCCAGACCCATGCAGGAAAATGCTGAGGCTGCTCCTCAGAGCCCCACAGACAGCGGTGAGAGGTTGGAGAAGGGAACCACAGCCAGGAACAGCCAGCCGGGCTGTGATGTGTGTTCCCAGCACTACTGCCACCCCGTGTCCCACATCAGCCCCGCTGCTGACACCATCCTGTAAGGGTGTAGTCTGTTGTCACGTTGAAGCCAGGCGGAGCTAATTGGGCACGCTGAGGTTTCCTGTGCAATGCTGGAGCTCTGGAGGGTGCCCCATCCCCGCTGACCCCACTGAAGCCACTTCTGCAGGGTGGTGGTCCTTCAGGAGGGGTCAATGGGAGCAGCGCCAGCACGAGGACGGATTTGGGGCCATGAAATGCAGAGGAGCAGCGGGAGCTGAGTGCCTTGGTGGGACGCCAGGCAGCACCGTGTCTGGGGACACACAGCGGTCACGGTCCGCTGCATGGACAGCGGGGGTGGGGACCCTGCAGGCAGCCGGACCTGGGGACAGTGCCTGGGGATGGGCGCTGCGCGGTGGGCACAGGGGGCAGCGGGGCTCCATCTCCGTGCAAATAAACGTGGCCTGGGAGCAGCACCGGCTGCGCTGTGGGGCTGTGTCCGTCTGTCCGGGTCCGTGTGAAGCTGCTGGAAATGTCCGTCTGTCCGGGTTTGTGTCTGGGTGGGGCTGCTCTAAGTGTCCTTCTGTCCGTGCTGTTCCGTGTCCGCATGTCCCTCTCTCCCCATCTCCTTTCGCATCCCCGTGTGCGCAGGTACGCGTCCACACGTATCGCTGTGTCACTCCGTATCTCCTCAGCTCCCCTCCCCGCAGCCCCGTGTCACCGTTCCCCTCCCACGTACCCCCCCGGGTCCCCACGTCCCCGCCCCCTCCACGTGTCCAAAACTCCGCGCTCTGCGCATGCGCAGGTGGGTCAGGGCGGGGCAGAGCCGCACATGCGCAGTACAGAAGGGCGGGGCGGGCTGAGCCGCCGCACGCGCAGATCAGAAGGGCGGGGCGGGGGGGGGGCCTTCGGGCGAGGCATGCGCATGCGCCGTCAAAAGGCGCTGTGGAGGCAGGGCCGCACTTGCGCGGTGTTGTGGAGGCGGTGCCACGCATGCGCAGCGTCGCGGAGGCGGCACCGCGCATGCGCAGTGATGCGCGGCGGTCTGCGCGCCGTTCCCCTCATGGCCGCCGCCGTCACCGGGAGCGGGGCCGGGTCCAAGCGGGCCCGAACGGAGCCGGTTCCGCGCATCGGCACCCACGATGGCACCTTCCACTGCGACGAGGCGCTGGCGTGCTTCCTGCTGCGCCTGCTGCCGCGCTACCGGGTACGGCCGCGGCCTTCTCGGACCCTTCTGCACTCGGACCCGGTCTTACCTTCCGAGTCCTGCCCTTCCTCAGGGTCGCCCGTGGGTCCCCCGGCCCTGCTGGAGCCCTCAGTGCCACTGAAGAATCTCCCTGGGATCCCCAAGCTCGCGTTTTCTTGTCCACCATCCTTCATTGGGGCCGCAGTGGGGTCCTCAGCCTCCTTTTGGGGTCCTCAGTCTCCGCTGGGGGCCGCTCCTGCTCTCCTTTCCCTTACAAAGTCTCCGGTCTCACCAATTGACCACTCTGTATCCCCAGCCCCCTGCTGGAGTCCCCAGTCTCGCTTAGGGCCCACCCTGTGATCCCCAGGCTGTTGTCAGAATCCATGGCCCCACCTGGAGGACGCTTTCAGGTCCCCAGTCCTTCACTGGGGCCACACTGAGCTCCCCAGCTCCTTGTTGGGGTCCTCAGCCCCACGTGGTGCCTGCCCTTATGTCCCCATTTCCCCCTTGAGGTTCCCGTTCTCCCCAGTCCCACTCTGGGCCCCCCTCAGCCTCACCCCATGCCTCAGCAGGACGCAGAGGTGGTGAGGACCCGGGACCCCCAACGCCTGGCCCAGTGCGATGTGGTGGTGGATGTGGGGGGCGAATATGACCCCGAGAGGCACCGCTATGACCATCACCAGAGGTGAGACACTCCACCACGTTGGGGTCACCACATAAGGGAGCCCCCCCCGAGGGCTGACCCTGTGACCCCACAGGTCTTTCACCCAGTCCATGCGGAGCCTCCAGCCCAGCAAGCCCTGGACCACCAA
This sequence comes from Centrocercus urophasianus, assembly GCF_019232065.1. Taxonomy (NCBI): domain Eukaryota; kingdom Metazoa; phylum Chordata; class Aves; order Galliformes; family Phasianidae; genus Centrocercus; species Centrocercus urophasianus. The sequence goes on from NW_024885582.1 coordinate 3,531, forward strand.
ACTGAGCAGCGCTGGGTTGGTTTATTGCCACTTTGGCTCCCAAATCCTTGCTGGGCTTCTGGGACAGCCAGAGGACAGCCCCGTTGTGACTGCACTCTACGATAAGGTACGGGGGATTTGTGACCCACCAGCATGACTTTCCCTTGTGGAAACCACCCCATAAAAGAGGGGTTGGGTTCCAGGCGTTCTGACCCCACCCTGTCCCCAAGCTCTATGAGAACTTTGTGGAGGAGATCGACGCCATCGACAACGGCATCGCGCAGACGGACGGGGAGCCCCGCTACGCCCTCACCACCAACCTCAGCGCCCGCGTGGGGCACCTGAACCCCCGCTGGAACGACCCCGACCAGGACACTGAGGTGGGGACACGTGGGAAAGGGGGAACGCAGAGCTGCGTTCTTTGGGGTCGCTGCTGATCTTCTGCTGCATCCCCAGGCTGGGTTTAAGCGGGCAGTGGAGCTGGTGGGCAGTGAGTTCATGGACAGGCTCGACTATTATCACCGTGCCTGGCTGCCTGCGCGGGCGCTCGTGGAGGACGCCATCCGGCGCCGCTTTGAGGTGCTCCCTGTGCTTGTTTTGGGGGGGTTTAAAGGGTGGGTGGAAGCCTGGGGCAAGGGGAGGCCAGGCCCCCTTGGTGTTGACCTCCCCGCACAGCTCAGGGCACAGCTGTGCACCCATTTCTCTGCACCCTTACAGCCACCCTCTGTGCACCCCTGTAACACCACACATTGTCACACATTCCCACCCTCCACCACCACTCTCCATGCACCCTAAACAGGTGGTGGTGCATCCCCACAGCGCAGGGTCTCATTGGGAGGGGGGGGCTGTGCTATTCAGATGGCAAAAAGCGCATGAAGGGGGGGGAGAAGCTGAGGCGCAGGGCAGTGCTGGGGCACAGGGCAGGACCTCACGTGCCACCACGCAGCCGCATCGTGTTCCCTCTGCAGGTGGACACAAGCGGGGTGATGCTGGAGCTCCCGCAGGGCGGCTGCCCCTGGAAGGAGCACCTCTTCAGCCTGGAGAAGGAGCTGGCGCTGCCCAACCCGCTCCAGCTGGTGCTTTTCCCCGACCGCAGCGGGCAGTGGCGGGTGCAGAGCGTCCCGGTGGGGCCACGCAGCTTCGAGAGCCGGTGAGCCCCGTCCCCAGCGCCTCCCCTGCCAGGAGGAGACAGGATCTCAACCCCCTGCCCCTTTTCCCACCATCGCAGCCTCCCTCTCCCCGAGCCGTGGCGGGGTGTTCGTGACGAGGCGCTGTCTCAGCTCGCCGGCATCCCCGGCTGTGTCTTCGTGCACTCCAGCGGCTTCATCGGAGGCAACCGTACGCGGGAGGGGGCTTTGGAGATGGCCCGGAGGACATTGGCACTGCAGGGGGTGGGAGCACAAAGCGGATGAGTTCCCCACCCCCCAATGAGTTGCCTGTGCTGGGACTTCGCATGGACTGTTGGCACGGTCACAGCAGGACACCAAAGCAGCTGTGAGCTGCCACTGGTCCCAGTTACAGCGTTAGACCGGTCCGAAAGCACAGAGCAGAGCAAGAGGCTTTTAAGGATTCGGTGCTCTGAAGCCTGGCCTGTTATGTACTGGCTGCCAACACCAGTAAAAAACCAGTGCATTCCCAATGCATCTGCTGGTCAGGTAGTGGGAGCTGCTTCGGAGGTGTCCTGGGGCACAGGGGGGCACATGGGGTTCCAAAAGGTCACATGCTGGGGTGCAAAAGCAGGTGCAGCCTCACCATCCCCAGCACTCTGTTGTTGGTTTGGAGGTTGGACTCGATGATCTCTGGAGGCCCCTTCCAACCCCTGCAATTCTGTGATTCCCTCCATCCCAGCTGCCCCTGGGAGGGGAACGTCACCAGCCCAGCTGTCCTGGGGAGGACACGGACCTCCCCCCCTCGCTCCCCGCCTCCTGCCGCAGCTGCGGGGCGATGCAGGCAGCCTGGCTGTTCCTGCTGGCTCTGGGGTTGCCCTGCTGCCCCCGAGGCAGCCGCTGCCCTTGGGGGGGTCCCCAGGGCCTTCCCCCCACCGCCGGCGGTCGCAACGAAACCCTGGCAGGGAGCGGGCAGCCACGGGTGCCAGACGTGGCCATGCTGGTGGCCGTGGGTGGGTGGCTCGGCGCCGTCCTCGCCTACGTGGGACGCTACGTGAGGAGGAGCCGCGCCGAGACCCGCCTGCACCTCGAGTACCTGCGGGCGCTGCCCTGCCGGCGGCCGAGCGCCGGGGAGGAGGAGCCGCTCAGCGCCGTCCTGTGACACCACGGACACCACAGGGGCAGAAGTTCCCAGCAGCAGATCCAAACCGGGGATCCCTCGACGTCTCCGGTGTGAGTTGTTTACCCCACGTCTTCGTTGGGCTGCTGCCGTCTTTTCCGTGGGGCAGAAGGGCAGTTTTCCCTGCCTCGTTTCGGGGTTTGGTTTTCAGGAGGGTCGTGTGGGTCCTGGGGTGGTGGCACTGTGGGCTGAGCAGGGCCCTCCCTCCCCGTTTCCTCTGCGGAGCGATTACAGCGTAATCCCAGGGATTAACCACGTGTAATCCAGGGCTTTAAGCACTGCCCCCCTCAGCCTCCCCTTAATCCCACTCTGGCCCATCTGCTCCCCCCAGCGCTGTCAGGGCTCACATGGGGCTGCAGCAGCACTCCCTGAATGGGCTGGGAGGGGAAGGTGTGTGCTGTGCTGGGTCTCACTGAGCTGCAGCGCTTCTGGTGGTTCCTTACGCCCTCAAGGTGAAGCCCAAAGGCTGCATTTAAGGCCAAGGAACCCTCACAGCCCCTTCGGCCCTCAGTGCAGCCACTTAACCGCAGAGCAAAACCCCACGCTCATTGGGGGCTCCCCAGGTGTTTGTTTGCCGCACACAAATGTTGCGGCAGGAACCTCAGATCTGCTTTGGTTTAGGCACAGAATGGCTCTTCTCCTGCACTCCAAACCATGACCTGACATCGCAGAGCGGCACCAGAGCCCCAGAAACAAACCCGAGTGGCTTTGAGAACGCATCCCCCCAACAGACTTCCAAGGAACGTTTCCTTGTTTTCCCTGGACAAGGACAGAGCGAGGAGCAGCGCCAGGCGTGGGGAGGAGGAGCCACCTTTAATCTGCACGGCGCTCGACGGCTGAACCCCACATTCCACAGAATTGAGAGCACGGAGCCGTGCAGAACCTGCGGGGGTACAGGAAGGGATCGCAGCCCCGCGGTGTCCCAGGGAACTGCAGATGGATCCCAAACGTCCTGAGCTGCTGTCAGAGCTCCGAGAAGAGCGGCTGCTCCCGCACGCTGCTGCTGGCTGTCACCACGGCGGGGCTGCGGCCGGGGCTGCCGTAGGGCAGGCGGGAGCTCAGGAAGAAGAAGGGGATGTGGCTGATGGTCCCCGTGGACCAGCACTGGAGAGGACAACGGCGCAAAAGTCAGCACAGGGCACCACCGTCCCAAAGAGCAATGGGTCACCATCGCCTTCCCTCCGCCCTCTCTGCACTGCAGGGCAATTTCACCCGCTGCTGCATTCCTGACCGAGAGCCGGAGCCGCACTCACCACGGTCAGCAGCGCTCCCTTCTCGAAGCAGGGGTGGAAGGCGATGAGCTGCGGCTCCGCTCTCTGCTCCCCCCTCAGGAATCCGCTGGAAGGGAAAGGAGAGCTGCAGTGAGAGGCGGCGCAGCGCTCACGCAGCGCTGTGGGGTTAAACGCCATCTCTGCTGCACTGAGAGAACCGCAAAGGGTTTTCAGGAGAATCACAGAATCACAGAATTGAAGGGGTTGGAAGGGACCTCCAGAGATCATCGTGTCCAACCCCCCAATGGACGACGCGTCCAAAATGTGACCGCTTTGGGGGCAAAATGGTACTGCAGCACTGCCTGAAGCAGCAGCGTGGGACCGCAGCAGCACAGCATCTTTCCCACTGCGTCCCGAGGGCATTTGACCAACCCCCAAAACACCATGAGAAGCCCCGAACCCATCTGCTACGCACCACGGCAGGAGCTCAAACACGGGGCTGTTGCGGATACGGAACACGGCCACCACGGTTTGCGTCCCCTCAACGCTGGGATCTCCTGCAGGGGGAAGGGAAGCAGCCGTGAGCTGAGGGTGTGAGGGGCAGCGCTGGGACAGCAAAGCGGGAGCGACGTGGGGAATGAAGCCACCTCTGCCTGCAGTGCTCCTTTCTCTTCCAAACAGGATCCCCCACAGGACGGGGGCAGCCCTGATTCCCTGCAGCTTTTCCCTCCCCATTTCCTCCCCAGCAGCTTTATAAGAGGGACAAAAAACCAAGCGGCCGAGCTCAGGTCCGATGCGGCGTCCCCAGCGCTGCACCTCGGGGCTGTCAAAGCTGTGCTTTGTCTCTGCACAGCCAGGAGGGCCTCCATGGCTCAGTTATCCCAAAGCTGCTCCTCGAGTGGGGCCGGGGGCTCAGGGTGCAACGTGGGCACTGTGGGAACGCAGAGAGCTGGCGGTGGGGCTGGGAGAGGTGATTCTGTCTGGCAGTGAGGACGGAACAGTGCTCTCTCCTCGGGGGATAACCAGGAACAGACACTGCACATCACCGTAGGGGTGCTGGGGGATGCTTTGTGCAGGGGGGCGAAGTCACAGTGAGGAAGAGCGGACCCCCGACCCCCGAGGAGTTTCCCCCCCCCCCACGAAGGGCAGATTTGGAGCAAAGGCAGCAGGGAGCAGCGCTGCAGCACAGCTCTGACCTCGGATGATCACAGCCAGCCGCTCCCCGGTGGGGTCCCACACCATGGACTGCACAGCTCCGCCGACCCTGGAGCGCAGCACAGCACAGTGAACCCACAGCGGGGGGGGGGGCACAGAGCCCCTCCGCCTCCCAGCATCGCTCCGTGGGGCCGCACGCAGTCAGACCCACCTCTCCTCCCCGTAGGGCGTCTCGAAGGTGGTCTCTGACAGATCTGCCACGATGGAAGCTGTTTTCGAACCTCCCACCTGGCCCTGCATGTCCCCTGAAATGAAGTCCCAGAGGGCGCGCTCGCTTCTGCTTCCCTGCTGTGTGCAGGTTGTCTCCTTGCCCTAAATCTGCTCTTCTGCTCCCAGAACGATGCGGAATTTCCGCCTCTTGGAGCTGTGGAGCCTCCTGCTGTCCCAGCAGCGTCTGCAGTGTTTGGGACGGCGCACAGGGAAGGGTTTCCCTCGACAGAAGTGAGCACCCACTGCCTCCGTGCAAAAGGAGTGCTGAGAGCCAGCGAAAATCTCCCTGCGCAGCTCCAAGCTGAAGATGCGACGCGAGGGAGGAAATACAGACACCCAACTGCTGTGAGAGCCCCCACAAACCTCCTCCTTCCACTCCTTTCCCTGCTGTCCCAGCTTTGCTACACCACAGCAGCTTGGAAGCTCGCCCTGATGGACACTGAGCTTCTCTTGGCCACAACCACCCATAGCTGAAAGCAAAACGACGGCCGGGGAAGCAAACGGGGGGCACTCACCCCTGTACTCAGAGAAGGACAAGGAGTAGATGACGGACTCCCCCAGCACTGTGAAGAGCAGCCGGCTGCCATCAGGGCTCCAACACCCCGTCTGTGGGGCACAGGGGGACGTCAGAACACCCCGCACACCCCCACGTGGGGGGAGATGCCCCTTCCCACTGCGCCTGCCCCACCTGGCAGCGCCCTTTGATCGTGGGCCACTTCTCACACGTCCACATCTGAGCTTCCCACACTCTGCAAGAGAGAGACAGAATGACGTGAAAGGGATAAACTGCCCCAAAACTGCCCCAATTCAGCCCCTCTGAGAGGAGCCCGAGGCCTTGGACCTGACTTTACCCTCATATGTGACACGGGGGAGAAGGGGAGCAGCGAGGACATAAAGCAGCCAGGTGTGCTTTGATGGGAGGCAAATGAAAATGGGAATAGAATTGAGAGCGAACAAAAGGAGCGGGGCCGGGAGCTCACTTGAACACTGCTGAAGGGGTGGCTGCCAGGACCTTGCTGCCATCGGGGGACCACGCCAAGAAGGTGACCCCACCGCCCCCAAACCACTGCAGCTGGACGCAGTTCTCGGTGGACACATCCCACACCTGGAGGGGCACAGAGGGGTTGGGGGGATGGCAGCGCTCGCACCGTCAGCCGGAGCCCAGACGTGGCACAGCGCGGGGCGCTGACGCTTCCAGATCTCAGTGCTCCAAATTCAGGACCCTCCTTTGAGGAAATGCTGTCCCCCGTGGTCACACAGCCATCTGAGTGTTCCAGCAATGGGGTGACGGCCCCGGACCCCCAAACGTGGCCCCACACTCACCAGCATGGCCGTGTCCACAGGTGAGGCCGAGAGCAGCAGCTTCCCGCTGGGTGCCCACGCCAGGCTGGTGACAGGGCTGTGCCCAGGGTAGGACAGCACCTGAGCGCAGCCAGATGAGGGTCTGCGGGGACAGAAACCACAGCTGATGGGGGACAGGAGGGACACCAAGAGCTGGTGATGCGCCACACCGCCTTCTGTACCCCCAGCCGGACGGACAGCAGCCTGGATTTAACCTGAAGCTCAGAGAAACGGGCTCAGGGACACGAGTGTGGGGCTGTCACCGTGTGGGATCGTCACCTGGTGGAGAGGGACGTGGGGTCCAGGTGCCACACGAGGACGCAGCTCTGGCAGGCGACGGCCAGGATGGAGGCACACAGCGGCTTCCAGGCGACGGCGGCCACGTTCCTCTGCAGACGATGCTTCAGCGATGGGATGGTGGCACTGCGGGGAGGAGGGAGCGTGACAGGAGGCCGAGTGGGGTCACAACAACAACGGGGGGACATCCCCGGGGACCTCTCTGCAGCCCTGACCGTGGTGGGTGCCTAAAGCCTACGGGGAGGGGGACCCACCGTGAGCTGTGCCCCTGGGGGGGGGGGGGACAGAGGGGACCCAGGCAGGTGACACCGGCGCTGCTGGAGCACACCTTGTGTGATTCAGTGCCCACAGCCCGGGGGGAGATCTGGCACTTGTTGGCTTGAAATCCCAACTGGGGGAGAGCGGCTCAGCGGGGCAGCGCTGCTTGGGCCGCAGCATGAGCCGGGAGAGTCTTCTCTTAAGGAGGGCTTTATATGCCTGCCGAGACCCGCCGGGGGAGCAGGGAAACCTAGAGGAGAGACGAGGCTGAAGGGCGGGAGAAAGCCTGGCTGGGGGCTGGGGGTGTGAGGAAGGGTCCTAACGCAGCGCTGTGAGAAGTTCTGGGGGCAGGGAGCAGCGAGAGCACAGGGGTGAGGGAGGGCTGCTGGGCACGTGGCTCGAGGTGGGTTTGGGGGGGTGGGTTTGGGAGCTGCCCCCCTCCTCACCTGCTCGAGTTGTAGACCCGCACGGAGTCGTCCAGCAGAGCCACGGCGAATTTGCTGGTGTGTGGATGCCAGGCGAAGGCACGGACGCTGCAGCCGGCCCTGCGGGAGGGAGGGGGCACAGGGAGCAACCCGGCCCCACATCCGCCATCCCCCAATTCCAACTCCCAAAGCCACCACCAAAATAAATCTCAGCTTTCACTGCTCAGCAAGGTGGCATCCTCTGCGAACTTCCCTTCCTCCTGGCTGTTTCTCACAGGCTGCTCAACCAACAGTCACCGCTCACCGCTTCACCAAGCCCTGGTTCAGTTTAATGCTGTTCCTCCCACGTGCACAACACAGCACCCAGGGTACCAAGCAGCCCCAGGCGATGGGGAATTACTCCCCTCAGCATCCCTGTGCTGGGGAGGCTGAGCACAGAACAGGGGGGTGATGCTGTCCCCTCCCTCCGCTCCACGGCACCGTTCTGCAGGTGTGGGTACACCAGGGGACAGGGTGACACACACACACACACACACATCTTGCACGGATTGTGGCCTCGCAGCACACAGCACTCACCAGTCGACCGCCTGGGAGAAGGCAGCAATCATATCCTCACTGGTCAGCTGCAGGGGAAGGGGCAGACAGTGGGGAAGTCAGCGCTGAGCGGGCAGAAAGCCCTTTGCCCCCCTCAGCTTCATTCCCTCTGCATCCCTTTGCTGTTCCAGCGCCCTTTCAGCGCCCCATCACAGAAGGGAACTCGCAGTGTTTTGGAACCCACCGAGAGGTGTGGGAGGAGGGAGCCGTGCAGGGAGGAGAGCCATCGGCACGCGGTCAGAACGCAGCTCAGCGCCGTCTTCGCCCACTGCAGCCCTGCAGAGAGCACAGAAACGTCAGCACTGCTCCCA
>NW_024885583.1:0-23719 GCF_019232065.1 Centrocercus urophasianus
CAGGCCTCCTTTCCTGCTGCCTTACCCAACCTGTAGTGATTTATTCAGGCACATTAAATAGAAGGGCTTTCCACACTGCGAAACTGTAAAATTAAACTTACACATTTCAAATGTGCTTTCTTAAAATATTGTGCTGTCAATATATCCACTACAAAACTACTGTACTGTTCTGGTACCTAGGCACCATTGCGCTTGCAGGGGTAGATCTGTTGTATGAGGTGTACAACAGTAATGAAGAATTAGGTCCCTCAGTTATGACGACAAATAACTTCATCTGTGCTGTTGATTGTTAGCAACAATGCTAACTTGAAAAAGGGGTGTCCATGGTTTAAGGATCTCTCTGAGGTACCCTGAGGCAGCCAGTCCCAGAGCAACCAGTCATGCTGGCAGCAGGCAAAGGCACTTCCTGGGTGCAGAGGTTGTTGACTGCAGGAGTGGAGTGTTGGCTTCCCCAGTGTTCTGAGCCTTCCCTGTCTCTGACAGGCCTGGATCATTCTGTATTCATCTGCAGGGCTTCTTGTTGGTTGTCAGTCTTCACCTAAAAATTTTTGTCTGAATTAACATTGCATGAATTCCAAGAAGTAATAGTCCAGCTTCTCTGCCTACATGTATTGTCAGTGGCCAAATACTGTAAAATTGGTTGCGAATCTAGAAGGCATTTTGTTCCTGTGGCCTATGGAAATGAATTATTATAGTTCAATTACATTTAAAAGATCCATTTTAGATTGTTGGAGAGATTTTACCTTTAAGGCAAAGCTGTTCTTCTCAGTGTTGTTGACCTTGTTGCTGAAACCAAAATCAAAAAGGTCGCAGTGCTCTATACGTGCTGTGGTTCACTGTGCAGAAAGCATCTCTCTGAAGAGGCAGCAGTGGAAAAGCTGAGCAAGTAGAATTTCCGCAAGGTATTTTGTTGCCTTTGGCTACATTTTATTAAAAGCTACGAAGCTATACTTTGAAAAGAAAGACAAGTGCAATTTGTCGTTATTTGTTGATGTGAATTTGTGCTCAGGTAATATTCAGAGAGTGCTCATGAAGACATTAATGATTTTTGAAAGTGATTTTTTTTGGTAGTTTTAGCTGCAGTCATCTGAAGTGAATCTTGAAAGTGAATCGCTGATTATTTGCTTGTTTACAATGCTCTGTTGTTCTTTCAGGAAACAAAAAATATTGTTTGACTGGGCTGAATAACTGACAGTAGTGTGAATTGTGAAGGGACGACATCAACACAGATTGAATATTCAGGCTGGATGCTGACATTTCTTGAAGAATGCATAATAGTTGTGAAGAACAAGCACGTCTCCAGAGGCTTGCTGGGATGAATCCATAAGAACTGTTACACTATAACCAGGTAATGTCTTACCTATTCCTGTTTTTCTTTAGACCAAGTGCAGGTTGCATTATCCATTCTCTGATGTTTTTTTGTTGGTTGTTGATAGCTGCTTCTGCAGAGATGTGCAGCAATGTGAGCACTGAATTCTGCATTTATTTACTACATATTCATTGCAAGTTTTTAAATATGTGCAGGGCTAAATGTAATTTTACAAAGCAGAGTATTACGGTCTCCTATAAAGGAGACAAAGGAGTTTCCTTTCACAGAGACAGTTTTATTTCTTTAATCTGAAGTGGTTAGCATCCTGCAGCTAATGTAGCAGAGCATCTTCAATATATGTTTAAGTACACCCCTAAATTTACTCTGAACCAATAGAATTTAAGGTGTGGTATACTTGTCTGATTGGCAAATCATAGAGTGGCTTGGGTTGGAAGACACCTTTCAAGATCATTGAGCTCCAACCCCCTGCCATGGGCAGGGCTGCAACCCATCAGATCAGGCTGCCCAGGGCCCCATCCAACCTGGCCTTGAGCACCTCCAGGGATGGGGCACCACAGCTTCTCTGGAGTGCTGTGCCAGTGCCTCACTGCTCTCTGAATAAAGAATTTCTGCCAAACATCTAATCTAAATCTTCCCTCTTTTAGTTTAAAGCCATTCTCCCTTGTTCTATCACTAGCAGAACATGTGAAAAATCACTCCCCTTATATTTATAAGCTCCCTTCAAATACTGGAAGGACACAGTGCTATCTCCCCAAGGCCTTCTCTTCTCCAGCCTGGACAAGCCCAGCTCCCTCAACCTTTCTTCATAGGAAAGGTACTCCAGACCTTAATATCCACTGTGTGTGTGCAGAAGGTTAGTGTGCAGGGTCTAAAGGAAAGGAGCTGGATGGCAGGTATGTCGCCCTCAGGGCATGCTCAGCTCTCTGAGGGACATGTGGTATGAGCATGTTTGTTCCTTTGGTTTGAGCAGGATTGTTCCTTCAAGGAAAGAAATGTCTCAGTCATATTTTATTCTGGATAAAGACTATTGCACATAAATATATATAATTTCTCAGCCTAGTTTAGAGATGGTCAGCAGCAGCACTTCCTTCTGTATCACTCACAGTTCTGCTCTACCTTCAACTGGCCCTTTACCCAGAGCAGCTGGGCGACTGCTTCTCAAGTAGGTGGTTTGCTTTATGCTGGCTGTTTGATTCTCAGGCAGCATGGCTGCAGGTGAGTTACCATAAAGCAAGGAAGTATATTTCTGAGTGATGTCATAGGTAGACTGTGCATGTTGTCTTTAGGTATCTCTGAAGACATTTGTATTTGCTCTATCTTGAGTGGGAATAAGATAAGATATGTTCCATTTACTGCAGAATAAGAATGTTCATAGAGACAATAACCTCACAGTAGCTAAAAGTGTCAACTGTACTCTGACTACCTTGCAATAATGAATTCAGACATACTTTTCTAAGTAAAGGCTGCCAACTTGTCATCCCATTGCTCCATTGAGTGCTCTGAGAGTCTTTCACCCTCAGGCCTCGGTGCCTGTTCAGTCTTCAACCTCTGCCTGGTTCCAGCCCTTAGCTGAGATTTCCACAACCGCTCCACGCTGGAAAATCCTTAGCCCTCCTTAGGAGATAATGGGCTCCATTTTAGCTGCCATCAGAGCAAGCATTCCACACCACTTACCTTGGAAAGAAATATTCCAGTTATGTGAGCATTGTATTAAACACTCCGTTTATGTTTTCATCGTCTCACTGGCTTAATGACTTCAGACCTACTACCATTATATCCTACCTCTTTGCAGGAAGCTCTGTTTTGTTACTTTCTCCAAGGCAGCTCTATTTTCAGTTTGATATGCCTTCAAAAGCAAAAAAATTAGAATGTATTTCTTTTATTTATGCAAACTTCTGCAATTCCTTCCATTTTTCCCTTTAAAAGCCTAGTCACTGGAGGTCTACAGAGCTCAGAAATATCCATCCACCTGTGTTCCTGGGTGATGGGCTGCTATTAAAGCTGAGCAGTGTGTTCTGTGTTGGAGGAAGGTACTGTTTTCTGTACTTCTCTTTCTGTGAATTGTGAATAATATCTTCAGTGAAGATGATGTGTCCTTTTCAATAGGACTGCCTGTGAAAGTCCTCATCCTCTGAAATGCATAAAAGGATTACTTTGGTTAATATGAGCACATGGAGTGTAATTTGATAACCGACAGAAAAATAGGGCTTAGATAGAAAATAAAAATACTCCATATGGGGAAGAAAATAATGCTTGTCTTAGAATTGCCTCACAGTTCTAAGGATTTTTTTTAAGTTTTTAGTATGGTGTGAGAAGTAGCAGTAATAGTTTTCACTTGAAAGCAAAACCCCTCTCCCCCCTCCCAAAAAAAAAGAATATTTTCAGTAAGCAGAACTATATTTCCAATTCTTCAGAGTGGAAGGAGGCTGGGGGTTTATTTAAATCCTGAAGAAATGTATTAGGTTGTATTGAGGGATGCTATGTCTGAACAGATTAGCAGAATTACACTGAGACTACCAAGAAGATGTATCATCCAGGCACGTTTTTAATATATATGGTAACACAAAGGAAGAGGAAAAAAACCGACCACGAATGGAAAAAATCCTGTCTCAGCGGGAGGCGTTTGTAGCCATCTCTGAGAGGAACAGAATGATGGGACAGAGCCATGTGATGGCCCTCTGCATGGCTGGCTAAAAATAAGCAGTGTGCACACTTCATATGCATCTCTCCCTGTAGTGGGTGGGAGGGCTGGAAAATCTACACAGGAGCAGATGCTCCACCCTTGTGCATTTCACAGCACCTGCCAGCTTCTTCTCCCTGCCCTTCTCTGAGGGAAGCTACACTTGAGAGGAAGGCTGCGTTTGGTTCTTAACCCCTGTATGATGGCAGCAAATCTGGGGGTGGAGCAGAGAATTAGTGGATCTTCTAAAATGATGTTATTTATCAGCATTTAATTGTTTTTAAGGGTAATTGATTCAGGCTTTAATGTCAAACACTGCATTCTCAAAAATCAAACAACACAGCCTCAAACAAGAATATTCTACGGATTTATTCGCGCAGTAAAATAAGACATCTGGTATTGTGTGGCTTATTAAAGTAATTTCTCATATTTTCTCAAGAATCTTGCCAAGATGGAGAAAACCTTCCTTCCTTTCACCCCCACCACTATTTCCCCTCTTTCTTTCCTTTTCCTTCCTCTGGTCAAAGAGTATCTACTGATAGTTGTCCCACTGAATGTTGCTGAGTTTGGTTAATTTTTTTTCCCCCACTTCTTTGCAAACAATGTCATTTGCCTATGAGGTGATGAACTGCGGTGAAAACTTGCTGACCCATCACTGTAGGAATACAGTAGAAGTATTTTACCACATGCTATGAAGGCTCTGAAGCAAATATTTTGCCTTGGAACAAACATTTGAAATGCAAGTCAGGAACATTAGGGGTTTATGCATTGGTGGGTGGATTCAGTGACCTTGAGATATGTTGTGAGGTTGATTCGTCTCCTGAGCTAAATCAAGTGAAACCCCTCTGATGGTAGACATATTGTAGCAGTGCAAAATAAGCATGAAAGTAGGACTTTCTGCAGGCTGTTTCCTCTTACTCAGTCACTTCTTCAGTGTGTGAGGGACACAGACAGCAGGTGCAGTGCCAGTAGGACATCTGTCATGATGGTAGAAAGGGAAGCAGGGAAGGATTGCTCTGGGCATTTGCTCTGCCCAGCAAATGCAGATCTCTGGGTACGTGGACTTATTCCAGGTATGCATTATAGATTTCCAAAGTATATTAATTGTATGATTAATTAATTTATATTAATTAATTATATATATTAAAGGCTATAAGTTGTAGCCATAATAAACATTTTAAAATAAAATTTAGAAATACACATTTTGTGGGCTCATGTAGTGGTGAATACATGTAGTCTGCCTGTGGGACATCAATAATTTTTTAACTTGCTTCCATAGTAACAATCACTAATATACAGTCTTGTTATGTGGTTATATTCAAGAACTAAAATGAAATTTATGCAGAAGGTCACTATTTTTTTTTAATTCTCTTCTCCATTTTAATTTTTTTCAGTATATCCTTTCTTCAAATCCATTGTGTCTTTCATAGCCTTTTCTTCTCATCATTCTTATCCATCCATAAAACACATGGAAGTCCCTAATTTTCTCATCCACAAAGTCACTGAGCTGGTGACGTCCTGGATTTCTCATACCATCTTTGCATTGTGATAAGGTTCTTCCTATTTCTCTGTGTTTTGGAGCCCTTTTCTGCCCTCAAATCCTCTTAACATTTGTGCAGATTGCCGTTGTGCTGCTCTTCCCTTCATGCTTGTGTCAGATGGAGTCTACTGTCCAAGAAATTGCTCTCATTCCCACTCTGAGACCACTGTCCTTCCTAATTTTGAAGGAAGCCTTAACTAATAAGAAAGGGAAGCACTCATTCAGATGAGTGGTAGGCTTCCCAGAGCCTCTGCGCAGTACCTGTTAGTGAGAATGACTCACAGTAACAAATCTGCATTGTGGAACAGAGCCAGAGACAGAAAGATGTCCTGGCTAGCATGGCAAAGTGGACTGTATGGGGAAAGATAGACTGTTTTGTGGTGGTGGTGGTGATGTTTTTTTCAAATAACATTTAGAAAAGATAGAACCATTGTCAGGTGGTGAGCCAGTCTTCATTTCCCATTGCTTTAATTGCATTTCTTCTCTCATTTGACATCTCTTAGGAATGATGTGATGATGATACCACTGTCTGCCATTGCTATACTAAGGTGTTTCTTCCAAAATGATAAGAAGTGATGTCATTCCCATAATAGAATCGTCACTGAGCTTTAGAATTGTTTTGGTGACTCAGAGCAAAGCATTCCAGCAAAGCTGTCGGCTCAGACTCAGCGAAGAATCAGGCAATCTTTTCAGTTCATGTGCCAGAGATTAATATAGAAACATGAAGAATTTGAAATATACGAATAAATCAGGATCTGTTCTGTGGAAATTCTGCATTCCAGAGGGACAAATCAGAATAGGGGCAGTGAGGAGGAAGGCAGTGTGATGATCCACAGGACTGGAGAAGTGTGGCACAGTGTGAGGAGTGTAGATATGCCACACACTGAAATATGGTACAGAAATGATTGAGCGAACTGCCACTGAGCTGCTCCAAAAGTGAATCAGTGCAGTGACGATAGCTTGGTGTTGAATGTTGAGGAAAACTGGCTGCCTTGGTGACGGGGCTTATCAGCTTGAGAGGAATGCACCAGCACATCTATACACTGCCTAGTCCCAGGAGCATGCTGGCAGGCTGTCCCAGTCTTCTTGGACTTCTTCACATTGCCTACAGTGCTGTAAAACAGGAGTGCCATAAAAGAGTTCAACTTGACCAGCCAGGCAGAACAGATATTAACAGAATGAACGATTTCTTTCTTTCAATATAGCAGTAGTGAGATAAAAGCTCTGTTTAATCTAAGGAACAGTTCTGGTAAAAGAGCATGAGTGATACAGTGACTAGGAATGCACTGAGCCTAGAAATCAGAAATAATTTTCTACAAGGGCAGGGATGCTTTGGGACTGCCATCTGATTGAGTAGCTATTAAAGGGGATTTGGTTCACTTCTGAAAAGGGCTAAGTGTTATGACTGCATGCATTAGAGAGCATCATCGCAGTGGTTCTGGAGTTCCTTTCTGTCCCTATGTCCCTGAATTCCACAGTGCTGTTCAAGTGGCAGTCAACAATAAATTCAACCAGATGAAAAGTTGATCTAACCTAGTATCCTGTTTGAATAAGTGGATTCTTATTTTGTAAAATGAGTTAAAATTGTTAGGAGGCCATTGTGCTTGCAGTGATTTTTTTTTTCCATCATGTTCCAGCATTGAAGTCAAGAGTTTCTTGATTCACGTGTGGTTTGTCCTTCACAGTATCTAATGAAAATGAGCTCTGTTTATTATTACAACCAAATATTCGTGCCTGCCAATGTTTTTATTGTGAAAGCTAGAGAATAATTGTTCCCAGCTCACCTTTTCCAGGAAACCCATGGTATAATACATCTTTGTTACATTCTTTCTGAGATATTTTTCTAATTCTACGATAGCTTTTGTGATAATGGAAGGGCCCAAACTGCATATATTATTCATAACAAGGCTGTAGCCTGAATGTATACAGACTTCTTCTTTTTAATAATTCCTAAATTCCTGTTTGCCTTTTTAAGTACTGAAACATTTCTGGGTTTCTTTTCTGGTGATGCTGGCTAACACCACATGTATATGCATATAACTGTGTTTTCCCCTCCTCCCTTCTTGTGTTATAGTTATTGACACTGAATGGCCTCTGGCATTTTATCACCATTCAGTATTGAACCATCCTCTGAAATTTTTCACAGCCAGCTTTAGGTTTCCACAGCCTGAAAATTTTGTGTCATCTGAATTTATCTTTTTTTTATCTGTCTACTTTTAATTTATGAATACATTTAAGAGCCCACACTTCTTCACAGCGTCAGTGAATCTTGATACTTTCCTAATGTGAAAATTTCTCTGTGAAGAAAAAAGTACAAGCAATTTAAAATCTGACCTATTATAATTGGTCTCTTCCTTTTTTAGTTCTTCTCAAAATAATTTTTTACTGTTTTAGTTTCTTTTTTTATTTAAGTTAAAAATAACTTCAAACTGATGCTACTGACACAGTAAAAATTGGACCTACTCTACACTTTACGCTGTGTTTGCTGCTGCTTTGCCAGATGAAATACTGTCTGGAGCTGCTTATAACTTCTAGGGAGCTTTGAGTTGACCAAGTACTCTTGAAACCCTCTCTGCAACTAGCAGTTGCTTTCTGTTACAGCCTGCAGAGAAGCTGTGTTTTCTTGCCTCATGAAAAATGCCAGTGGGCAAGGACATACAAGGCAAAAAAAGAAATTCAGTTTTATACCCATGCATGAAACAAAGGTGCCCTGCTCTGTAGGAAAGGCCAGGACTTGCTCAAGGTGATCTAACCAATTACTGCAGTGCAGTCTTTTGTCTGTAATGTGACTTTTGCTAGCTGCTATCACTGCCCTCAGATCTGGACCTTTTTCGTATTTGTAGTTACTCTCATATTCTAATGCAGTATGAGTGTGTATTCTGGATGCTGCTAGGTGTTAGGAATGGAGCTAAGCAGACAGAATCCACTAAAGTGGAAGACTTGCAAGGAATGCAGAGTTTCTCTTGGTACTCCAGAGAGTGCATGGCAAAGCAGTACGTTGCAGTGTGTACAGTCTGCCTCTATGTCCTATTATTCCCATGGATCATCAGGGAGGAGGAGTTGGCCATCGCCTTCTTCACAAATCAGAAATGTTAAACTGTGAAATATGTGACTATGGAAACTTCGAGACAAGGCTTTCCAGGGAAGTGTTAGAGGAAAGCAATGTTTGTGCCAGTTCTGTTTCCCTGGGTAGCTGCTTGAGGCCTAGTTTCAGGTCATCAGATATCCTTTTCTTCATCCCCTGGAACCAGGGCTAGCACTGTGAAACAACTGAGACACATAAGCCAAACAGCTCCTCAACTTGACTTGGTATGTATACACCAACAAAATAAAAGGCTACTTTTCACAGAAGGTGAGATTTCTCTATTTCAAAAATGTTGAACTCAAACTATGTTAAAAGTTTTAACTCAGATAGGAGTGGAAGCACCTTTTGTTGCCAAAATGAAATTAGACATGTTTATCTGTGGTGAGAGATAGAACTTGCTCTTGAAAAAATTGCCAGCCTGCTACTCTGCTTAAGTTTAAGCATTCCTACCAAAGAGAGAATGAGTCACGTTCTTAAACCGAGACACTTTCTCCCTTGTGCTAACAGTAGATCCCTAAGATCTCTTGCCATTACAGTATGGCTCACATCATTGTCTTCTGTCACATATTTTCCCTCTGATGTCTTGTACTGCTACAAGGATCTAGCTCAGACTCAATAAGCAGTATAAACCCATAAAAATTAGTATATGTTTCTTCTTGTCTAAAACACTTCTGGAGACTGAATAAAGTTTGTGTTGAGGCAACTTCACACTAAACTGAGTCAGATCGTATTCTTTCAACTCCTTCTAGTAGAGTGATATCAACAAAGCTTGGGAGAGTGATAATGAGAATGAGAAGTAATGGTTTCAAGTTGCACCAGAGGAGGTTCAGGTTGGATATTAGGAAGAATTTATTCTCAGAAAGAGCAGTGAGGCAGTGGCACAGGCTGCCCAGGGAGGTGGAGCAGTCACTGACCCTGGAGGTGTTGAAGGACCGTGTGGATGTGGCACTGAGGGACGTGGTCAGCAGGCATGGGGGGGTGGGTTGGCAGTTGGACTACGTGATCTGAGAGGGCTTTTCCAACCTTAATGACTCTATGATAACATTTTTAGTCAATTTTTGCTGTCATTGTCTGCCAATGGCCTTTGCCTTCCTGCAGAAGTGCCATGGTAAGCAAATACTTTGCTTGTGGGATTTTGTCAGTGTCTCTTCAGAGTAGCTGCAGAACTGCTACAGTGCTCACTACTGCACTATACAGGCAACAGCTGTCAACAACTGAGCTATCAGGTAGATTGTGTGGCCATATTTCGATGCCAGTTTTTCTAATTAGGTGTTTGTTCCTTAATACGTATTTTTATTTGAACTTGATTAAATTTTACTCAGTGTGGAGGGAGAAAATTGACTTTTATAGAACGCACTTCCTAATATAATTATTTGGTACTGTAGTATGAATAGAAACGCTCATTTCCATGGTTTAAATAAGAAACGCTGTGGAACCCAAGCCTGTCAGACTTCCATCAGAAGCTTACTGGTTCACTGCCAACTTCCTGCCCATCTGCCTGGCAGGCTGTCTGTCCTCCCAAACACCGCGGCTGTCTCCATGCCAGGGACAGCAGCACTGCCAGGCTGCGGCTGCGTGGCAGGAGGCCAGAGGGACTGCCTCTCAGCCAGAGTAGCACCCAAAGGGCCCCCAAAGGATGATGTGATGTGCTGTTCCGCACAGACAGCCTCCAGGCACGCTGCTGGGCCAAGGAGCTTTCAAATCTGGAATGTCTTACCTTATGCCAGCTTTTAGTAGTTTTCTGAGAAATTCTTTTATCAGCGGACATCCCTTTCTCAGTCAGGATGATTTGAGTATTTGAAAGAACAGGACAATTTAATAGTACAACGCAGTGCTAGGGAAATTGGGGCTGTACCTCTTCATGCTTGTATAAAAGCACTAACCATTGCTACGCCAGGATTGTAATAAAATGACACAGAACAGTTTTGCTTTCTTTTTTTTTCTGTTTTTTCTTTAATGGCTTGCTACATTGAAGTGTTAGAAAGTATGCCTTTCTTAAAAGAGCTTGCTCCACAAATAGATTAATTCCATAGTAGTAGGGGTGGTTGGAGAAGAACTTTCTTCTGCTCCAGATAATATGTGTAGGGTGCTACCAGATGCCATATAAATATAAAAGCCTCTCCATTGTATTGAATCTAAACAATGATATTGAAAGAGACACAAAATTAATGTTGCAAAGCAAGTGTGATAAAGAAAATATTTTTAAAGATCGTTGTCTGGAGGCGATAAATATTTTATAATTACCCTCAAAGAAATGTAATAAAGAATTTTGATTAACATAATATACTAGACCATAAGATAAGTGATGCTTCATATAATTAATCTGTGAAGTAGAAATAATGATACTCCAGTTTGGTAATAATTTACTTCTTGGCTTGTCCTTAGAGTTAGCATATCTCCTTTCCTGAAGTTAATCATCAGGTAGAATAATGGGTTTGGGATGTGGGTGAATAATCTTTTTGCTTTTACAATGTTATCCACATTAAAGAGCTGAAGAATCAAACCCTGCCTTCACAGGTTGGGCCAATGGCTAATCTTACATAAGCAATACAGTATGAAGGTTGGAAGCACTGTAATTTGAAAAAGATATTATTAGCCCTTCTGTTTCTCAGCTAATGTAATATGGTGGATTGGAGAGGGCTGACCTTGTTATGCACTTAGCAGATGCTTTCAAACCAAATTCAATTGATTTGTATCTGTACTATGCCAGCCTTATGTGTATTGGAAACATTGGAGCTATGCTAATAACAAAATCAGAACAAAGTAAAGATAAATCATGCTAACTGATTCTTGCTGAATGAACAAGCTGCTTCTTATTGATCTAGTTCATTTTGCACTTGTCAGTATCAAAATGTTGCTAGTATGTTTCTCACAAACCTACATGCCTCTAACATGTACAGACTAAAAGTAGTTGTATGGTTGCTCTCTGCCTGCAGACTAAATAATGTATCAGATTATCATGACAGTCATATTTTCAGCTACACGCCGGCATAGCTCCAACTGCATAGCTGTTGACTTTGCAAGGATTGAGATACAAACTTAAAGTTAAGCATGGGCATAAGTGCTTCTTTAGTTTGTCTCTCTCTCTTCTTGCTCTTGATATCATGGACGTACCCATATGTATTTATCCATTCTCAAAGGCAACGTATCAACTTCTCACTAGCCAAAATGTCTATAATCAGTTGGACTGCATTTCAGAATAAATGCTTCCTAGTGAATCTTCCCCCAGTTTCATGATGTTTGTGATAGATATAAATGAGGTCCTCTTTGTCTGGGCTTTTGTTTTCAGTCCTGCGTGTTTATTGCAGTTATGGATGCCTGCTTTTCATTATGCTTTAAGAAGTTTACAGTAAATATTGCTAGGTGTAATAAAGGTTTTTAAAGTGAATTACATAAGAGCTGTTATATAGCCTGAGACTAAGTGTCATCTCCTATACAAAGCATAAACGTTGTTGCACAAAGAAAGAAATACTAAAATTATGACTGTAGGCTGTGACTTTAATAAACAGTATAGGTTTGCTTAATACTTAATAAATTAAGAGAAATTACTGAAATTATAATGTCATATTCCTGTGATATATTTGTCTTCTGCAAAATAGCATTAATTGACAGTAATACTTATTTGGGCATTCGTGCCTGACCAAATGAACAAGTGTGTTATTAGGCTGTCTAGAGAGTCATGGATGTATTCAAATAAAAAGATTTATAAATGCTCTAATTATCTTGACAAATCAGAGAACTAATTGGAAATATCAGGATGGATTAGAATAAAATACAAATTTTAATCATATTTCCTATTTTTTTTTCCTAAGAAGGCTTGTGGCATGTCCATATGTCTCTTCTGTACGCCTTTATTTTTGTACCTGTACACTTCTAGTACTCACTAGATGTACTGTGGTTCCTCCTGACGTATGTGTCCTGTAAGGTGAGGGACAACAGAATCAAGAAATAAACATCTGACCATGTCACAAATCCAATTAGCTCTGACAAGGCCAGTAAAGTCAAGTGAGTAAGAAGTCTGGAAGCAGCTTTGTATTTCAGATTGTACTGGAGATGGTAGGACACCAGCTGGACAGAGCAAAACCACTCCAGGCACCTGAATTTTCTGCATCCAAGAGGACCAACTTATAGCCTGGCGAGATCACAAGCGCTGTAGCATTTTCAAGTGTCAGATCTCATCTCTTCAGTGTTTCTAAGTAGCATTCCCCTCACTGAATATAAAATGTGTGCTAATGTCATTGCAAGGTAATGCAGTGAAGCAGAAACCATAGCAAACATCACACAGCCTCTCCTCGCTGCCACCACATGTCTGGCAGTACCCTTGTTTTGGTGCAGCAGTCTTCAGGCAGAAATTCTGGTGAAATTCTGGCAATTGTCTAATCCCAGAGTCTATGCATGCTAAATGCAGCTTTCCTTATTCTAGTGGTTGTAATTTTGTCACATGTAGTGAAACTGAGCCACTGATCCGCAGTAGTCATTCCTGGCTGAGATTTAAAAACATCAGTGAATTTTTCATCTTGACTGTAGCAGTGTCAGTCTGGTGATACTCCTTTGATGCTGGCCAGATTCCTTTGGATTTTATCTGAGACAAGAATCCATTCCCTGACTTCCTTCATTGTTTCTGCATAGAAATAAACTACATAGAGCATTTAATTCCTTTATGTAAATCAGTTAATGCAGTATTACACTTGGAAGTTCTGCAGCTTTCTCACTCAAACCTAATTCATAGTCACGTAGCATGCTCAACTAAAATGCTCTCTTCCCATATACAATTGAGTAATGTAACAAATAATAAAGACCCATCAAGTATAATGCAACATTCACCATTATTACTGTTGACTGTTGATATTTGCAGCTCATCATAACCTAGTTTTGCAGTTGCCAGAATAGTCAAACATATGGTTCATCAGCAACAATACGGGCCCTAAAACTGTCACACAGAGCTACTTCAACTTTGGGATGTCAGAAGGGATCTTTCTTTTGGAAGCAGTGTGCTAACCAGGATTAGCTCACATCTTGCAGCCACTCTGCAGCTGAGTTGCATTGGAAATTTCCCAGCATTTTTCTTATATTTCTATTTGATTGAAATTTAAATTACATTCATTTCAGCAATTTTTTTTTTTTTTTTTTTCCAAAGGGAGATTTTTCAGACTTGAAATGGGATTTCTGGTCTGGAAATAAGAAACAATACAGCAATGCAGTGATTAGGTTATTATATTATTAGATTTGGAATAGGAAGCTGAAATTGTTTTCCGTGTGTCCTAATTCCATGTTTGTTGCCCATAGGGTACATGTTTTGTATGCACTGCATCTTTTGAATGTTTTCCTCTGAGTTTTATTCCCACACAGAGGCCAAAAAGAGTCAACACCTCCCATATTCTGCAGCACTGTAGTGCCTGATTCCTAATTCCTGGCTAATTGTGCTGTTGGTCCCATCTTCCCTGACACAGAGAATTTAACGTGGGGTGAAATGGGTACATTTGTTTTAGTGGTCAGGATGGTCTCAGAGGTCTCAAAAAAGAGCAAGGAAAAAAAATCATGCTCAAAATGGCTTCTACAGATAATTAAAAATCAAACATTTTGTCATGCTTTGACATTTTCCTAACTGCATTGAAACCTGATCTTGCTACAACTTTGGACACAAAATTTAGCAAAAGGATACAGACTGTATGTGCAATGCAGGCATATACTGACATACGACTTCCATATGTCAGTCCACAGAGATTCTCCAGCTCCTGAAACTGTTTTGTTCTTTAAATAGCTTTCCATCCTTTTAACATTTTGGACCATTTTTCCATTCTCATTATGTTCTTTCTTCCTTCCTTTAACGCCACATTCATTTGTAAGTGACTTGGATTTGGCAGAAAGGACTGAGTGGAAGAAGGTAAAACAGTTTTCAGAGATTTCTACTATAGACAAATATATCTGGAACCCAAAAGACTGATGTGAACTGTTGAAATAAAATAAAACCTGCATTAATCTTAATAAGTAAATAAATAATTATATGGACTGAGACTTTAGCCCTGAATTTATTCAGGGTCCTATACAATATTTTACTTGAAAGCCAAATTTAATCCATTTTTGATTATTCATTGTTAATTAATTTACTCAGCAAGTTAAAATCTAGTCTGAAAAATATAAAGCCTTTGTATTTAATAGCATATCATCAAATCCCAAAGTTTCATTTTGAACTGGAAGCAGCCTGAGCCTTACTGTCTTACAGAGAGTTTAATCAGAGGACCAGGGGAGCTGCCAACAGTGTGTTTCCTGTTGGTTTTCACGACAAAAAAATGGGTATCTTCATTCATGTGATGTGCAGATGTGCAGTAGGAAAGCACCGAGATGTGAGTTGCACAGAGACCTGCTATTTTAGGCAAAGAATGGATAAACAAACCTTGTATTGTCTCTTCAAAAGATAAATCCACCGAAGCAGTCCAAGATCCTTAGGAAAACTATGTGAATATGAAGTATACTCAGCCTTACATTCTTCAGTTTATAAAAGCTTTGGAAGATAAAAATACTTGAAATTAACTTAAATCCCGGAAAACTTCAAAATAAAAGGAAGCACAATGAGAACATACACAAATAATTACTGCACTATGTCAATGTACAAAAACTGTATTGAACCCATTCTTTGGCTTTTTCAACAAATCATAGTGTTAATCAGCAAAATGCTTCATTTGTATCTTTAAAGAGAAAAAGAACTGCCTGGAATGTCTCAGGAAAGAAACCATCACTTCCTGCTATCTGGAGTAATGCTGAGAATAATAACTATGAAAAACATGCAATTAGTAAGAATTTACATATCTTTCCTGATGTATAGATTTTTTTCTGCTTGGACACATAACAATTTCTCACCAAACACCAGCTTCCTAACGTTTGCAATACCAAGGGCATTGAGTGTTGGGCTTCCTGCAGTCCGTATGTTAGCTTATGCTGGCATAGGATGAGTGCTTAAGGCTGGACTGAAGAGCCAATGTTTGCTCCAAGCCTCAGAGTCAACACAGAGCATATTTTCTTTCTACATCTTGAGGTCAAAGTGCTCTGTGATGTGGAAGGGCATAGAGCAGTGCTTGATGTGTTGGACCTAAACACATACATCAAGCAGACATCTTACTGTGGTGAATAAATCAGTTTGGTTCAGAATCCTTCTGTTGAAATAAACTCTCTTCTGTCAATTTGAGGCTTGAAGTGGACATCAAACTTTCACCAGCTCTAGGCTAGCCTTCTCTACAGGAAAGTGAAGAACCCAGAATGCAGGGTGATGTCTTCACAGTTTCCCTTCCTTGACCACATTGATTTTTAGAGAATTCTAACTGGATGCACAGATCTCTTCTGGATGACACCAGAAGGGGGAAAAGTTGTGGAATTCTATAAAAATAGGTGTTCTTTATCATAGAAAAGTCAGAGAACGTAACACAGTTCAGCTGGTCCCAAGGTTTAAATCCATTAATAGAAAAAGACTGTGAAGCTATCATGAAAGACAGGTGGAGAGAAAACATGTAACAGTACCATAAGCAAGCAGAATCAGAGCAGATATATATGAAGTAGAGGAGTTAGGTGATGCCACAGGGGAATTAATTACCAGGTGCTGTATGCTTTGAAGGAAAAAAAATGAGAACATCTTTTCAAAAGGGGAATCACAGAAGTGTATTGAAGCTGTGGTGGCACCAGCTCTCTAACTGCCTCCAACTCCATTGATCTGTTTCCCCGTGGTATCCTGGCTCCCAGGAGCTCTGTACCTCCTGCTCCATCACACCCTCAGCAATGGTGAAGCCCCATCTGCCTCGGCTCATCTCCCAGGCCCTTCATCCACATGGTAAATGTTGCTGGGAAGATGTCCTGCCTCTCCTTGTGTCTGTTGAAGAAGGTGTCGGAAGGCCTTGCTCGAGGTGTTTGTCTTGCACTGCTGCTGTGGTTGCAGGCTGAATCCACCATTCCTCCCTCACAGCACCACCATTGCAAGTTCCAGTGTCAGCAAGGATCAGAAACAGAAATAATACCCTGGTGTCTGTCACAGATAGCAGGAGTGAAAAAAGTTAGCTGGCTTCTACCTGCGAGAACATTGGAGCCTGGTGTGGAACAGACCTGCATGAGGCAGATCCGAGCAGAACGTGCTGCTTCCCAGCAGTCCCACAGCTGGGGATGTCTGGTGTGAGGACTTTGCCCCACGAAGTTCCAAAATGTGTAATGGTATTGGGCCAGTTCCCACCTGGCCTAAACCAACATATGTGAGTATGCCAGGGGTGTGAAGGACCTCAGCACAGCTTCTTACAGCCATCAAGACTGCACCTATTGCTCCAAGTGAGTTGCTAAAGTAGACACAGCCCATCCTGGTTTGTTACCTGCCTGCAGACAGAATTAAAATGGCAAGTCTGCAATACACCATCATTTTCCAGGAAAATATATTCCATAGTACTCTGAAGGTGCAAATACTGTATTGAAACAAGATATATTTTATTGGCTTTGATGGACAGATTCGGAAAAAGAGGATTACCAAAGTGAGACTAATAACTGCATTCAATGTACTTACATTTACACACTTCACATTTTAAATAAGAACTCCATCTGCAGGGGGAAATGCAGTCCTGGAACATGCCTTGTTTTATTGCATAGTGCCACCTAGGGGTTGGACGCTTCTAAGGTTCAGAGAGGCAAGGGATACGAAGTCCTATTAGTAGCAGGATAGGTGTTAACCTAATCACCTGTAATTTGGAACTTAGCAAGACAAATAAAATGCTGCCAAGATTTCTATACTGTTGTATATGGCCAAAGAACTGTAGTTTTTACAGTTCCCTTTGGAGCTGGCTCTACTCTTACCTTTCTTTGAAGCCCGGCAGTGATGGAAGATGTTGTAGATCCTGATTTTCTCCCCTGTGAGCCAGGTTTTGCTTGTATGTGATCAGCAGGGATGTTATCTGCTGCTGCAAGGCTGGGGACAGGATTGCAGTCTTACTGGTTTTGAGTATGCAAGGACTTAAAGAAAGCCTTGAATGAACTGTGATTATTTCTTTCCTGAAAAATGAAAACTCCAAAATGGGAGTTTTAAATATATATGTGTATTATATATTATATTTTATACAATATGTATATTGTATATATATATTATACATATGATTATATATATATATTATTACATATTATATGTGTTAATATATATATATGATATATATCATATATATATAACTTATATATAGTATATGATATATTTATCATATATATATATATATATATATATAAACACACTTTTTATTCTCTCAAAGGACATTTGATTTTATTCTGTATCTTCTTCAGCAGGTGGCGTACCTGCCTCGCTGGAACCAGATGCATGTTCTACTGTCTGCTCACTTGCCGAGATCCTCAGGCAGAACAATGCAAACTGTACATCTGTGTATTCAAGATCTTCTCTCCCTCATCCTTGGAGGAAGGTACTGATGTTATTGCTAAATTAATTTTTCAAGAAAAAATATCAACAACATTTTTGATCGCATGACCGTATGCTTGGACTGCACAAAGGGCAGGTCTCTTCATAAGATTTGATTAGTAATAAGAAGGAGGAAAAAAAATTATTCATGACAAGTTCCTTTTTTTAAAGAATCCATACTGGAGGGATGGAAAAACAAAACAACAAACGGGGGAGGGGGGGAGGGGAGGGAAAGGGGGAAACTAGACAAGAAAGGGGATAAACATTTTCATTTTGGAAACATAAGCCACAGATGTGACAAACAATTGCTGTACATATCCCTCGGGATGCTGTAAGTATCCTGCAGTACATTGACAGCATGAGGGATGAAGTAAACTACATGACTGTCCTCCTGATGTCATGATGGAGAAGAGATGCAAAGCTGGGTACCGGTGCTGCCATACTTCAGGCTGAATGAGCTCTGACAGGACTGTCAAAGCAAAAGTATAGCAGGGAGCAGTAAATTCACAGTGGTGCCTCTCTGTGTCAGTGCAAAATGCTCTGTAACTACCAGGCTGTTTTAGCACTGGCAAAAAACACTGTACCCAATCTAAAGAGAGGCTGGAGCCTCTCTCCACATCAGACATTCCTGCTGTTAGTGTGGATTTGGGGCAGCTTTATTGCTTTGGTAAAAGTCAGTCAGAATACAGTTATACTGGCAAGCAAAGTGCTTTTACTTTTATAGGCTCTATTGCTTATCAAACATACCAGCATAAATCATTAATAACACTAGTAAATACACACACACATTAGAAGGGCTGGCTGTTACAACTTTATTGGCAGATGTTCTTAACAAAAACATGGGCTGACAGCCTGGGCCAGCAGCTGTTTCTCACAAAAGAAATACAACAAATTCAGAGGCTTGAAATAAAGTATTTGTGTTTAAGGACTGTAGGATTTTCTCACATACATGCATATATGTCCAAAAGAAAGCCTGACAATCCAGGTAAACTGAAGAGGAACTGTAGGCGTTGTCATTAATAGAAGTCATTAAGCACAGGTTGGAGTATTCAGAATTATAAAAAGAAAATCACTGTACTCTTGAAATTCTTCAACTAGTGTTGTCAAAAATGTGTCATTTTACACCGGCTCATAAAAAGCTCTCATGGTTTGAAGGCATTCAGAGCCCCTGGAGTTGTATGCATGTTAAATTCTTTCTAACTCTATCCCTTTGTTAAACAAAGTATCACTTTTCCTTACAAACCTCCCTCTGCACTGTGTCAGAGAGTAGCATTAGCGAAAACAGAGCAGCTTGATGCCTGTGTCAGGAATAGAGCAGCCAGCAGGAGCAGGGAGGTGATCTAAACTCAGTCCTTGGCACTGGTGAGGCTGCACCTCGAATGCTGTGTTCAGTTTTGGGTCCCTCACTGCAAGAAGGACATCAAGGCCCTGGAGTGTGTCCAGAGATGGGCAACAAGGCTGTGAGGAATCTGGAGCACAAGTCTTATGGGGAGCAGCTGAGGGAGCTGGGATTGTTCAGTCTGGAGGAGGTTCAGGGGAGACCTGATCGCTCTTTACAGCTGCCTGAAAGGAGGTGTGGTGAGGTGGGGGTCGGCCTCTGCTCCCAAGTAACAGCAATAGGACGAGGGGGAACGGGCTCAGGTTGTGGCATTGATAGATGCGGTCCGTGGGCATAGCAGGGATGGGCTGGCGCTTGCACTAGGTGATCTTGGCAGTCTGTCCAATGTTAGTGATTCTGTGATTCTGGCAGGAAATTCTTCCACTAAACTGGTTCTGTTGTCCACTTCCCCAAGGATAAATTTCATCCTGAAATCTTTATTGAATGTTCAACAGGCACGTAAGAGGTGGTTTGCTTTAGGCTGCCTGGTCTGTCTTAGCAAATGTTGACAGCTGGCAACAATGTCAAAATCATATAAGGTAGAATCTAGTGATCAGAATTGGGTATATCTGCACTTACAGTTACGAGCAGTAAAGTGACTCAATGTAAATGAGGAAGGAGGGGAAGTCCTGGAGAACCAGACCCGGATACACAACACAAAAAAGTACTGCTATGTTAACAGACGGCAAAGTCCTAAAGGCAGCATCTGACAGGAAGTGCAGTGTGATGGAACTGCGGTGTGATGGTGCCGCACGGGGAGCCCACTGACGGGAACTCACATTCTCAGAAGAGAACCGACGCCAACTGCCCTCGGCAGCCAGGCTCCTCAGGCCCTCTTCCAGGCTGCGGTCAGGACTGCTGAGCCTACAGAGGTCCTAGCAAAGACGAGCGCTTCGATACCGGCTTCTGAAGGGAAAATCCCCTTCCAGCGCGAGATCCCCACCAGCCCGACACTCCCGGGCGCCGGCTGAGCGCAGCCCCGGGAGGGGGGAGCGCGGCGGCGTCATGACGTCAGACGCGGTCCCCGGCAACGGCCGCACGTCGGCGGGCGCCGGCAACCCGGAAGCGGCGAGCGAATAGGGACGAAGCGGCGCGGAGGAGACTGGCGGAAAAGTAGTCCCGCAGGCGGCGCGGCGCTCGGTGGAGGAGCGGGCAGCGCTCGGCGGAGCAGGAGAGGGCCTCGTCCCGCTTGGTGCGCTCGGATCGCACGGCGACGGCGGCAGAGATGGCGGCGGACAAGGCTGCTGGTGAGCGGAGAGAACGGCCGCGGGCCCGGGCGGAAGGATACGCTCTCGCGCTGGGGCGGTGAGTGCCGGCACGGAAGGCGAGAGGCGTGTTGCTGCTGCGTGTCCTTCCGCCGAGGAAGTAGCGCCTGGCGGG
The DNA here is from genome assembly GCF_019232065.1 of Centrocercus urophasianus. Classification (NCBI taxonomy): domain Eukaryota; kingdom Metazoa; phylum Chordata; class Aves; order Galliformes; family Phasianidae; genus Centrocercus; species Centrocercus urophasianus. The sequence continues at coordinate 20,818 of NW_024885583.1, forward strand.
CGGGTGGCCGTGCGACCGGCTGAGGCCGCGGTCTGCCCGCCTCGGTCCCGTCCCCGTCAGCCTGGCCGGAAGGGGCGAGCGGCGGCCGCCGGAGCCGTGTGGGAGGTTCTTCTCCGTCCCAGAAGCGATTATCTCCTGCTTCGGGAAATAAAGTGTTCTGCAGATGTGTGCAGTGAAGTGCTCAGCAGCACGGCTTGTGCGGGATGTACAGGGCCTGGGAACGAGAGGGCCTGGGGGCTGCGGCCCATGGAGGTGCAGCTAACAGGTGTGAGGAGAATAGCTGCGGCGCTCCGGGCATCAACCGGCCTGCGAGTGTGGGAGAGGTGCCAGCTGGTGCTGCAGCAGCAGGCCGGCGGGCAGGCAGTCTCCCTTCCCACGCGGCAATCCTGTGCTCTCCCTGCCTTCCACTCCAACCACTCTCCCACACATCCTGTTGTCCAGCACGCTGCTGCTGCTCTGGTGGGAATGGCTGCCCGCTTACACACAGCAGAACAGAGCAGAACAGAATATGTATGTGGTGTTTCTCCTGGACTGTCCCTACGTTGCCAGCCATGGAAATAACATTACGACCTGCTGCTTTTATTGCTAACTCATCTGCCTTCTCCAGATGAAAACCCAAGCTGGTTTTAAGGGGTTTCCTGGGTTGACCTGTTTGCCCTGTAGTCAAGAGAGCAGGAGTGCTTTCCTCCTCCCAGTTCAAGTGGGTGCTTCCAGCATCTGGCACCGGGCAGCTCTTAGGTAGCCAGTTGGTGAGATGTCTCAGTGATGAAGACCAGCTGAAGTCCTCCTTTAAACACGAGTGTTAGGATTGCTGTATATTAGAGGGACATTCAGCTCTTCAACAGGTTTCAAGCATATTTGGGCAAAGGGATTAGCAGCCAAAGTGGTTTTGTTGTAGGAAGGATCTGTGCTGTCAGCTATTTTAGCTGGACTTTGGGTTTGTTCTTAAGAGCTTCAGTTCATATTTACAAATTCGCTGTCTCTGGTAATTTGTAGAGTAGATGCAACTCTTCAGTTTACAGCCATAGAAGTGACTTTGTAGGAGAAAGAACAGCCCTGCATTGTTTAAAACAGTCCCAGGTTTCATTTTTGTCTTTAAACATATGGTATAGAGGCATAGTGAAGTCTGTAGACCTGCCCTGATGCTTCCCTAGGAAATATGCCATGCAGGGTGTAAGTGGCATGTTTCCTAGACAGCTAACAGTCTCTTTCATTGATTGTTTGCTTAACTGCAGACATATTATTTTGAGATTCACGAGCACCAAATTGCTTGTTTGATCTGCTTGCAGACAGAGGCAGTACCCAGTACTGTAGCTTTGGCTGGCCCTACACAAAGCTCAACCTGTGTATGTGGGCAGCTCCTGGCCAGGCTGAACATTAGAAATTTCCCGAGGTTTGGATTCTCACATCTCTGCATTGTTGTTCCTTGTGCTGGTGTAATCTTGAAGGCCCGGTGAGCAAGTAAAGCAGATAACTTATCTGTCAGCATGATAGTTGGAGGGAAAATGTGTTTATTTCTTCACTGCTGTTAAAAAGGTCCTTGAAAGTCAATGGGTTCTGTACCATAAATATTAAGGAGTCAGATCTATTATGTGTTTAGCATGAGGAGAGATGCTTCTTGTTCCTTTCCTTTCTCTCTGTGAGAAAACTGTGGCATGTCGAAGCTTTCTGAACTTTTTTAACGCTTGTTTTCTCTCTCATTATGGAAAAGATTCCACTGCTGAATGCGTTATGTGCAGTCAGATTTCATAGCAGGTGTGTGTAGTCCTGTAGCACCCCAAGGGTCCAGCCCTCCCGAGTGCTGGAATTGCTGAGTTTTGTCCAAATCACAGCTGTTGCTGTGGTTGAGATTTAACATCTCAACTTCACAGGCGTCCTGATGCAGGATGAAAGCCTCAAGCAACAAATATAGTCTTGCTGAAATGTATGATTGCATAGGATGGTTTCCCCTGCAGGAAGTACAGCCCAGGAACTGGTTAGTGACTCTGTTCTGATCCTGCCATGGATGTTACCCCAGGAATGTCCCTAGGCCTGGTTATTATTGCTGTCCGTCTTCATAAATAAATTTTACGTGTTTGTAGCCAGGGAGCAGCAGATGATTCAGGAATGTTGGTGCTGATGGGGAGTGGGTTTTGTGGTGGAGTTCATAGAGGGGAGTTTTCATTCGTTTGGTGTGAAAACAAAGTTAGCAGTGTGCATTACATCCTTTAATTCTGGGAAGAGAAAGACATTAAATATGCAATGCCCACCGTACCCATTAACATGGCAAAATGTGGGCTCTAGCAAAGCCTCTGTTGTGATAATTAGTTATCTGCAGCAGTGGAAACCATTGCATGTGTGCAATCTTTGTTTCAAAAACACTACATGAGCATAAGAGCTGATGTTTCCAGATACAAGCCGGGCTGGTGCGATGCTGGTTGTTCTGGTTTTGAATTTTGTATCAAAGAAATTGAAGACAATCAAAATCTTGTTAGATTACTGTATAAGTGCTCAAACCATCAAAAAACAAAACAAAACAAAAAAAACAACCAAACAAACAAAAAACCAAAAAGCCCTACATGCTGTACTGGTCTTCATCTAGAAGGGAACATAGAGAAAATACTGCATCTGTAGTTATACTGTATTTTTCATGTTGTTCCCTAAAAGCATCTGTTGCTTGCTGCTTAGGAAGCAGCATATAGGATGCATGGGTTTTAATCCAGTGCAGTGGGATACTTACTCATCTTATGATAGGTGGTCTTCACTATAAGTTTATAAAGTCTATTCCTGCTGTCCGATGCAGCTTTAAAGAGAAATCTAAAATGTATTCATTTTCAGCACAGTAGGGTTGTTGGGTAGCTGGAAATATTGTTGTGTAATAGAGCAACAGTGTTACAGTTACGTGGGAAGCTACTCCTGCTGG
>NW_024885584.1:0-13510 GCF_019232065.1 Centrocercus urophasianus
AAGTCAGATCCCAGTTTGGCAATCCTAGGGGACACCAAGTGGGAACAGCCCAAGCTGAGGAAGAGGAAACTCGAGCCGTGTGTCCAATTGCTTCCTGGCCCTTCTGTCCATCACGACGGCGCGACACAGCGCGTCAGCACAAACCTCTTGGTTTGTAATTGCAATCGCTGACTGATCCGGGCTGTGCTCAATACTGCGTGCTCAGCTTGATACCAAGGCCCTGCAAGGAAGCTGTGAGTAAAGCACTTCTGATCTTGGACCAAAGATGCTAACAGCCCTCCCCCACTTCGTTCAACGAACTTAGTGGAATTTCACAGCAATTCTCCACTCATGGATCAGGATTACATAAATCACTACTTAACTATAATGGCTTAAATTCTCCACTCAGATGAAAAGCGCGATGATGATTCTGAAATCATCTCCTTCTCCATTAATTAATCAACACTTTCCTCTTTTACGGCCGTGCAGCTGCTATTCTCAGCTCGGTCTCCAATGCAATACTTCCATTACACACAAGAAAACAAACCAATAACAACACTTAACCAACAGGCTGAGAAAGCAGTAAGCAGGAAAACTGGGCTGACCAGACCACAGTCACACCTAAGGGAAAAAAAAATCACTCGTGTATTTTTCTCTGCCATTCTTCAAGAAGGGAGCTCCCAAATCAGCTCGGCCATCGATGCAAAGTAACGAAACCTGCACCTGAGAAACAACATATGTGCTTTGCTTTCACTGACTCAACTCAAGCACTGGTTTTTCTTTTTCTTTTTTTGCTTTTTCTCTCCTTACTGCAAGTGGAATTACTTTTCCTGACCACTGGGAAGACTCCCTGGCCGTTAGATAAAGAGACATCATTATTGTAAGCGTCTTGGCAATTTAATAATTTTATTTTAAATATACTGTAACAAGGTTTCCTGTTACCACACGACTCCAGGGGGCCATCTGTGCCATAGGAGTCATGCTGAACACATCCCGCTTGCCAACCTCGAAGAGCTTCGCAGCCGTCATAAACGTGTTTCTCCCTCATCGGCTTTGCCAGTCAGTGACGATACGGAATTAAACAGCGCTCCTATGATCATTTTTTGGTCTTGAAGGTCCCCAGGATTTTGGGCATGAACTTTCCCATCTTCTTGTCCTTGGCGTCCGCGTCGTACTCCTCCTCGCTCTGACTCGTATGCTCATCCTTTTTGCAGAAGACCTCAAACCTGCTGTACACCCTCTTTTCCTTCCGCATGTTCTCCATCTTTTTCAGCAGCGTGTCTCTGTCCTCCGACGGCTGCCGCTGAACGTTTCGCTTCTGGCTCCCAAAGCTCTCCGACCTGTGGATGTTGCAGCTTTTCTCCTTCTCGGCTTTCCTTTCCAAGCTCATAGTTGACTTAGAAAGGTCGGGATTGCTGGTGGATGGCAGCTGCTTGGCCAGTTCAGCTCTGTTCTTCTGGCTGTTGGCAGAGATTTGTTCCAAAATCACCTTGGTGTCATCACGGAGATTGCTGCTGTACAGAATGTTGGCTGTGGATGAAGGAAATCGGCCCTGCGTCGGTTGGCTGCTTTTGGGAGGAAGCGGCGTTGCAAATTTATGGTTTTTTTCTTCCTCCACCACCATTTCCTGACAGTCGCCTATGGAAGATCTTTTGAGACCCATGGGCTGTTTGTCAGACTTTCCGACCTCGCAACTGGGTTCCTCCTCCAGTTTCTTTTCACCTTTCGGGTTCAGAAACTGCTTCAGCCGCAGGGATCCTTTCCTTAAAAACTCCATCGTGTTTTGTTCCTGTTTTGAGCACTCTTCCTCGGATTTATTGAGGGAGCTGTCAGATCCTGGACCTTTAGACAGGTTTTCGATGACTGATGTGGTGCCCGTCCTCCCCTGTGGTTTCTTCAGTTCTGCACTGACCAATTTTTCAGCGTCTTCCTTGAACGTCACTCGTTCCTTCTTTTCTGGAAGAGCCAATTTCTGAGTATCTCCTACAAATATAAGGCTCTCCTTTTCTGGAAGAGCGGGTTTATTCTCTATAGGGTAAAACCGAGATGACAGTTTGTCCACTTTAGCGCCCAGGTGTGCTAAGGGATCTTTACCCAAAGCATCAATGAGCTGCGGCGCCGACGAAGCCATTCCAAACGCTCTGTCAGTCTCTCCGTGCATCTTGTAAGTACTGCAGGAGTCTTTGGACTCCAATACTCTACTCTCCAGAATCTTGTATTGCACGGATTTGGTACATTTCTTCTCCGTGTTCTGTGATTCCTCCTGGAGAAAACTGGAAACGGCTTTGGTGTGAGTGACTGTAGCTCGCTCGGCGTCTTTGCCCACAGCTTTGTACTTCTCTAAAAGTTCCGCCACTTTCGACGAGGTGGCCGTCTTTATGGTTTCATTGTCCTTTGTCAGTTCGTTGGACACTTGTTCCTTGTGGATCATCTGAACCTTCTCTACTGTTGCGTTAGGCTGATCTAACTTGGCAGCGTTGAAAATCAGAGAGGACCTGAGTCTGGAGCTCCTCTGGATCAAGGGATTTATTCTGGACCTAAAGGCGTCTTGTTTCATCAGAGGTGTTTCTTCACCTCCTCTTTCAGGATCCGCAAATTCTTTGGCGTTTTCAACCCCCAGTGACTTGCTATTAAAAGACACGGGGGATTTGAATGCTGGGATGAGGTCAGTGGGGTGCTTTGCGAGGGGATCCCCAAGAACATCATTATAGGCTTCCGATTCCATGGGCATCGGGAGACCTTCTTCTGGTTCCGACTGGTACGCGCTGAGGTACGAAGAAATCCTCCAGTTGCGTAAACCTGTTCTATTTTCCTGAGTGTTCTTGTCCTGATCTTGGTCCTCGTCTTTGTCTTGTAAGAACAGGCGCTGTTCCAGGCTTTGCTTCTGCGTAGGAGAAGTCTGGCAAATAAACTTCTGTCCTATATTCTGCCGTCTCAGCATCATTCCCATCGGGCCGTTGCCTGCAGGGTTCAGCTGATCAGAGCCATGTCTCACTTCCCTGGAAGAATTCGAAGGCACGTAATCCAGCCTTAAGGGGAAACCCTCCTGTGGGAAACCGGATTCAAGTTCGGGGTATCTGGGTCCCTCTCCATAGGGAAGAGGCCCTCCCTCTTCCAATTCATTGAATCCTGGCCTCCCACCTCGTATTCTGTCAAAGAATCCCTGGGGTCTGCCAGAAAGGTGGGGGTGTTCAAACTGGTACTGGTAGAACTGATCCTTCTGAAAATGACTGGACTGGATTTTAAATTCGTCCATGTTGTTCATGAACATCTGCCTGGCATATTGCTTAGAAGAAGCAAAATTTTCAAACGTTCCTTCTGCAAAACTGTGTCTCTTAAAAGCATCCAACTCCAGCTGCTTGGAACGGAGAAAACCCCTGACGGGATCCATCTGAGCATTCTCCATCTCCACCTTTTTGTACATTCGCATGGCTGACCCCTCCACGGTATGGCGCAACAAATCATCGCGCCGGAAGTTGGACAGGAAGTACCGGTCTGGATCAACTCTGTCCATGAAGGAGGGAAAAAGGTTGTCGTCCCTCTGGAACATGAGGGGTGCTTTTTTAGGAAAGAACGGCATGTTGTTGCCGAAGGGAGTCATGGCAAAGGGGTTCTCTGCCTTTGCCAAGACGTTGGCTGGAGGAACGAGAGGTTCTGACTGTGCGAACAAAATTCGGAACTCTTCATCGAAGCTGGCCACCAGCTCGCCCTGGAAGATGTGTGCAATGCTCCTGTGAATCTTCTCAAAAGACCACATGAAACTACAAAGAGAAGCAAAGATAGTGTCAGCATCAAGAAACTGCGCTGCACTACTCCGTGTTCCACCGTTTGCTCGTCTGAAGAAATTCATCCTGACTTTCAGCACTGGCACAGGTTGCCCAAGGAGGCTGTGGATGCCCCATCCCTGCAGGCATTGGAGGCCAGGCTGGATGTGGCTCTGGGCAGCCTGGGCTGCAGGTTGGCGACCTGCACACAGCAGGGGGTTGGAACTGAATTATCATTATGGTCCTTTTCAACCCAGGCCATTCTAGGATTCTATGATTCTAGGATTCTATGATCCTATGAGCATAGTATAGTCATTAATAAAGAAAACATGGGAAATGGGTAATTCCATACATCTAACTTGCACTTGAAACATAAACACATACTCCTGGGTCTCTTTTAACTGTTCTGGTTTGGACCGGGTTGTTTGGTTAGGTTTGGTGACACTTCTTTTGAGTTGGGTTTAACACTTCCTCGCTCGGAGCAGCTGAAACTGCATTACCCAGCAAACAAACAGTCTATTATTCAGTGACACCGGTGTGGGGGGCAGCATGGCGAGGCCGGACTCTGTTCAGTGGGGAGTGGAGGCAGGACGAGGGGAAACGGCCGGAAATGCAGCATAGGAAGTTGTGCAGCAATGTGCGAAGGAACGGCTGTGCAGTGAGGGGAGGAGCAATGGAACAGGGTGCAGGGAGGGGGGGAGTCTGTGGGTCCCAGTGTGTCTCTATGGGTCCCAACGTGTCTCTATGGGTCCCAGTGTGTCTCTATGGGTCCCAACGTGTCTCTATGGGTCACAATGTGTCTCTATGGGTCCAAATGTGTCTCTATGGGTCCCAACGTGTCTCTATGGGTCCCAATGTGTCTCTATGGGTCCCAACGTGTCTCTATGGGTCCAAATGTGTCTCTATGGGTCCCAACGTGTCTCTATGGGTCCCCACATGTCTCTATGGTTCCCAATGTGTCTCTATGGGTCCCAATGTGTCTCTATGGTTCCCAATGTGTCTCTATGGGTCCCAATGGGTCTCTATGGGTCTCTATGGGTCCCAATGGGTCCCAACGTGTCTCTATGGGTCCCAACGTGTCTCTATGGTCCCACTGTTCACTGCAGCAGGCTGCCCATGGAGGTGGTGGAGTCTCCTGCTCTGCAGATGTTCCAGACCTGGATGCCGACCTGTGCGACCTGCTGTAGGAACGGCTTTGGCAGGGGGTTGGACTCCATGAGCTCTGCAGCTCCCTTCCAACCCCTACAATTCTGTGATTCTGTGATTCTATGATTAGCAGCACAGGGCTTCTCACCTGTAGTTGCCACTCAGCACCACCATGCAGTCCACCAGGAGGAATTTCTCCTTCACGTGTCCTTTGAAAGACATCCCCGTGCGGCAGTAGTAGGTTGGGCCAGAAACTGTTCTCACCCTTAGGAACTGCAAACCAGACAAGGCTGTTACTTCCCCTTCCCCTCTTTTTTCCCCTTACTCTCTTAACGTCCCTCCTGCCGCCATTCTTCCACTCCAGCACTAGCCGTTCTGTCTGCGTGCGCAGTGGATAAGCCACCCTTTTTATCAGAGTGTCCTTTGCCTTCAGGCCTACACTGTGCCAGGTCTCCTGGCTTCACATGTGTATTTCTCTCTTCTCTGGCCCTGGTTTCCCCTTTCTCAGGTTCTTACTGTAAGAACAGCCCAACGTGCCCTAGAGGTACCTCTCTCAGGATGGGAATTGCGGGTCGGGTTGGTCTTTGGTTTGCTCACCTCCACATAGTTCAGATTGACTCTGCATTTAGCAGCTGTATCAAGGAAAAGCTGAGAGTTCATTTCATCGAGCAAGATGTACACGGGGACTCTGCGAGCAGCAGCATCCAGCACTTCAAACAGCAGATCCACGTCAGTGAAAATGTCCATGACTATGGCTACCACCTAGGAAAAGAACACAGGGAAGTCTTCAGAGATCTGTGCCTGCCTGCGGCCGCCCTGCTCGTGTTCCCCAGCACACAGCATTCCAAAGCTGCACTGTTAAACTGACTCCATTTCAATTTCCTATTCAGTGGGCTCCAGAACTGGAAATAGGTTTCCTATCTGACGCGCGCATCGTGGACGTGAGCTGCAAAGTGAGCGAGGATCCTCACTGTCGCTGATCATTCCCTTATTCCTCATTAGCCCAGTGCTCACAGCAGGCATTTTTTGGTCACAGAACCACAGTGGCAGGTATCACTGACCTGCCTGGCCTCTACCCCCTCACTCCCTCCAGCACATTTGTCATTTTTAAATACATTCCTGGCCAACGTTGAGTCAGCCACTGCAGAACCGCCTCTAGATGTCGCCAGTACCTTCTGAAGTAGCTTTTAATTGCAGCTTTGACAGTAGCTCCAGAAAACAAGGCATACGAGTGTCAGCTGGGGGATCCGGGGCTGCTTAATCCGGAGGGAAACCCCTCATCTCTCCACAACTACCTGAAATGATCCCGTGGTTCAAAGCTCTGTAGGATTTCCCTGTTCTCCCCAGCTCTTATCAGCATATAACAATACTCCCTGGTGGGAAGGAGTAATGAAGATGCAGCGAAACTCATCTCAGCGTTACCCACTGAAAAGCCACAATGGGCACACATTGAAAGGTGGGACGTTGCACTTGGACAGAAGAGAAACTTCTTACTGCAAGGGTGACGAAAGATTAGCAACAGGGTGCCCAGAAAGACAGCAGCCTCCACTCCTGGAGACACTGGAGGAAAAGCCCTCAGTAACCTTCTCTAATTGACTCTGACTGAGCAGAGAGGCTGGACTGGACGAGCTCCAGAGGCCCCTTTCTGACCTCGGCTGCTCTGTGATTCTCTGAACTCTTGGTGTACTTCACTGTGGCCTTACACAGTTCTTCTCGAGCCCAGAGAACAGAGGCCAGCTTTGATGAAATAAACAGCTTCAGAACCAACCTCCTTCTCTGTCAGGTCCCAGAGAACATTAAGGAGCCCAGCAGAGGATACGATGCGTCCTCTCACATGCTTACGGTCTCTCTCTGCTCTCAGACTCCCTGACGTCTCACCTGCTGAGCAGCTCGAATCATCCTGCGAGCCTCTTCCTTGATGCTGGGGTTGTCGGGGGGCGGCGGTTGCACCAGGGTTGTTACTTCTGTTCCCCTGAACCCAAAGACCATGGGCCAGCCCAGGTCGAGCTCCGGAACGGCGAGGTCTGAGTTCATGGGCCAGTACGTCCCGGAGGATCCATCCACATCGTTGTCCCCCGCCGTGTCTGTGTTACCTTCCTGATTGGCATACTGGGGCTTCTGAAGGTTCTGTAAGATGTGATCCACCTCCGAGTTGCAAAGGAAATCGGGGGCTGCCTCCTCTGCCAGAAAGCGTTCGTAACTTTCTTTGCCCTCTTCGGTGAGTATATCCAGAGCCAGGCGGTAATACTCCTTGTAGTGGGGGGGAAGGTAGTTAGGGTCAAGCGGGTTGTCCCCCTGCGAGGAGCTTTGAGATCGGCGAGCCATGGGGGTAGGGAGAGCTGTAGGAAGAGAAGAGCCAACAGTGACAATGGTCAGAGCCACGGCAGCAGGCCCACTTCAGTGACACAACCGTCCTCACAAATGGTGAAAGCTCAGGGGCCACAATGGCAAAATCAGAAGAGAAGAGAATGCTGGGGAATCGGAAGGGAGCTCAGGGATCATCAGGTTCCAGCCTTGCTGCCACAGGCAGGATTGCCAACCACTAGATCAAATAGTAGCACAGGGTGCCCAGGACCCCATCCAACCCCATCAACCCCATCCAGCCCCATCCAACCCCATCCAACCCCATCAACCCCATCAACCCCGTCCAGCCCCATCCAACCCCATCCAGCCCCATGAACCCGGCCTTGAACACCTCCAGGGATGGATGGGGCATCCGTAGCCTCTGGGCAATCTGTTCCAGCACCTCAACACCTCAGTGAAAAAATTCCCCAACACCTACCCTAAATCTTCCTTCCTTCAGTTTAAAACCATTCTCTCTTGTCCTGTCACTATCTACCCTTGTATAAAGCTCTTGTTTATGATCTCCCTCAACATACTGAAAGGCCATAGTGAGGTCACCCCGCAGCCTTCTCTTCTCCAGGCTGTACAATCACAGAATCACTGAATCACAGACTCACAGAATCACAGGGGTTGGAAAGGACCTCCAGAGACCATCGAGTCCAACTCCCCCACCAAAGCAGTTCCCTACACCAGGTACAAGCCCATTTCCTTCAGACTGTCATCACAGTAGAGGTGCTCCAGCCCTCTGACCACCTTTGTGGCCCTCCTCTGGACCCTCTCCAAAACCTCCTTATCTTTCCTATTTTGGGGACCTCAGACCTGGATGCAATCCTCCATCTGGGGCCTCAGGAGGGCAGAGCAGAGAGGCACCGTCACCTCCTTTGCTCTGCTGGCCACTTTTCTGATGCAGCCTGGGATATTATCGACCTTCCAGGATGCAGGCACACAAGGCTGGCTCACTTTTTTATCTGCCAGGACCTCTCAGTCCTTCTCAGCAGGGCTACTCTCGAGGAGTTCTTCTTCCAATCTGTATCCGTATCTGGGATTATGGATACAGATGGATATGGATATATTTGGGGGCAAAATCAGAAACAAATCAATGAGGGCATTGCAGTGATGAACAAAAACGATGCGTGGGCATCCAGGCCAGAGATTGCTCAAAGCTAAGCTAACATTTGTCTTTTATTTTAATCTTCTAATTTTTTTTTTTTTCTGAAAAAACTGTGCTGCTGGTTATTATCTGAACGCCACTGAAGCTCATTTCCAAATGCAAAATAATAATAATGATAATAATTAAAAAATGACTGTGCATAATAGAGTAGGCAGTGCAAACGCACGTGCAGGTCTACAAATGCCCCCACCGAATCCTTAGAAACTGTTTTAACATCACCTCAGTGTGGGAAGAGAAGCACGGCCATAAGTGGAATGCAGGCAAGTTTAAGGGCACCACACTGCTGTGTGCTCACGAGTTCTCATGAGAGCCATGAAGAAATAAAGGCAAGGGCAGGATTCTTCTCCATTCTCCTGGAGTTGAGGTTGGGAAAACCCAGGCTGATTGATTTGGTGTGAGGCCTGCAGGGAAGCTATTGCTCCAGACTCGAGGCAAACCTGATTTTAAGCAGATTTTGAAAGGAAAGTTGATCGTGGCAGAAAAGCAACTCACGTAACGGGATCCCGCTGATCTGAAGAGAGCTCCAAAGCTCTCTGGCTTCCTACCCTGCACTATAATGCTTCCATCACTGACATCCACAGAGCCTTCCTCGTTGTTAGAAGAAAAGAGCTTGGCAGTCCTTGACCGCTTGCGTCAAGCTGCCTTCATAGGGATGCTGAGCACAGAGGGTGGAAGGAGCTCCTGTTTTCGGTAGCATTCAATACAGAAATGATTGCCGTGGTTGCGGGAGGAAGAGAAAGAGGCTTCAGGACCGTCCTGTAAAATGGGGAGCACTACATACCTCCCTTTTGCTGTGCTCAGGTCTCCTCACCCGCTCTTGGCTGTGCTAAAGTGTCTCAACCCCTCATTTCAAGGAAATGCTCTCAGGGTTCAACGGCTTTCTTGGACTGAAGGCCTTTCCTGGATTCACAGACTTCCCAAACCAGCCCACAACATCAAAGCAATGGAATCACAAACACTTCATACAGCACCATCCTCACTTTTCTTCTCTTCTTTGACATTCCCCACTTTGGTGACACAAAATCCTCAGTCACCCCATTCTGCTGGGACGTCACGCAGGACCCCGCGCCCCCTGGAGCTCCGCAGCTCCGCAGGAGTCCTGGGCTGTGCTGGAGGCCACGCTGTCCAACCTATCCAGAATAATCCATAAAGGGGGGACAGTCGTGCAGGTGAAATGCCTGGTAATGCTGGCTTGAGCTGAACGGAAACTGCGAAGACAAAGGAGGCAGAGAAAACAGAGGAGCCTCACGATATTGACTTGACAGTAAAAATGGCAAGGAGAATTGAATGCTGATAAAGCGATCGAGCAACCTTAATTCTGTATTATGGCAATGAATATTTCAGTGCTGTCATAAACCAAGAAGGCAAAAAAATGGATATTAAAAGGAGAAATGTCAGCTAATCTGAAACTTTATTTATTAAAGAATACGGGTTTAGAGGGAACTTAAACCTGGACATGCTGCAAATGTGAAAGGCTCATCCTCACATCTAAGAAGGCTGTTATGAACGCCAAGTACAAATCTTTAGCCTGGAGAAGAGGTCCATACAGTGTGAGCAGGACAGATGGCTGTTTTCTCCTTACAAGAACTGAAAGGTTCTGAAAGCTCGTTTCAAATGAAACGAGCAGGCAGTGGGTTTCAGACTGGACAGCAGGAAAGCTTTCTCAAGCTCTTCCTGCGCAGAATGCCTTCCCAAAGGATGCTTTAGCTACTGATACATTGCAAGCGTTCAGAAAGCAAGTGGGCACCTCCACAGATGGAAAGAAAATCCTCTGAAGCCATTAAAGGTATCGCTGCAGAGCACAAGAATCTCTGGGGAAGTATTGCCACTCTTCCCTATGCATCCCTGCTCGCCACACTTGGTAAGGAAATACCAAATTGATATCATAGAACCACAGAACGGCCTGGATTGAAAAGGACCACAGCACTCATCTCAGCCTCTGACCGTCAGTCTGATGGGAGGCACTGCTTCTCGTCTGGCTTTGGCTGTTCTGTCACTTCCAGCATCACTGCATCCTAGGATGAAGAACTGTTTTCACTTCAACGCAGCACCCAGCTACACTGAACGCACGTATGGGTCTACCTACACCTCTGAGTCTCATCCCAATGCAACTCACATTTCACCAGGATTTACAGTTCCCGATTGCTGACAAAGGCCAAGTGTCTCTGAGTCAAGAACTAATTAATGAATAAAATAGTTTCAGACAGGTCTTTTCCAAACTAAATTCCCACTAATGACTAAACTGCAGAGCGAAAAAAACAGTTGGATTCATCCCCATGCAAATCGCGAGCCGCTGCTATTAGCAATTCTGCCTCTCATAAACGGTGGGTGTGTAAGTTGGCACTTCCATAAGGAGGTCAGCTCACCGGTGAGCCATGTGTGCATCACAGCAGCCGCTGCGTGAAGCTCAAGCTGATAAGCACTGCTGGACATCCGTGCAGGGGGAAATGGGTACATGAGGCAGGGAAACAAATATCCAGGTGAGGATGAAGGATGACGATGGCACACGGTTTGGCTGTAAGCGTGGTATCGATGCTGGTGCTGCAGTGGCTGAAGTGGCAGTGGGGGGGGGGTAAGGAGGGGGCAATGGCAGCAGGAGACGGCAATGCTGCCTGGATGAGGGGATGCCAGCTGAATAGTTGCAGTCTGGGGAGGGGAGAGAGTGCCGACAGCTGGACAAAAGGACAGAATCACAGAATTGTAGGGGTTGGAAGGGAGCTCCAGAGCTCATCGAGTCCAACCTCCTGCCCAAGCAGTTCCTACACCAGGTTGCACAGGTCGGCATCCAGGCAGGTCTTGAACATCTCCAGAGCAGGAGACTCCACCACCTCCCTGCAGCCTGTTCCAGTGCTCCATCACCTCACTGTACAGAAGTTCCTTCACACATTGGTGCAGAACTTCCTATGCTGCAGTTTCTGGCCGTTTCCCCTTGTCCTGTCTCCACTCACCACTGAAAAGAGTCATGCCCCATGAAAAGGACATGCTCCTCTTCCTGAGAGCCACCCTGCAGGGAACGACTGGGGGTCCTGGTGGACGGGAAGCTGGATGTGAGCCAGCAGTGAGCGCCTGCAGTCCGGAAGGCCAACCGTGTTCTGTGCTGCACTGAAAAAGGGGTGGCCAGAGGGACAGAAAGATGATTGTCAGGTGTTTGTTCCCCTCTAGACAGCTCTTGTGAGGCCCCGTCTACAGGGATCCTTGAGGTCCCTTCCAACCTGGGCCATTCTGTGATTCTGTTGTGGATGCCCCATCCCTGCAGGCATTGGAGGCCAGGCTGGATGTGGCTCTGGGCAGCCTGGGCTGCTGGTTGGCGACCTGCACACAGCAGGGGTTGCAACCAGGTGAGCGCTGAGCTCCTGTGCAACCCAGGCCATTCTATGAGGGAAACTGCCTGCTTTCTCCAAGTGTCTATACTGGTCAGCACTAAGATTCGCGGGGCCCCTGTATCTCTGGTGGGCAACAAGAAGTGCCTGAGGAGGCAGCTGTGAGCAGGAAGGACAGGCAATGCTTTGTCAGAACCCTTTCCCACTCTCTAACCATCTGTGGCTGGAAAGGCAGGGCAGGAAATAAAGGAAGGCTGAGCAGGGCTGTGTTTGCAATGGAGGAAGCCGCTGAAGTCACCTCAGGCCTTCTGGTTGCCAATATGAAACAGCAAGAAGTGAACAACTGAAGAAGTGCATTTCTGAAAATGCAAAATCGTATTCATGTTCTTCTTTAAGTCTTTGGCTTAAGCCAAACACAGAGCTGGAGGAATTCCTGTGGGATTGAATACAGAGATCACAGCTGAGGTAGGACAGCAGCCCAGGAGGGTTTGGAAGGAGGCTGATGAGACAAACAGGGACAGACATCTGCACCCAGTTGTGCTGCCGCAGCAAAAACAGCCTTGCAGGAGGGCGTTGGCTCCGCACATACGTGTTGGAAGCTGTCATTTCTCTGCGTGCACTTTAAGGAGTGTCAGCTTAGGCTGGGAAAGCCACGGGGTGCCTGCTGGGCTCTGTGGGCTGGGCCCAGGGTGCGGTGCGGCCGCAGGGCAGGCAGCGAGCAGGTTTGTCAGCACAGTCTGGGACGTCGAGCGGCCATCGGCCGTCCTGCTGCTCAGCACACGGCATCACCCCCCCCCCCCCCGGCAGCAGGGCAGGCAGATCGGTGCTGACCTCAGGGATGGGAGCTGTGGGGCTGAGGTGGGGCCGGGGAGGAAGGGAGGCGGTTCCCCCACGTCACCTTTACCTGTGAAAACAGAGCCAGAGGGCTGCAGCAAACACCCGAACTGGATCGCACCGAACTCCGGTCCTGCGGCCGAGTAACCGGGCTGGAAAATCTGCACCGTCACCCTGCTGGGCTATGGGGTGAGAAGTGGGGAGGGAGATGCCGCGTCCTCTTCCAGGCAGCTCCTTCTCGGAAGGCAGTGCTGAGGAAGCACCATCAGACCCTGCGTGCGGAGCAGCCGCCGTCTGCCGAGCGTGCCATTGCTGTGCCTGCCTGCTAAGGCTCTGCCATTCAGCTCCGAGCGTCCTTCAGGTGCTGCCGGTATCTTCAAAAGCAGAGGCACAAGTCTGAGAACTGTGGAGAAAAAAAAAAAACAAACAACAAACACAACAGAAGTAATGGATCCTCTGCTATGAATGCTTTTTTGCATCAGAAACAGTGTTGCACGCAGGAGCAGAGAGGTGATTGTTCCCCTGTACTCAGCTCTGGTGAGGCCGCACCTCGACTCCTCGATTGAGGAAGTATTACTTGTCAGAAAGGGTGGTCAGGCACTGGAACGGACTGCCCAGGGAGGTGATGGAGTCACCGACCCTGGGGGTGTTCAAGGAAAGGCTGGATGTTGTGTTGAGGGACATGGTTTAGTAGGAGCTATTGGGAATAAGCGAACGGTTGGACTGGGTGATCTTTTAGGTCTTTTCCAACCTTGGTGATTCTATGATTCTATGAGTGCTGTGTCCAGTTTTGGGCCCCTCACTGCAGGAAAGATATTGAGGCCCTGGAACGTGTTCATAGGAGGGCAATGAAATGGTGAGGGGTCTGGAGCACAGGGCTGATGAGGAGAGGCTGAAGGAGCTGGGAATGTTCAGCCTGGAGAAGAGGAGCTCAGGGCAGAGCTCACTGCACT
>NW_024885585.1:0-2043 GCF_019232065.1 Centrocercus urophasianus
TTCCTATCCCCGCTCCAAACTCCATCCCTACCTCCCATCCCCAACCCTATCCATCCCTACCTCCCATCCTCAATGCCATCCCCTCCTCCCGTTCCCAACCCCAACCCCATCCTCACCTCCCACCCTTGTCCCTATTCCCATCCCCATCCCATCTCCACCTCCCATCCCATTCCCACATCCCAAGTCCTGGCTCAACCTAGCCTTCCCTCTGGAGGGAAGAGAAGGATGCTCGCGGGCATCTCCCCGATGCGACAGGAACGAAGACTCAGAGCCTGTGCTAACCCCGCTCCTCTCCTCCATCCCTGCAGAAGCCGCTGATGTCAACGCAACCCTGGGTGGGGGCACAGGCACCATGGGGCTGAGCGCCCGCTACGGCCCCCAGTTCACCCTGCAGCACGTCCCTGATTACCGGCAGAACGTCTACATCCCGGGCAGCACCGCCACGCTGAGCAACGCCGCCGGCAAACGCGACGCCAAACCCTCGGGTGGCAACAAGAAGAAATCTGGCAAGAAGGAGAAGAAGTAGAAAGGAGACGTCAGAGCGGCCGGGCAGCGCGTGCCAGCACTCCCCAACACCACAGGAGGACGAATGTGGATTTGGTTTTTATTTTTGATTTCTTGGTGACGCAAAAGTTATAGGAAGCGCTGCGAATGTATTTGTCATCGTCAGAGCTAGGAGCAGGCTGCCTGCTGTTAGGTCTCATGATGAAAAGCAATCTGGAAAGCTAAAGCTAACACAAACAAGTGCCCTGTGAATACAGCTAACGTTTTATACGACCCCTCGGGTGTTAGGATACACGAGGTCGAAAGGCTTCGGCCAAATCCTTGGCTTCGATTTGCTCCCAGATGGTCTGAGAAAGGCACGAGGCTCTCGCTCAGCTTCGTCCAGTGTAAATAACTGTAACACCCATCTGTTAATTTATAGAGCTTTGATCTTCTTCTTCTTTTTTTTTTTGAAAGAAAAAGGAATTTCCCAGCATAAAGCCCCGTGCTCCACATTTTCTGCTCTTTAACATCGTGAAACTCACCCTGGGTTATTCGTTAGCGGTGGATCTGTGGGTAGGGAGTGCTTCAGTTCCTGTTCAGCTGTTATCCGAAAAAGAAAAGAAAAGAAAAAAAAAAAAGTGTTTGTATTGCATGAGTCAAAGGGAACAATGCAGAGCTGCATCCTAAACAGTTATTGTTTTGTTTTGTTGTTTTTTTTTTTCCCCTCAAAGTACAACCAGCCATGGCCTGAGAGCTCCTGGTGTCTGAGCAGGGGTTCAGCGTGGCCCTGGGGGGGCTCTGAGCAGACACATCTCGTCCCTGCGTTGCAGTAAATATTTATATGTACAGTCAGTGTTCTTTTGGAATTAAAGCTATGGGGCTGGGAGGGGCTGCTCTGTGCCTCTCCGTGACCCCGCATGTGCGTCACCTGCGTCACAGCTGCACTTTTGGAACACGCCTCCCCAGCCTCCAGGATGTCCTCGCATGGCCATGCAGCATAGGGTGAAGGTGCTTTGTATTTGGGGAGTGGGGGGAGGGGGCGGGGGGTTGTTGGGTACCAAGGAAGTGGCAGTGGGTTTGGTGGCACACGGGGAGCAGGTTTGGGATGGGGATTTATGGGCTGGGGGTCCCTGCAATGGCATGAGCCCAGGGATCAGCTGGGACGAAACATTGGGGGGTGCTGGCTTTGGGGTTCCCACCTCCCAGAGGGAACAGGAGGACGACGAGTTGGATTTCTCCATGCTGTGCCCCTTCCAAGCGGGCTCAGCCCAGAGGAGTGTCCTGGTGGCCTTGGTGGTGCTGCTGGGGACACCTCAAGCTCCCCATATCACAGCATCCGTGCCTCTCCCTCCCCCCAGAAAAGCAGAGAGGGAATTTGGCACCCGAAGTGGGTGCGGGTGGGGAGAGGTTGGTCCCCCCCAAACCCCCCCCTAAGGGCCACTCAATTTCACATAGGATTTTTTGCTCTTTTTTGATCACTAACACTTAACTCACCCCTTACACGCACACACATCCCCCTCCCACACCCCGGGGGGGGCAACACCACGCTCACCACAT
>NW_024885585.1:2143-19652 GCF_019232065.1 Centrocercus urophasianus
CCCCCTGCCCCCCAGCAACGCCGTAGGTGGATCGTAGTCTTTATATTTCTTTTTAACCTGCAATCTGAGGTAGCGTAGCGAGTGTCGTGTATTTAGTGGCGTGTTATTTTATCTCAGTAACTAACTTGTGGAACAGCAGTATTTTCACTTTCTCTGTATCTTCTCTCCATGTGGTCTGTGCTCCGAGTGTACGTGAGATGAAACACGTTTTGCCCTCTCCATGTGTCTAATATTGAATTATACTTATATATTATATATATGCTTATATCCTTCTTATACCCGTATAGACCGACGTCGATGTGTTACACGCAAGTTTTATACTCTAATATTTATATTGCTTTTTTGTTTTTTTTTTTTTTTTTTTTTTTTGGGAAAAAAAAAATAAAAAAAGTGGTGTCTTAGGTAGTGGTGGTGGTGCTTTCTGGGACAGCCCCCCTCCCCTACCCCTCCCCCGCCCGGAATGAATGAGAAGGGCTGCAACCCATCTCGCAGCCGCAGGGCAAAATCAAGCAGCCGCTGTCAGATGTGCTGAGGGCACATCAGGGGGTAGGGCAGCCGAGGAGATACCGACCCCACCACCACCGCCTGTGGCTCTGGGCCCCCCCTTAGCAGCACGCAGGATATGGGCAAAGTATCCCCTCTCCAACGGACTGACACACGGGCGCCCCTGCAGGAATGCGGCTGCATGGCACGGGGATGGAGGGGGTTAGGGGGAATGCATCCCCACCAACATCCCCCCCAACATCCCCACCAACATCCCACCAACATCCCCACCAACATCCCCCCAAACTCCCCACCAACATCCCCACCAACATCCCCACCAACATCCGACAATGCCTTCTATCCTCCTTCCTTCCTTCTATCTATCCATCTATCTTCCATCCACCCATCCATCCATCCATCCATCCATCCATCCATTTATTCATTCATCCATCTCTCCATCTGACTATTCTATCTATCCTATCTACCTATGCATCCATCCATCCATCCATCCATCCATCCATCCATCCGTCAGTCTGCCTGTCTATCTATCTATCTATCTATCTATCTATCTATCTATCTATATCTATCTATCTGTCTGTCTGTCTGTCTGTCAGTCTGTCTATTTGTCTGTCTATCTGCTCATCCACCCATCCATCTTTACAACTTCAGCCCAATTTTTGAAGTCAGAATAGAATTCTTCTCACTGCCTATGGCTGCCATGACAGGGGGCATCACACGATTCTGCAAGCAGAACTAGCTGGTGTTAAGCAGCTGTTTCCTCTCCTCTCCTGCATGACGTGGGACACACGGGGTGTCCCTGTCCTCTTCCTAGGGACACAAGCTCTTTTGGCTTGCCCTCCTATCTCTCAGCCTGGCTTTCCTATGTGCCCCTCCAGCTCCTCTGCTCCATATCCAGGTCAGAAAGGCACCTCAGCACAGCTGTTTTATCCCAGTTTTGCACATGAGTTGCCAGGTACCCGAGGGCACGTTGCTCCCACCTCCAATATCCCACTTTGGGGCATCAAGCTCCGCAATTAGCAGCTTGTCATTGCCGAGCTAATCAAGAGGGCCCTTAGGAAAAATATTAAACAAAAAAACCTAAAGAGAATTAAGCCAAATGATAGTCAGCTCTCTGCCCTCGTTTTGAAATTATCCTGGCAGTCCCTTGCGTCCATGCCTGCAGCATGTGGCTCATCCCTCCTGCTGCAGCAGTGGGGATATAGCAGGTAGGAAGGAACCTGGGGGCAGGGTGGGGACGTTGGTGGCTGTGTCCTCATGAGCAGGGGACAAGGAGGATTGGGAAGGTGCTGGTGGCACCAGGAAGGGCTGGAGCATCCTTCAGGGATGTTACCAGAGTGGCTGTCATTCACAAGACACAGACCCGTGCCATGGGCTCCTGCCCCACATACAGAACAAGGGCAAGGACAAAACGCTTGTGTGACAATAAGCCAGGGACACCAGCAGGCTGCAAGGCATTTGCCCATCCAACATGGCCATCTGGACAAAGCAGGCGTGTATGCCAGCAGGGAGCTGATTCCTAGCTGGGTCAGACCCTACGCTCAGTGAGATCCAGCCCAAATAGGGCCATGCTGCCACATGGACACTATGGGGACAAGAAAGGCTTGAGATGTGTATCCAGGGTGTTTGGGCTTCCAGGGTCCACAACGGTTTTGGCACTGGGAGGTGTTCTGCACAGAGAATGGATGAGGTCCCTGCAGCTCCGTGCCACAAACTTCAGGCTGGTCTCTGCACTGAGGTTACGATGTGGTGGCACAAACAGCCAAGATCAGATTTTTAATACCAAGAAATAATGTTTATTTTTCCATCTTTTGTCCATACAAACTGTCAGATATCACAGAGCTACCAAAGCATTGCTTCTTCACAGCTGCCGAGCCACGAGAAACAGCTTTATATTAAAGGGAACCATTACAAGAAAACAAAGCCTTTGGGCAAGGCTCCAGCTCACATATCCTGATCTCTCCCTCATTTTGCAGCTTTCTGGAGCTATGGAATGCAGCCACCCACATTTGGCTGTTCAGTGGTGACCCATCCCTGCCACCAGCCTTGTGGGGCTCTTGCCACCCCAGTGTGACAGTGTCATGTCCCCCAGCCCAGCGAGAACCAAGAAAACAGAGGGATGGATGGATGCTTGAGTTGTGCCACCAGCTTTTTAACCCCTTATTCCCCCCCAGGAGAAGGGGCAGGGCCAAGCATTGCATCTGGCAGACCCCTGGAGCACCCAGCCCTGAGCACAAAGCTACCAGCACCCTCTGCTCAGCACCACCCTGCCCCTCTGCTGCTCCAGGCTGAGCAGGAGCCCCACACTCTGCAGAGACAACCTTTCTCTCCTCCTCACGCAGACCTCACTTACACTGGCACATATCTCTTCCCAAGGGGCTCTCAGCAGCTCAGGCAGCTCCCGAGCTGTTAGCATCTCCGCTTCACGCACTGCTGGCTTTACACGCCAGAGCTCAGCACCTGCAATGGGACAGAGATAATAAGCACAAAGAGAAGCTGCAAAGTGGAATCATGCCCTGTGCAAAGCAAGAACGGCAGCCTCTTATGGGCTGATCCAGAACTGTTCAGACTTTTGTTACTCTTCCCAGCCCACAATGGGATAATACATCCCAGCAATACCCCAAACAGCACAACGTCTGAGTTATCTTCTCCCCAGCATAGCATGGACAGATGAAAATGAGAAGGCATGAATGACCCGAGTCAGAGCAGCACTGCAGCCCCACTCGGGGAGGGCAGCCCCGTGCCCCTGCTCTCCCTTGGCAGCCTGAATCATTGCTTTGCTCTGCCCGTGACCCTGCACTGCACACTCCTGCCAAGCCCCATTGCACAGAGCGGAACATTCACGCTCTTGGGTGCGACAGCAGCCAGGCCCAGATGACGTGGGGCTGTTACAGATCACTCCATTACCTCATCATTGCAAGTATGTTGAATTAAAGCAACAACACAGCTTGGCGTCCGAGTGGGAGCTGGAACATGAAATGTGGCTTAAACAGCCCCGAGGGCAAAGGGCTCCCTGGAAGCTCATGCAGTTTGACTGCCCTCTGCCACAGTCCAAACGCAATGCCCAGCTGGAGCAGCTGGCGATCTCAGTGCTCTCCTCAAGGGTGCCTTCATCTCACCTCCTCTCTGCTCTTGTGCATCTTCATTGGTTCTGGAGACCAGGCAGCATCCTTCCATAGCTTGGAAGCTAGCAGTTGTCTTTCATTTGCTGCGAGAGATGAAATCTTTGGAAACTGGAGGGAAACACCTTCAGATCAGCTGTGGTCCAGCCTGCTATTCTCTGGAGCAATGTTTAATCAGAAGGATGAAGCTCCCACCACAGGATCAGGGCTGGAATAGACACTGTGTTCAATGGGAGCAAACCCCCAAGGGGGAAATGTAAGTCCTTCTTGGGGACTGTCAGTGCCAGTCTGGTGGGACTGACCAATTTATTTTGCCTGACCAACCCAGCGACCTTCTGTAATGGTGAAACTGTACCAGAGGACAAGGAAAGGGTCACTGACGTCGTCTCTCTGGACTTCAGTCTGGCCTTTGACACAATGATTCCGTGATTCCACAAACAAAGGAAAAGGCAAAATGAAATTCTGGGGATGTTTGTGGGCCCATGGCTGGGACGTGGCTGGTTGCCCACAGTGAGGACAGCATAGCAGCAGGGCTGGCTGAGCACAGCAAACATGTAGAACCTACATGCAGACACCAAGCCAAGAAAATGCAGCCTTGCATTTGGGAGGGGGTGGTGTAAGGGAAGGCAGTGCTGGGGAATATAAAGCAGCAGCTGAACTGCTGCACAGACACGAGGAATTAACTCTTGCAGGGCTGAAAACCTTTCATTAGCAATTTGCCAAGTAGACTCTAGAAATACTGAGAGCAGCTGTGCAAAACCACACAGAAGGGACAGGCAATGGGTATAAAGGCCTTTCAGAGACTCTGCTGATGAACCATTGTGAACCCAGCACCTCTCTCCCTGCACTGCAGGGGCACAGAGATGGGAGAGTTGCTCCAAGGCTGTGCGTCCCATGGGAGAGCAGCAGAGGAAAGCAGCCACCGGGCAAACCAACAGCCTTCAGTGGCCCCATATTTACTACCTCCCTTCTATGTGTGTACTTCTGTGTGCTGGTTGTGCCTGCACCCTGTGCAGAGGGATACTGCTCTCCTATCAATATGGTACCGAGGGGGGACCAAGCTCTGGGTCTGGGTCTGTGCAGACAACACAGAAAGCATTCACAGCTGCCAGGCTTTGTGTGCTGATCCCCTCAGGGCTCCAGCAGTGGTCAGGGGGAGAAATATCCCAGCAGCTGGACTGCGGCGCAGCCAAGGCTGTGAAAGCAGCCTCCTGTGCTCAATGGGCTTCTTGTCTCCATCCTCCCTTTGGCACAGCCTCCCCCCCCTGACAGCCTTCTCTCCCCAGCAGAATTCAGGGCATAGCTGCCCTCCTGCGTCCTCTCCAGGCAGGTCTCAAATCCTCCCTCCCCCCTCCAACATCTTCTTTCCCTAGCAGTGAGTTTTCTCACGTCCTCCCACCTTTTTCTTCCATAAATGTACTCATTTGCTTTTTTGAGCCATGTAACCTGTAAACATCCCCAGCATCCTGTATGGAGGAGTGCTGTGAAATTAGAGCTTTGCGTTTAAGCTTTCTCCTCCTCGCCTCATTCATGCCTCCAAGTATCTGTGGCAGACACACCAACACCTCCAGTGAATGATTTCATACAGATCCTTTGTGTCCCTCATCTGCATTAAACACTCCCAGGTCTACCCAGCCATCCTTGCTGCACTTTTCCAGCTCATTATGTCTCCCCTCAGGCAGAGGAACCAGCACTGCAGGCAGCATCCGAGACACAGCACATTTGAGACTAAAGAAAGTCACTGCTGTGCCATGCTCTGTTTGCTTCCTCTCCTTCGTTTCCCAAGGATTCCTACATCACACATGGAGCCGTCCCTGGAGACACCCAAGATCAGGCTGGACTGGACTCTGAGCACCTGATGGAGATGCAGATATCCCTGTTCACTGCAGGGAGTGGGACTGGATGGCCTTGGAGGGACCCTTCCAACTCAAACCACTCTACGGTTCTATCAAGAGAAATACACCAAATATTTACACTGCTTTGAGCACAAGCTATTTATGGCAGGGCTGAGGAGCAGGTGCCTGGAAACCGGTGCCAAAAGCCACAGTTTTGGTCACCCCCAGCTGACCTGATTCAAGATTATGGTATCTCTGGAAAAACATTTCGGGAAGAGTTGGGAACAGCTGCCTCTGCCCACAAGGTGCAGAGGTTTTTCTGTGGTACGGCTGCACCATGGGGATGCCTGCACCCTGCTCCCATAGCTCAGCTTGGGGTTGGCAGCACTGAGCGATGGGGCAGGGTTGCATTGCTCTTTGCACTGCTTTGTTCCCTTGGATGAGGACGAGTTGGGGCAGGATGGATTCGTGATTGATTTTCTGCATTCCTTTTGCTGTGCCACGGGGAGCAGATGGGCCACGAATGACGTTGGGGTGGCAGAAGAGGAGAGCGGCTGAGTCATTGCAACCACAGCTCTGAATCACTGGGCTGGGCTGAACTATGGGGACAATCACAGCTCCAGGCTGGGGACACTGAGCTATTGTGTGCATGCCCCGTCAATGGGCTGCCTCCAGCCATCCACTTCTGCTGACCCCACTTCCCACAGTGAGGCCTTTAAGGCACAGAGCAGAGCCCGGAGGAGCTTCCATTCCTTCATAGACCTCATGAGGCTGTGAATGGTCAGCAGGAGGCAGAGGTGGGCACTGATGGGCTGATTCTGTGACTGTGATGAGGCGAGGTGTGACGTGTCCTGCTGGGGGATGGCCATCCACAGACTCTTTTTCCCCACTCAGCTTTCAACCTTTGCCTCAAGCCTGTAGCATTGCCTGGGATTATTGTGGACAAAGTACAGGACGTGGTCTTGTTGAAGCTCATCCCATCGGCCTCAGCCCAGCACTCCAGCCTGTCCATATCCCTCTAT
Source organism: Centrocercus urophasianus (assembly GCF_019232065.1). Taxonomy (NCBI): domain Eukaryota; kingdom Metazoa; phylum Chordata; class Aves; order Galliformes; family Phasianidae; genus Centrocercus; species Centrocercus urophasianus. Next base: position 8,624 of record NW_024885585.1, read on the forward strand.
GAAGCCTTCTTACCCCCAAGCAGATCAACTGCTGTCCCCACAACTTGCTGTCATCTGCAAGCTTACTGTGGGTGCACTCAATTCCCTCAACCAGATCACCAGTAAAGATATTAAATGGGACAGGCCCCAGGACTGGCACCTAGGGAACACCACTGGCAACCACCCACCAGCTGGATATAACTCCATCCACCACCACTTTCTGGTTCTGTACCCAGAAGAGTGAAGAGTGTACCTGGCCAAACCATAGGATGCAGCTCCTGCAGGAGAATGCTGAGGGACACAGAGCCAAAGGCTTTAGAAAAATCGAGGTGGACAACATCCGTGGCTTTTTCCTCATCCACCAGGTGGGGAAATTGAGGCCTCTGGGTTTGTTCAGCCCAGAGCTGGTCCTTAGGTTAGGGAAAGGTTCTTCAGTGGGCATGGAACAGGATGCTCAAGGCAGTGGGCACGGCCCCGAACATTTGAGCATTTGAACAGTGCCCTCAGATGTAGGGTTTGGATTTTGTGGTGGTGGTGGAGGTGGGCTCAGCAAAACCCACGGGTCTCGGGATATTCTGTGATTGTGTGGCTCTGTGAGCTCCTGGGGACAGCAAGGCACCAGATGGGGGCTGTGGGGAAAGGGCTGTGAGGGGCAGCCCCTGTCCAGCAGCCAGCATCCCCTAGATACTGTCCATTGCACCCAGTGACAATGCCAGAGCTGGTTAAGTCTGGTTAAGGGACTACGTAAGTGCTGCCACCTCAAGCACAGCAGGTGCTGTGATCAACTCTGAAAAGAGCAAAAAAGAAGGGAGAAATGAAGTGAGCAGCTGAAAGACATTCTTTGGTGACACACAAAGCGCCCGGGATCCATCCCACCCCTACATCGGTGTTAAGTGCACTCTGCTGGCCCCTGCAGCCCGGTTAGTGCAGCAGAGAAGCTCTCACAGCAGCAAATCCTGCTGGTAGCCCGGTGCCTTCACTCCTCATCCTGCCCAGGAATTAAGCGGCAGCTGAGCCTCAGGCTGGATGCTGTGAGCTTTGTTTGTACAGGTGTGCAAAGGGAAATAGTCCCCGCCAAGGGGAAGCCGGGTCTGAAGCAACTGCGAGGAGGTGAGCATCACCCCAGGGGCTGGAAACAACAGAAGAGCTTCCTGCTGGCAGCCTGCACTGTGCGTGAGGAGCAAACGGAGTTGAGCAGGACACAAGGACACAGCACACAGGGCATGGCAGCAGCTGGCAGGACACAGAGGGCCATGGTGACAGCCATGCCCCAGCACTGGAAGAGGAATGCATCAGGAGGATGCTGCACGGCGACACCAGCCACATGCCAGCTATGGGATTCCACTGCTGGCTGGAGCGGATCCCTGTCAGCATTTTAATCACTGCTACCTGCTGCTAAGACCTCAAAAACCCAGGGCTGCGAGGGTCAAACAACCTTCTGACACTTTGCAGCCATCCTCACCAACCTCACGTTTTCCCCTCCTGACAGCATCCGTCCCCATCACTCCCTGCCATCCTGCAGGACACCCTGTACCTTTAAATCCTCACTCCGGGTTAAAGAAAAACATCTTACTGCTACTATAGGCTGCTAGAAGGGAATGAACATTTCTTTCAGCACTCCTCCTGTGTTTGAGACAGGGAAAACATAGCTTTCTGTCCTACATCCCTGCTCTGGTTTCCATTTCCCAAAGGCTCGCCTTGGAGACCTCCCTCCCCCACTCCCCTGCTTGGTGACCAGCTGGCAGACACTGCTGTGGCACAGATCTGGCACTGCGTGTCCTCATTTCTGCTTTTCTGGGTCCTCATTTTCTCAGCTTTCTTTTTCACAGAGCGCAGCCCATTACCCGGAATCTCCCTCACTTTCAGCAGTGTTAATAAACTATGCTGATTGCAGCCATCTCTTCCATGCTGCTCTCCTCAATCCCTTCCATTCCGGAGTCTGCTTCCACGTTGTCTCTTTTCCAAATCCTTTTGATCTCTTTTCCTTCTGCTGCATGGCATCAGCTTCTTCCTCAGTCTCCCCCTGTAGCCCTTGGCACCAGGGTGTACCTCTGCATATCCTGCTACAACCTCGGCTCTTTCCACCTCTATATGAGTATTTCTGGCAGGAACACAGCAGCCCTGTCTTGCCCACACTCACACATGTAAAACCTCTGGTTCTACCTCCTCTGCCTGGAAGACAAGCCCTGAAGGCCACGTTGCTGGGCAGGACAGATGCCAGCACACAGGAGAACAGTGTGATGCATAAGCCAGCACTAATGGAGTAATAGAGAAGCTATTTTGGAATGGATTAAAAGGATGCAACACGTCAGCAGCAACACTGACTGGGTATCTGAACCGTGCCATGGTTTCCTTGACAGCTGCTAGGAACAAACACCAAGCAGTTTACATGGGCACTGCTTTCCCTTCCTGAACCGTTCCCAAAACGCCCAGCATCAGGCAGCACTGCGAGCAGCACCTGCCTGTCCCACAGCCCTGCTGCATCTGCTCTGACCCCATAACCAGCTCCCGCTGACACAGCCACTCAGCTGTCATTGTCATCTGCACGGGACTCACATCAGGGCCCCGTGAAATCCATGTGGCAGGGAGCAGAACCCAGCATCCAAACCCTCAGACAGAATCACAGCCTCACGCCCTGCTTCTCAGCTGAGAAGAGCATCTTTGGAAGTAGGGAGAGGGACGCCAAATATTCCATGTCCCGCTCCTCATCTCATGTCTGGCAGGCGCAGGGCAAAACCCAACTGGTCGGCCCTTCCCACACACTCTGATGGAAGGGATGGAAGGGCCAGGAATGGTCCGGAGGGGATGGATTAGGACCAGACTGCCTGGCAACACCTTCCCCCCCCGAGAAGCAGCAGGGGGAGGGGACGGCTCAGCCAGGATTTTTGGCGTGTTTTCTAAAGCACAGCTCTTCCTGGGAGAACCCAGCTGTCGGGTTATTTGCTTTTGAAGCCCCCGCGGCTCCTGCGCTGATCTCCCTGTTCGCTCTCCCTCCGCACCCGTTTCACTTGTCTCGGTGCTCCTCTCCAACTGGCGTCCCGGCTGCTAATGCCATCCCCGGCTCTCTAATCTCCCTTTCTCTCCCCCGACGACGCTCAGCCCGCTAAGGAGATTAATTCGGCCTCAGCTGCTCTCCTTCCCCAGCAACAGAGCCTCCACCCGGCTGGATCCCATGTGCGGCAGTGGCACATGCGCCACCACTCACGCAGCGGCAGCGAAGCCGCGGTGCCACCTCGCGTCCAGGCAGGCAGCACCAGAGAGGGGTTGAACCGGCAGGTTTAGGGACCAGGAAGGATGAGACGCAAAAGGACAAAGCATGGGTGTAGCGCTGTGCTCCAGGGCTCCGGGCAACAAATGGAGCCCACGCGTCCCCACCAGTCCTCAGCCTTCTGCTCCAAGAGATATTAAAAGACCACTTCAAACCCAGCCCTAAAAAAGACACATTCCTTCTGACTTCCTGAGGCTGGCAGCCCTTTAATCCCACTGTCTCCAGCACAAATCACCCTGAGAGGAGCTTCTCCTTCCGCCAGCGAGAGAGGAAGGTTTGCTGCGCACCTCCCGCAGCCATCGGTGAGGCACTGAAGCAGTTAAAGCTGAACGCATGAGCGCTCTGCAGATCTGTTTCCAAGACAACGGCTCCTGATGAAACCCAGAGCTATAAAATCCCGTTTAACATCTGCGTGAGCCTTCCTGGCTGCCTGCGCTGGGTGCCATCTGCCGGCACAGCACCGCTTTTCCCCCAACTCGGGTGGGGGCCCCCAGCATCCCAAAACCAGGGATCTGGGGGGATAGGGGCTGCTGTGCCATGTGGGAGAGCTGGGAGGTGAGAGCTATTTGCCAGCCCCAGATGTGGGGTGATGGTTTGGGGGTTGCCACTCTGTCCAGCCCCCAGCTTCCTACTCCAAATTCTTCAGAGCCAGGGGATTCCTAGCACAGACACTAATTATTGTGGCCATGCCCCTCACAGATGGCAAGGATGCTCCCTGCAGGGCAAACCAGTCCAAATTCACCCATAGGATCTAACATAAAGTTTGGAATGTAGGGCTGTGTGACAGCAGCAGCCCCTTGGCATCCAGCATAAGCTTTCTGGCTCCTCATCCAAGTGCTTATGAGCTTGGAGGGTCTGGGCTGCTGCAGAGGGTCTCTGAGAATGAGACAGAACAGGGCCCAGGGAGGACTTCAATCTGAACTCAATCCACGTCACAAAACAGAGCTGAGGGAGGATACTGGGACACTGCGAACTTGGAGTGCCCACCTCACCTCTGGGCTTCTCTTACTCCTCTCCACCTTCACACTGTTGAAGGATTTCTAAGCACCCTTCCTCCTGTGACAAGAGGTTGGACCCTTTCCTCTCCATGCTTCCACCACTGCCCGCAACAAGGAAAGGCACCAGGAAAAAGCTGGTGGAAGTCAGGGAGGTGCTGCACAAAGTCTCTCTGAAGGCGATGTTCCCAATGGCACAGCTGCACAGATGTGTTCCTGCTGTGGTCAGAAAAGCAGTGCTGAGTTTGACCTGGAAACACAGGGCAGGCTGTCCGAATAGCAGGCAAGCAGGGCCCCAGCATCAGAGGATGGTAAGGAGTTACTGCCTTGGGGCAGTTAGTCTGGGTAAGAGTGAACACCGCCTCTCCAAGGGAAGCTCAAACCACAGCTACAGAAATAACCCAGTTCCTTACATCTGTTGCCAAGCTTTAGCATCCTTAGATATAAGAACTGGCTCCATAATAAAAGCATGGACTTCTGTGCCTAAAGTTGGGTGCAGGGCTGCTTGGCCCTGGATATGTATGGAATCTTTCCCTGAGCTGTCCCTGATGCCATCCCCCTGTGCTTTAGGATGCAGAGGTGTGGAAGCTGAAGCTTCTTTTCTTCTGTTCTACAAACGCTGCTGAGTCACTGGGAACCTGAAAGAGAGAGTCCCTGCTGCATGGGGAGGGGTGGGCAGGGATAAGGCAGCACCTCCTTCATTCCTCCATCATCTCACTGCATTGCTGGGCACAGGATGGAAAGCATCCACTGGGACAGCAGCAGCAGGAATCCTGGAGCTCCGGCATCTGCAGGAGCCAGGGGAACCCAAAGGGGCCACGGATGAAAGCTGACCCAGTACAAAAATACTCTTTGAGCTCCGATTGTGATTGCTGGCACAGCTGCTAGCCAGACCCCCTTCCGAATGCTGAAACACGCCAGCAAGGGGATGGAAATCATTAGCTTGTGCGTTCTCATGTTTTAACCATCTCAACCATTTCTACCTCCCCCTCCTCTTAAACAAACCGAGATTTCAGGCGCCCTGAAGCTGCAGTGCCTGCACCCCAAGGCAGGGGTTCGGACCACCACTAAGGCTGAATACATCCCTGGGCTCTGTGTTGCTTCTTGAGGCCAGGATTGGGACCACTTCATGCCAGAAGCTGCAGGAGGAGGGGAGAAATGCAAGAGCTCCTGGAGCGCAGTGCTGCTGGGAGGAGGGGATGTGTGTAAGGAAACCCAGAGACACAGGAAATCAACAGAGAGGGACCGTAATTGAGGCCAGATGTTGCAAACAAAGAACGGCTCTGGTAGCTGGGAGTGAAGGAAGTGAGAAAGCACACGCTGTGGGGACAGCACGGGGCACACGCAGCCAAGTTAACCTGCTGGTGGAGCGTGGCCTTTGAGTTCAGAGGAGCCACTGCTGCTGGTGGAGCTGGGAGGGCTCACTTGTGGCTGTGTGCCTCCAGGCTGGTCCGCCAGCTCCCCACTGCAGCACTGCTAGGGAGGGGAGGAGTGTGTGCGTGCAGCTCATGGGCATCCTAATTGTACAGCTCCCAGGAAAGGTGCACGGCTGTGGTGCTGGTGCTGCACTGCACTGCTCACCCCAGGGAAGGGCACGGGAGGGCGTGAGGAATGAGGAATCTGAGCCTGTGGCTGCACAGTGCGGTCAGCACTGCTGCTGCATACCTACCCCACGGAGCTGCATCTGGTTTGGGTGCTCCCAGGCTCACGCAGCAGCTCTGGGAAAGCTCAAAGGCTGCCTCTGACCTCTTCCCTTCCCCTCCATCCCCTTCCCCCCACCCCCCCTTTAAAATGCATTTGCAATGAAATGTGAAACTGATGCGGCTGGAATAGAGCAGCCTGATGCCAGATGCCTGCATGAGCAGAGCAGAGCACAGCGTGACTGTTTGGAAAGCGGGGAGGGGAGGGCTGATACCCACCAGGCCTCCCAGACTGCAAGGGAGGAGATGGAGCAGGGGCCTACAGCCCCAAACGGCTGCCCAGTTTGCTGTACAGCTTTCGGTGCACCGTCTGAATTGCTGCACTTTATTTAGGTGAAGGGCTGCTTCAGAAGGCCCTCAGATTTGGCCAGAGCTCTCAAAGCATGTGGATGGAGTTGGGCATACGGTGATGCCCGGCACCTCAGAGCTCTGCAGGCAAACCCTCCAGTTGCTGCTCTTGGGATGCATCCTGCCAGCAAAGCAGAACCATGCCCACGGTGTCCCCAAGCCTCCATCCCCAGGAATCCAACTCCACTCTTACTTTCTGCATGTCACTGGCATAGCTTTCCCTTCAGCCCAACTCTTCTGCTGTCTCAGACGCCCAACTGCATCCTATAGCTGCATTCACCTCCCCCAGCTGCTCTCCCCCTGCCTCCTCTTTGTCAGCTTTGCATGCAGTATCCTCTTCCACGCTCTTCCTCCGCTCCTTCTCAACAATTCCACACAGCTCTCTCTCTAAAAGCAAAAGGATAATTGCCATTATTGCCACACATTCATCACTCTCTGTGTCAGCTGGAAAGTTCTCAGCGTTACATTCCACAGGCAGAGTCCATCCCCTTGGTTGTGCTTACACAACAAGCCCGAAATTAAAGAAGACACACACACAAAAAAAGAAAACCAACCAGAGAAACACATTCCTAAAATACTCTCTCTCTAACCAGGAGTGCGGTTGCAACCCTGCAGCTGTTGCCAGGCTTCCAGAGGTACCCATGAAAACACTACGCTGCCCAGATTCAGGCAGACCATCCATCCCTGCTGCCATCCTGCCCGCAGGAAGGGCTGCATCCTGCTGCTCCCACCTTCCTTCCGCCCTGGTGCTGACTCAGCACGAGCTGCTTTTATAACAGGGAAAAAACAAAACGGCTTCCTTCCTCCCAGACGTCGGACCCGGTTCGTTTCATGGATGAGTTCTTTCCTTTGCAAAGGGACTGAAATAATTCGTGGGGGCACTGCAGCCTCCCCCAGCACTGCTGGATTGACCAGCAAGCCTGAGTCGGGTGTTTGGAGTGGCCTGCACCTGAATGCTGACTTCACACAGCAGGATGGGTGTGGGGATGGATGGAGTGCTGCAGATCCACAGGGGGAAGGGCTCCAACGCTGGGGCTCAGAGGTGCTGCTGGAGCTGCAACTTCCAGGCTGGGGAGGGCATGGTGTGTGTACCCAAAGCCTGCTACTGTGGCCCTGCACCGGTGACAGGGGATGAGAACAAGCAGACCTGAGAGCAGAGAGGTGCAGCATCACCTACAAACGAGATAGGAGGTGCTTACCAGCCCATCAAACAGAGGATACTCATCCCTGGGCATCCTGCACAGAGCCAACCCTCTGCAGGGTCCCAAATCCCCCTGGGACAGCACTCCCCCACACAGGCTCACCTCTGGTGTATCAGGGTTTGTTGGTGGCCCTCTCTGTTGAGCCAAAATTACAGCCAAGGTGGAAAAGAAGCAGATGACTCCATAGGTGTAGGATGAGCACAGGCAGCCCCAAATCCTCCCCTTTGCACCGCTGCCAGGTCAAACACAAAGCATTAAAGCAGTGCCTGCAGTCCTGCAGGCTTCAGACAAAGCAGGATGGTGACTCCTGCTGATCTGAGCGCAGGGACCAGCAGGAGAGCAATGCAGAAACATGTAAGAGCAGATGAGGGATGCTGCCCAGGGTGAGCAGCCCAGCAGCACTCTGCTTTTTGGACTCCCAGCTCCCACGTGGCAGACAAACAACTGCTTGTTACTCGTGCTGCTTCCCAACTCGTGACAGCAAGCAGAAGGGTTCTGTAAACAGCTGTGCCGTGACTCCAGAGCTCTGCATTCAGATCTCATCCTTGGCTAAAGGAAATGGCCTCAGAGCAAATAATGCTCGCTGCCAAGGCCAGGAGGGGCAGAGGGCAAGCACTGGGACAATCAGAGCTGACAGCACAGGAGGGCTGAGGGATGACAGAATTATTTATTGGCTGCTGGGGATTCAGGGGAAAGGCCTGACTGCGTCCCAGCTATGAGAACTGCTCTGATCAATGCGTTTGGGAACAAACAAATATCCCACACCCCAAAGCAACAGCACAGAGCTGAGCATGCCTGAGGCACCTCATCCTTCTGTGCTACTCCAGCATTACAAAGGCTCTGGCGTTGGGAACAAGGTCAGATTTATTTCCACTCTGCTGTCTGTGAGATGCAGCAGTGGCTCTCATTCAGGTCACAGCCTTAACCCCTGGCAGCCCATCCTCCTGTGGCTGCCTGCATCCAGCAGGGCTGGGAAAAAAAAAAAAGCAAGGGTTTTGTTAAAGGAGGCTTTCAGTGCTATGGTTGGAAGAGTTTTTGCACTGCAAAAAGGAAAAACAGCCCCATGATCTGCTGTAACTACCAGCATTGCACAACCAGCCTTGTTTTATTTTTGGCATTGTATGTGGCAGGAAAGCATGACTTATCCTCCTGGAGTTTTACAGGGCAGATTCTTTTGCGTTTCAAGCATCCAATTTTTCCTATGCAGGCAGCCCAAAGCTCTTCAGGTCCTCCCAGGCTGTTTGGGGATGGCAGGGTGGGAGCTCCAAGCAATTCGTTACCCACTGCAATTAAAGGGCAGGCGTGAACCCAAGCGAGCACCTTACAGAAGCTTGTCCTTACTAAATAAGGACCTTATGCATTGCTTAGGTCTTTAAATGCATCCAGACCCACATGGGCCCACCCAGACTTGCCCTGTAGCCAGGGGAGAGCATACAGCTTCCTCCTCTGCAGGACCAGAGGCAGCCAGTTTGGGAACTGAGGTGATATGTTGGGTGTTGACCAAAAAGAGGAAAAAGAACTGCAGCTGCCCAGGCAGAGCTGTGCCATGCAGAGCTCCTTGCACCTCCAAGCCTCTCCTGGGGCCATACAGCCCCACAGCAGAGCAGTGAGGGCAGCTCCCATCCCATTGCATGGCACATATTTCTCCGTAGATAACACTGGGAGACCAGAGGAACTTAAAACAACAAATGGGGACGGGCAGCACACGGCCTCTGGGAAAAATGTTCCTTTCCTCTCTTTTTTGTTTGCCCCCATAACAGCGTACTTCAACAGTGGGTGTCTGCCACCAGGACCCCAGCACAAAGCTGCATGCACCCAGCCTGTGAAAGCCAGCAGCCTTTATGCATTGCCAGAAAGCACAGAGGATGCAGGGAGAGGTGGAGTGGGACACCGTGTGGAGAACAGAACAGCAGCAAACACAACTTTGCTGTTAGGGGTTGAGCCTCCTCTCCACCGTCCTGGTCTTTGTTCTTTTCAAGTGCTGAGGTCCCAGATAAATGCTACTGCATGAGCACATCCCTCGGTAACCTCCAGCTTTTCCTTGTGCAGTGGCTGTGAAGAACAGTGCCAGCAATCAGTAAAAAAGCTCTGGCTGCTCCGTGCAACAAAGTGCATTTAAATTGGGGTGGGGAGAGGCCAGAGAGCATCTCCCTGGTGCTTACTGGCATCATCCTGACACCCCTCAGAGCACCATAACCTCACTGAAGGCACCTTAAATTGAAGCAGAGAGCTCAGGCCAAGCTGAGCTGCAGCTGCACATCACCTTTGGTGGGACAGAGTGACAAAAGCTCAGTGCAGCAGTGCCTGAGGTAGGGGTGGGAGCACTCCAGGGGTTCAGTTGGCAGGCTTAGTGCTGCTCAGTGTCATCCCAGCCCTTGGAGCTTGCCCTGTGTCACTCAGGCTGCCCCCAGGAGCATCACCCACCACATATGGAGGAACAGAGAGGGACCTGATCCTGTATCTACAGGGAATGAGATGAGGAGGGTCACAGTGGCCAGGAGGTAGAGGGCACAGCTCTGAACTACCAGAGCACAAGGAGCATTGGGACGATGCCCTCAGACACAGGGTTGGACTCCACAGGTGCTCTGCCTTCCACAGCGTCTTACAAGGAGCCCAAGCACCCCCAGAGCCACGTGGGAGCCCCCACCTCCTCCCAGGGATGCTCCCCAGCAGACAGCACGGCGCTGCCAGCACACAACCACTGACCTATTTTCAGTTGTGTGGGCATGCACGAGATCACAAGCAAAGGGCGCTTCAGCTCAGGATATTTAAAGGAAAAGACACTGATGTAAGCGTCTCCAGAAGCCACAGTGGCTCTTAGGATGTTTACCATCTTCCTGAGAAGCCTCTTTGTGCGCGGCTGTGGGAAGGAAAGAAAGATAAAAAGCGGTCGGGCACAAGCAGGACAAAAAGCTCCATTAAGCTGCGAAGTCACATTGCAAGGAGAGCAAAAAGGGGAATCACAAGGGATGAAAGGGTTCGAGGATAAGCCAGGCCTGGGGCTGAGAGAAAGTGGGACACACCAGTGAGGAATGGGCAGAGTGATGTGGGAAGGAGCTGCCTGGCTGTGTTACCTGGCTGTGTTACCTGGCTGTGTTACCTGCTCTGAGGTTGGCTGGACACTGTGACACCAGTTACCATTGCTGCACACATATCCCAGGGGTGAGGACCTGCTCTTTGGGTCTGCCCCAGTGATATTCCCTTCTGGAAGCAAATGAAGAGCTTGCTTCATATCCTGGATTGAGAAATGCCTGCTTTGCCCCCCCCCCACGCTGCACAGATGAGTAAGATAAGGGCAGATCCTACAAATAGAGGCAATGACAACAAACACTCAGCTACTGCATGCTGGAGGTTCCCCTGGGGCTTTCCATGCAGCTGGGAAAGGTGACGTGCTGGTAACAAACCTGAGACAACATCCCATCCAGCATGCATGGGCAGGAAGGAAAAGGGCCAAGAATAGAGCTCAGCATCCCCAGCAAGGAAAGAGGGAAGCCAGGCTGGAGCAGCCCCACAGATCCCATAGGGCCAGTGGGGACG
>NW_024885585.1:19752-119472 GCF_019232065.1 Centrocercus urophasianus
CCCGGGCTTTGCCTCAGCACCTCTCCCCCACTTCCTCACCTCCCCCCAAAGCCTGGTCTATTTTCTGCATCGGAAACATAAAATGGAGACTGCAGGAGAGGAAAACATTTGGTTTAAAATGGCTGAGGAAGGGGACAGCTCTGCACTGCGGTGCACGAGCACCCTCTGGTGCCGCACGTACCACGGAGGAGCAATGCTCCAACACGAACAGACCCCAGCCAGACCTCATGAAAATATCCCCACAGCCCAAAAACCCACCCCAAACACTGCAGGAGCAACCTGGTTTTCTCCCAAGCTCTCCTGGCTGCCTCTCCTTTTGACCCCCTTTAAATATACAACTTTTCCTCACCTTATCACATGCACAATCCTCAGGGAAAGGCACTTCTGGCATAATTCCCATCAACTAAAGCTGCTGTCCTATGCGTTTATATTGTGTGTGTATATTATATACATATATACAGATATTTACATTGATGCATTCTTTGCCTAGTTAAACCCCCCCAGAAGAAATCTTCAGTTCAGGGCCTGTGCTGTGCTTTGCCCCCAATGGGAACGCACCCAAAATGAGCAGAAGGGGCTGAAGGTGGCCCTGAGCTGAGCTTAGCTGCCCCAGTGCTGCCCCACACGAAGGGCTGGGAGCCAAAGGGGAATGGCAATGAGCCCAGGACACCTTGCAGGCCATCCCCTGATCCTCCAGAAGTAAATCAGCCTAGGAATAGATCTAGCAGGATCTGGAGCTTAAATTCCCACGTCAACCTTCCAGGGGGTTTTTCAGGTTCAGTTCACAAGGGGACGGCGGGCATTGATTATAGGAGAAGAAAACAGATTCAGGATCCCTGTGCTTTGGGGCAGCTGGACCACGCAGTGAGGAGGAAGGAAAACGGGGAATTAAAACCTACAACAAAACAGAAAGAGGCAGATAAAGCACTTAATACAGCTAACTGTGGGTAAAATCATAATACTAACAAAGGAAACCCAGCCAGGAGCAGGGTGCCCAGCACACACTGTGGCACCATATCTGCACACGTACAGCCCAGCACTCACACTACTAAAGCCACAGTGGCCACGTAACAAACCCCAAAACCCTCTGAGGGTATTTTTGGGGAGGAGGATCGCTGTGGGGTCAGGGCTGGGCTGGGGCAGCAGCTCTGAGCCACATCTGTGCTGCAGCAACGTGCTCAGCTATGGGACACCTGAACAGGGACACCACAGCAGATATTATGGGCACATCCCCAGTGTGGTGAGGGATGAGTGGGTCTGGCAGTGATACAGCACAGTGCTGCAGGTCACAGCTAGCCTGGAAGGGCAGGAGGAGCACAGCACAGGCATTGCTGTAGCATTTCTGCATGGGAACGGGTATCTAGAGTGCCAGAACACCTCACCCTGTGAGCAATGAGGGGCTGAATAATGGCAAAGCACAGCTGTGGGGCTATTAAATGATGCATTCCCAGCACGCCCAGGGTGACTCAGCATGGCAGGGTGCACCCAGCCTGGTGGGACATTGCCATGGGGCAGGGAGATGCTGGGGGGGGGGGGGGGGGGGGGTGAGGCACTGGCATCTGGGCCCTAAACCATCGGCAGGGGAAGGCAGGGTGGGGGAGCTGGGGAAGAGGAGCAGCTGTGGTTGGAATGGGGTGTAGTGGAGGGTGTGGGGAGCCCTGTAATGGAGAACAAAGGGATGGAGAGAAGGGCTTGCATAATGCTCTCTCTGGGGATCTGTTTTATTTAATGGCACAAAAAAGGCTGCGGCTCCCCGCTCCTTGCAGCACCAAAAGCCTGCGATGCTGCCCTTTGTGAACCAGAGCAGGTGATTCCTCCCTGTGCCCCCAGCAGCAGATGGGGAACCCCCTCCCCATCATGGACTTGTCAAAGGCGGGGGGTGGGGGGGGGGGGGCGGGAAGAAGAAAAAAGAAAGAAATCTCCGTAGCAAAGCAGGACAAAGGCGGGGGGAGCAGTGCGGGGGATGCTGCGTGCGCAGCACTTCCCCTCTTTGTCTGCAAAAGGAGGTCACGGGGGAGGGGAAGCGGGGGGCAAAGGGAGGATGCAGGGATGCGTCAGAGCCCAAGCAGGAAACCAGATGACTTTTTCTCCCAATCCCCGTCTTCTGACCTCACTTCCAGGCTGGGAGCCAACGCGGCTCAACTGCGCACACCTGGTGTCTGAAAACAGCACTGCAACGGGTTTAAAAACTTCAGCACAGATCGGGGGACCACACGGAATCCCCCCGGTTTTTCAGCCCAGAAGTGCCCTTGGACACCCGCGAGGTTAGAAGAAGTTGGTGCACCGCCGGCTCTCAGCTGGGGCTCATCCCAGCCCCTCTTACACGTGGGACTGCCACAAACTCTGCCTGGCACTTGCATCCCCACACCTGGCACCTGCAACCCCTGTGTGAGTGTCAGGGATGTGCACTGTGAGCCCCATTGCCCCCCAGTAAGTGCCCCACACCTGCACACGCAGCCCAGCAATGCCAAAGCAGCAGCCTGATGGCACAGCACTGGCAGGAGCGGATCCTCAATGCTGGCCCTTTGTCACCTGCAAAACCCAGTGCTGTCCTCCCCTGGTTCCTGCACAGTGAGCAACCCCACAGTGCTGGCATTCACAGGGGGGTGGGTGTAACCCTTTCCTAGCAATGAAGCCCCCTGCAGCACAGCTCTGTCTCACCTGCATGTATTTTTCCGTGCATGGTGTCCTGTGCCAGAAGTGCCAGCTCACCTGGCATGGCAGGATGTGGGTCACTATTGGTACCCCACGTGTGATGCTGTGATGGGAGAGCAGGAAGCACTGCTTGTCATAGAGCTCAAGGAAAGTCATCTCCGGGCATACAGACACCACCAGCACCTGTGGTGGACAAAAACATTGGCTGCAGAAACACAAGCTGTACTCAGAACATATCTGGGCTGGTACAAAGAGGTGCTGGGCAGTACAACAGGCTGAGAGGTGTGTGTGTGCTTCTGGCATCCTTGTGTCAAGTGGCAGCAGCTTCTAGGATCTGTAGCTTTAGTGCTCAGGCCCCAAATCCTCTCCTACAGTAACTTAAAAGGCACAGATGCCCCTTCTGCAGAGGTGGAACACTTACATGGTGCAGGAAGAAAGACTCCAGGCAGGTTCTGCCTTCTGTGAGAGCACAGCATTCCCCAGTAGCACCATTCCCATTGGGTACACAGGCTCTAAGAAGAACTAATAATAAAAGAAAAAGTCGATATGAAACCAGATCTTCGACTGAATCAACCCACAATCCAAACTTTCTGTATGTCTGTAACGTCGTATGGCAGCACGCAGAACGCAAGGTGTGCAGCACAGTATCTGCACCAATATCAATGTGATGTTGTATTTTACGTCACCAAGTTTCACTTCGGTATAAAACAACTGCCAGTGTGGTGCCAGGAGAAATGAGGAAGAAAGAGCAGGGAAAATATTAGGAGATAAGTGACCAGCGTGGCGACTCCAGGCCTGACACATGGTGAATTATGCCTGCAAGCATAAGCCTAGGTCAGGGAAGAAAGCAAAGGTGTTCTGCCAGATGAGATTCCAAACTCTCTCTCCTTGGGCCTGGGGGTGAGCACATCTGTTGTGTGAGTGCTCCTGGGCAAGAGGGGAAGAGAGACATCTCTGCTCCTTTTCAGCTCCACTTATCAGCTGACAGCAGCCCAGATTTAAGGCAGTCAGAGGAGGACCAAAGCAAAAACGTAAGGTTCTCTGACAAAATACAAACGCCTGGGCTGGAAAAGGAAAGGAAGTTTTGCTTAGAGCAGACACTGCAGGGAGAATGGGAAGCAACACCTCCTGATGCCCTGCATACCCGAAGGCAAGAGAAGAGCTTGTGTAGGCACCTGAGAGCACCTGGAGGTTCCCAGCTAACCAGACAGAGGCATTTTTGCTATCCAGCTCCAAGTGCTGGGCAGCATTTTCAGAGAGACACAAAGCTTCATTCTCAGAACAAACGTGGGCACTCAGTGGCTGTTGGAGTCCCCTCCATCCCCACGTGCTGGGGGCTGAGCACTGTTGTGGGCCAGGCCTTGGGGCAGCTGGCTTCCATGACAGCTCTAGATCTCTCAGTGTTACTGCCTCTCTGCGTGACACCCAGCAGAAAGTTAATCACAGAGTGGCAGAGTATTTCGAGTTGGAAGGATTGCTGAGTCCACCCCCTGGCTCCAGCTGTACCCTATGTCTGAGAGTGGTGCCCCGATGCTCCTTGAGTCCCATCCAACCTGCAGAGCCTGTTCCACACCTATTGCATAAGGAAGGAAGTTTATCCACAACTTTTTAGCTTCTAACCTAATGCAGAAAATCACTGCATGCATCTGAATGCATTATTTGGAGCAGCCCCTGAGCGTGAAGCCCCCAGGCACCAACATAGCAGGGCAGAGGATGTGCTGGGCCAGGGAGAGGCACCAATATGCCTCAGTAAGCAAACAGCTGGGCAACCAGCTGACAGAATGCTAGGAACCCCCTCTGCCAAGCTCTGCAGGTGCTGGCATTACCAGGGTGCCAAAAATCCACATCCAGGGCTGCAAACTTGCTCTGACAGTCTGAACTGGGGGCTGCAAACTCCATTCTGCAGAAGGAACGCAGAGCTTCCATTCAAACCAAGAGATCCGTGTGCCACCTGGCGTCCAACAGCAGCCCTGCACAGTGACCTGAATTGCTAAAACACAGATTTTCAAACGAGTTTAAAACTTGAATGATATCACCGTTAGGATGAGCTGCGCCCTGCAGAATGGCAACCCAAACAGTTCTGTGATCCTGTGACATCCCTGTGTCCTGCTCGGGGGTTGCAGCAGATGGGGAACTTGTTTTTGGGATTGCAGGGCAGCACACATAACGTGCAGCACAGGGAGAGCATTCACAGCCATCCTGATAACTGGGCTGGAAACTCATTGGTGACATTTCCAGGTCTGTTTCCAAAGGTGTGACAGTGTATGTAGGCCAGAGTGCTCTCATGTTCTCTGGAAGATGAGGTACGAGCTCCTGGCAGCAGCAGGACTCAAGGTGGCACCAGATGCTGCTCTGCCCTTACAATGCATGTCAGAGGATCGTAGAACAACAGAATGTTTGGGTAGGAAGGGATCTTACAATCCCCCAGCCCCATTCCTGCTCTTAGCTGGATGCCCCCCACCAGCTCAGGCTGACCAGAGCCCACCCATGGCCTTGGGCACCTCTAGGGATGGAGCACCCACAGCTGTGGGCAGCAGTGCCACGGCCTCCCTGTCCTCTGAGTGAAGAGTTCTTCCTTACCTAATCTAAAATCTCCCCTCTTCTAATTTAAAGCCATTCCCCCTTTCCTGACTGCTATCAGATCACGTAGAAAGTCAGACTCTGGTGCAAGGAGCAGGATCTTGCACAGCAACTCCCTCTGTTTTGGAAGGCACCTGCCTCACCCCTTCCCTCCATCCGTGCCCAAATCCTGGTTTGCTGCATTTTAGGGCTGGGGGGTCACAATCCCCCTTGTTACTCTGCAGTGCCACCCTGACCCCCAGTTGCTCAGGCTGCAGAGCAGCAGCAGTGCATTGCCTGCAGCTAACTCACAACCATTAAGTCCAGCAGTGCTGGGAAGCTAACAGGGACCTGAACAGGCACAGACAGCAGTGGGACTGGTGCTGGCTGAGAGGTTTTTGTGCTCCTGGGTGCATGGCATACACTGAGCTCAGCACTCTGAGCTGCAGTATTCCATACAGACCTGGCTACAGCCCAGAGCATAGGGCAGGGGACAGCAGAGGAAAGGAGACAAAGCACAGAGCTCTCAGAAACACAGGCAAGGGTCACTGGTCTGGAAAGATTCAGATCCTCCTGCCTATAGCCCCCCAAAGTCCAGAATAACAGAGCCACCTGGATAAGACAAAACAAGAGAAGTGGGGATAGAACAGATGGCACTGGGATCGAATGGAGCTTCCTCCTCACCTTCCCTTTCCAAAGAACATTAAGGAAGGGATGGCTGTGCTCAGCACCTCTCCCTATTTACACCCCCTCGTGCCAGTGAGCATCACTCAGCACAGACAGCACTCGTGGTATTTCCTTAGTACAGGTGGGATTTGACAGGGCTGGGTTTTGGGCTGGAAGAGGGGATTTTGTTGTTCCTGCTCCGAAAACCAGAAAACAAGTGGGAAAGCCATGCTCCAGCCCATGCTGGGCTGCAGAGGGCAGGAACAGATCCTATCCATGGTGGGTGCTGTGTGTCACAAAGGCTCCCAAGGGAGGAGGGAGTAAGAAGCAGGATGCATCATTAGCTTTCGTGCACCATTAGGAACATCTGTGCTAGTTTGCTTAATTCTCCCATGATCTTTGGCTCTTTTGATTAATTGAAAATCTGAAGAACTGTTTTAGGTTGTTATTTCTAACTTCACGTGAGGACATTTCAGCGCTCAGGGAGCAGCAAGTGTTACACACACAAGCAGAGCTCAGCCTCACATGCTGTTTCTTGATGAGGTGGAACAGCCACAGGAGTTGCACCCGGGGTGGCAAAAAGGGAGAGCAATGGAGAGGCTGGGATGTGATGGGGAGCAGGAATGTCATTGCCTGGGGCAGGACAGGGTGAGGGTTGGGCAGGAGGAAGGGATTGAACAGGGAGACTCACCTGAGATCCTGGGTATGCAGTGGCAAGTAGGCATCCAGCAGAGGTGGCAACCTGTGAGCCTGCAGCTCGCAAAGACAAACAGTGGCCACCAACTGTGTTGCATCTGCAGTAACCAGCAGCCAAAATCAAATTCTGTGAAGATGATATTTTTGTGCAGAAGTGTTTGACAGGAGTGGAGATGAGGTGACAGCCGGCTCCAGTGTCTCAACCAGGCTGTGGGAGCAGGCCAGCATCACCTATGCGAGGACATCGGCGCCTCTCAACGTCCTGGAGCCTCTGATGAAGTCAACATGAGCTGCAGCACCAAACTGCAGCCAGAGCCTCATGAGAGGCAGAAAGGCAGAGGTCCCAGGCAGGCAGGAAGCTCCCAGTGAGCCCCAGCTTCCAGCACTGCCTGCCTCTCAAGTCCTGGCCCAGCAGAGGCCAAAAGGCCACCTGGCCTCCAGCTGCTATGAGTGGAGTTGTTTGCCAACTCCATCCCCATGGATGTGAGGACAAACCTTTTTTGCAGGTCACACTGGTGCCAGGCAGGAAAATTTGTGAGTCCCTGCCCAGCCCCATCACAGCCCAGCACTGGGGAAGGGAGTAAAAATGAGATGGCAGCAGAATCAGAAATGGAGAGCGACTGACACGTGCCTGAGGAACACAGGAAGAGCAGCCTCTCATGGAGCGTGCAATGTGAAGAACCTACAATTAAAACAAGGTTTTTACATGCACTCTGCAGCAACCTGGTCAGCTCTCCCTGTTCCAGAGGTATAAGCAGGAACAGCCACAAGCCCAGAACCCAGGGCTCCCCTCACTGTGCTCTGTACACTTCAAGGAGGACAGGAATCAAAAAAGGCAGGAGCATTAAACAGACAAACAGATCAGGTAAGAAAAATACTGCCTCTTCATTTAATGTTTAAAGACATCAGTAAACAAACAGAACAGTACAGTAAGAGGCTGAGCCCCTCCCCTGTCCCCAAACAGCACCCTCCAAACCACAAGAGGACCAGGTGACGGTGCAGGAGAAGGAGCAGCAAAGTCTGGAATCTGGGAAACCTCTGCTGCTGTCAGGACAAGACAACAGGACCTGCAGGAGGCAGCCTCCCTCACCCATGAGCAGCGACATCTCTGGGGTGCAGCCAGGAGGTGGTTTTTGCTCCCAGTGAGCAGCCCAAGCCTCTTGCAAACACACCTATGGACTTGGAAAACACAGCTGGAAGCTACGTTAGAGCTGTGAGACACGCTGTGCACTCATCTTGGCCACCAAACTGCTGTTTCACAGTGATTTCAACCTTTCATAAAACAAAAAGGGAGTTAGGTCCAACTTGGCCAAGTGTGGCATTACCCATTTGTGAGCACAAAGCTGAGCACAGGGGCAAAGAACAAGACTGCACTGCATACATTCTTTCACCCTGCTCCAACCGTGCTCCTGATCCCTACCCCAGAACTGGCCTCGTCTCGTTGAATGCTTTTCTTTGAGCTGTGGAGCAGCAGATGGGTAGAAAGGATAGAAGGAAGCAAGCCTCGGTGCAGGCTTCAAGAGGACAACCGAGTGGGTACCTGAGCAGAGGGCTGGGGACAGCAGGACGTGGCAGGTGTGCTGCTGATGAGGCAGAGGCTCTAGGCACAGACACTTCAGCTCCCACCTTTCTGGCTGAAACCTGCAGGGGAGCTGAAGAAGCTGAGTGAGTGGGGCTCAGAAGGCAGCTGCGTGGCTGCCAGCCAGTCCACGGCACGGGTCTGAGAGCTGCTTGAATTTCCATTTCCCAGATTGGTGACAGGTGGAACCGTGATGCATGGTGGAAAGCAAGGAACGTGTTTCACTGCTCTCTGCGTTTCAGGGAGCAGAAGTCTGCAGTGGTGCTGTTTTCTGCTGCCACTGCATGCAGTCGAATATGAAGGGAGGGCTCACTGGCTCCCATGCAGCCAATTAACTGCACCAGTGTCCAACACGGGAACCCCCCCATGGTCCAGAGTCCCAGATCTCCAGAGAGTCCATCAGATTCCTCAGATCTCAACGTCGCTCTCTTTGTCATTATCGTGGTCACCATCATAAAACTCGTTGGCAGCTTCAGGCCTGGGGGGGAAAAGAGACACTATCAGAGACAAATGCCTACAAGATCAAAAGATGCCCTGCACTCACACAGCCCATGGATTGTTTTATGAGGAGACCACATATTTACAGAGAGAGGATCCTGCAGGGACAGAAAGGAAAGCTCATCTCACCAGAGCATTAGAGCTGTACCTGCTGTAGTTTTCCTCAGAGCCTCTTTCCTCTGGATCAGGTTCGTCTGTGCGATCGTAGCTCAGCAAGTCAGAAGGGACGTCGTGGATCTGCACGCTGGGAGCATGGTTCAACATCTTCAGATTCTCAAATATTGTCTGTCTGATCTGATCCAAGTACTGTTCAGAAAAAAACAACAAACAGAGAGGGATCATCACCAAGAGATCTGATGCTTTGCTCAGAGCCACGATGGTCAGCACTACTGCCTGCCCGCATCGCCTGTGTGCTGGCCGTGAGAAATGCCTTCGTGCAGAAAGCCATTTAGCAGAGCAGAAGAGATGGGAAAGTTAATTCAACCCCTGAGGCTCTGGCTCTCAGAGAACAGTAAGACAATCCAGCAGAGTTTGCAAATATTACAGACCCTTTGAGACTTTCTGACGTCCCAGAGAAAAGCCTGCATTTGCTCTATCAGCCTTCTGCCACCATAATAATTCCTTGCCTGGGCTCCATCTGGTTTTGCAGGACAGGGCATCAACCACGGGGTTTTTGGGGCTTCACACCTGGACACTGCTGTCAGGCATGCAAGGCACTCACCTGCCTGGAGTTCTGATTTTCAATCCTTGTGCTGACATCAGGATGAAGAGTGAAATCTGGAGCGAAGTATTCAAAGTACTCTGTGAGCAAGAGTTAAAGCACAAGGGCAAGGGAGCCAGTCAGCAGATGCACAGCTCTGCAGAGAAGCAGAGCTCACCCTCCCACCATGCTAAAGGTAACCAAGAGAGTCAGCAGAAATAATACTCAAGCCACCCAAGTGATCCAAATCAAAATGCTGAGCAGACACATCCTTACTGCATCAGGTAAGCCTACAAAGGGGAGATGGAAGGGGATCAGGACTAAGGTCAGGAAGTGCTGTTTCTTTGGCCCTGGTCGACACAGGATTAAGCACTAAATGTTCAGCTGATACAAGTGCTTTAGCTCAACTAGTAAGGAAAAGAAGGGAACCTGAACTTACCACTGTATGGGAGCTCTTCGCTAATTGCTTCATCTACAAGCAACGACGTTTCATAAGTCCTGAATAGAAAGGACAAAACAACACAGACTCAAATGAGCTCAGTGCAAACAAAGCTACAGGGCGCTCGTGGGGGACAAAGCCCAGAGCAGATGCCTCATCAGATACACAGCAAACCCATAAGACTCACCAGCACCGTGCCACGTTGCGGACTGTGTAGCCGCCTCCTCCCAGCACCAGCAAGGGGATGTTGAAACTCTTGACGTACTCCACACACTCCCTACAAACCCCAAAGAACCAGCATCAGCGCTGCCACCTGCAGCACACATCCACGTGCCTGAAATCTCACTGTGTGCTCATCCACCACCACGGCTGGTGTGACAAACACGGGGCTCAGGGCTCCTCCTGAACCACGTGCTGCTCTGTGAACTGCTGCTTTTCCACAGAGTCCCATTCTGAGAGCCTCTGTCGCACAACAGCTTAAAAACAAGTGAAGCTGGTGCAGCTGGAAGGCTGAAAGCTCAAGTCTCACAACACAGGACCGTCTGCAGTTGTTCTGCTGTGTCCCAGCCCTGCTGTGCTTACCCATGTCCTCTTATACTGAGGTTAAAGCAGCCCAAACGGTCACAACCCAGAGAATCCGCACCGCACTGGGGAAGAGAAAAAGAACAACTGAGTTTTGGCTACATAGCCATTGATTTCCAGACACACACTGGCATCCCTACCCCTCTGCCAGCTTTATTCAGCAAAGGGGACTTCACCTAGCAGTTCAGATGGGTCACACCAACCCTGAAATCCCAGCAAGGCATTTGAGAAATGGCCCTTCAAGCTACAGCCTCTGACAAGAACGTACATGTGCACCAAGGCCTGTTTCCTTACCTGCAATACGATGCAGGTGGGCTGATAGTAATCTACCACCTGGTTAATGACTGGTTGGAAGAGGTGTTTGTAACCTTTGGGGAGAAAAACAAGTTTGTCATGGCTCTGGAGAAAAGGACCAGTGAACATTTGGGCAAGGGAGAAGGGCAAGGGCCACCTGCTTACTTTGGTCATCGATACCATCTCGTAGAGGCACGTTGAGACAGTAATAACGGCCACTCTCTGCACCAACTTCATACATGTCCCCTGGCCAAGGAAAGACAGAAGAGCCACAACAGCCCTAAGACTTCACAGGACCCAGAAGGCCAGATCTGGTCTGTTAACATCTGTTAACCCAGCTACAACCTCTTTACTACAAAGAATTACAGCTCTGTTCCTCTCTAGCTGCTTCTCCATCTCCTTTCTTCCATCATTTCCTCCTGTCGTTCTGAACGAATCATTTTAGACCCCTAAACTCCAGCAGCACTTTTGAAGGACTCTGAAACAAGGCCAAGTTCACGTTGCCAAGGAAGCTACATACCTGTACCAGGAAAAAAATAGTTCCCATATTTATGAAACGACACAGTCATCACACGGTCTGTCAAGTAGAAAGCTTCCTGCACACCATCTCCATGATGGATATCAATGTCAATGTACAGAACACGAGGGTGGTATCTACCAGAGACAGGAGAAAAAGCAGCATTATTGGTTGCTATACACTAAATGGCCCCACATATGCCTCAGTGCAATGAAAATGCCCACCCACCAGAAGATTTCATCTATCTCATAACAAATAGCTTCTGATATGCCACATTTATACACAGCTTCAACTTCAGCACCCACCCCACTAAAGCATTTTCTTCTGCTGAGCCCGGAAAGAGATCATAGAACAAAAAGTTTTCAGGCAGGGCCAGAAATATTTTTGAAACCACAGAAAAAGAAACTGATTTTAACCACAAGGGTTAGAGAGCTGCCTGTTGTGTTTCCCCTCCTCCCCCCTCAGACAACCTGAGTTAGTTAGGCTTTAAGAACTCCAAGAATTTTTAAATGTATCTGGAAATAAATGGTAAGCTAGCCAAGGAACGCTCACTGCCTCCTCATGCCAGAGCACTGGCAGCACTGTGTGCAAGGTGGACACTACCAAAGCCACCAGGCTGGGCTGCAGGGCCTGCCTTGCTCCCACTGCTGTGGAAATCAGGGCAGAGTGCTGTCAGCCCCTCAGGACAAGCAGCATCCTCGAGGCAACATGGTGAGGATGGTGAGAGGCTGATTAATGACAACAGGGGTGGGGGAAGCACTGAGCACAGCGTGAGTCAGAATGCACGTTCAGGTATGGAAAGGAAAAGAAGGGTAACTGGACTCCCTTTGGCACAGCCACTCCAACAGGCATTTCAGGCATGACATTTACCAGCCTGCTGGTAGAGGAGGAGGAATAGGAGATCACTGGAAGTAAACACTCTGTGTAATGGTCAAAGCTGACGTGCAGGTGACAGCACTGCTACTGCTAAGTGCTGGAGATGTGGCACTGAGCCTGCTGTCAGCTCAAGGACTGCATGCCCAGCTGCAGAGAACTCCCACAACTTTTCTAAAGGAAATGCTGCATCTGGTCAGTCCCCACAGAGCAGGGGATCTGCCACGCATGCCAAAACTCTAGCAGGAGGGACCTGAAAAAAACAAGCTAACACAAGAAGCAGAGAGGAGGAATGTGTGGCTCACACCATCTGCCTGCTGGAAGCAGAGCCTTAAGTGTGCCTGCAGTGACCCTAATGGTGCTGGTTGATGGCACTGAGCCACACTGATTAGCAGAACAGCACCTCGACTCAGCCTCCCAGAGACACAACCAGTCATAAAACTGCCCTGCTGTTTTAATCCTGTAGGCAAACGTCAGCAAAGAGAAGAAGGGGCCGTGCAGACACAGCCTTTGTGTAAAGGGAGGCAAGGACTTTTTCCAAAGCATGGAACAAAAGAACAAGGACACAATATTGTCTCCCACGAGGAGTAATTGAAACCTCTAGCAAACAGGACTCACGTGAGACAAGAAAACAGGTGGGCACAGATGCAACAGTAAAGACCTGAGGTCCCAAACTCAACATAGGGAAGGCTGATAGAGAGGAAGGAGGTATAAAGAAACCCCAGGATGTCCCATAAGTCTGACTTTGCAAGCAAGCGAGCCTGCCATCAGTCATATAACTGTTTTCTGGTCAACCAACCAGAATCCTCAAATCTTTTCTTCTTGGTTTAATCCTGCGACATCTTCCTTATCATTAAATACTGACTGCAGGGCACCTGAGAGTACAAAAAAAATACAGCACTGACTAATCCAAGAAACGTCAGGTATTTCTCTCTTCCTTCCATTCTGATTTTACTTTTTGTTTTCTGAAGAAAAACAATAAACTCTTTTCTATTCAAAGCAAGCATCCTTTAATTGTTTGTGTTACCCAAGTCCTGCTCTTAATCCAGTCAAGCAAATCAAGGAAGATGCAAGCCATTCAACTCTCCAGTGAGCCACATGCTGCATTTACCTACAAAAGGCTCACTGAAGCAAAAAGGCAGCGAGCCAGGAGACCCTGAAATGGCTATTTCACAGATGGATGAGGAGAAACAGAACTGAACCTCTCCACCTCACTTAGGCAGCAGGGTAACAAAGCTGGAGTCAGACATCCCAATTCTTCAGACTCCTTGCGTGTAAAGAAGAGCTCAGGCCAAGCCACTGAGCCCTTCTCGGACTCCAGAAAGGAACTGCCACCACAGAGATGAGGGAGAGAGATTCAGCACAGAGAGGGAAGTCACACACCAGCCATGCAGCAGTGCACTTGCCCCACGTCCTTACTTGAGCAGCTCCAGGATGCCAATCACTATGTCGTTGACGTAACAGAACCCAGAAGCCTGCCACGCAGAGAAAAGCAGACAGCATATAAATAATCAACAGAGAACAACAGGTGCAAAAAGAAAGAAAGATGCAGGTACACCTCGTTACCTCAAACTTCTTGGCATGATGTAGGCCCCCTGCCCAGTTTATTGCAATATCACAGATCTGGAAGGAAAGATAAGTTAGTTTAACGTGACGATACGGTTACAACAACCTTGCATCTGCTTTGTCAGAAGGGACTTTGGGCAGCCCAGCACTGTGGCCCACACACACCTCTCTGCCCATTGCTTCACCCACAGAGGCCTTTCCAAAGCTCTGTCCTGCTCATCAGCCCAAGCAGCAGATTAGCTGTGTGCTTTACATCCCCTTTGAGATTTAGAAAAGACCAGCTACTCCATCCAGCACCAGGCAGAACACTTGGCACATGTAGCTTTTTCCTGTGTTTGCCTGTTATGCTCATTAGACCTTTCCCAAAAGCATTCTCTCTCTGAAAGATCCACACCTCTGAAGCTTTGTTATCCTCCCTCTTCTTCAGACATACTGAGTGGCCCCATTTAATGCATTTCCATAGCAGAGACCTAGCAGCATTCTGGAGATCTCTTAGCAGGTGAGTTCCTACGGGCTTATCATTCTACAGTGCTGATAGCACTTCTGGCTTTACTATGTGCACAATAAGCAAGCTGTGACTCTCTCTGGATTGAACAGCTAAATAATTGCTTCTGAAGGCATACGAGGAGCAGCTGAAGGAGCTGGGGCAGTTCAGCTTGGAGAAGAGGATGTTTGGGACAGACCTCATCACCCTACACAGCTATCTGAAAAGAGGATGCAGCAAGGAGATAGCAGTCTCTTTTCTCAGGTGACAAACGATAGGATGTGAGGTAACAGCCTCAAGTTGCACTAGGAGAGGTTTAGATTGGTATCAAGAAGAGTTTGTTCACAGAAAGGGTGGTCAGCTATGGGAGGAGGTTGCCCAGGGAGGTGGTGGTTTCCATCCCTAGAGGCACTGAAAAGACTTGTGGATGTGGTGCTTAGGGATGCAGATCAGTGGCAGACTTGTGTTGTTGTCTCACAAGTCTTTTCCAACTTACATTGTCTATAATTTTGTCACTGTAATGACGTAGGAATAGTCTTAACCTTCACATTCTTACAGTGGGAAGAATTTACACTGCCACAAAGCAGAGGATGCCACATTATTATACTAAGCACATTCACATCCTTGAACTGATAGCCAGTTGTCTTCTACCAGCGTTTCAGAGATAAGCCCAAGCTCAGTTACCTTGTTGTTCAGCTGCGTTGCTCCCTGCAGGGAGGCCCCAGTGTAACGAGAGCAAAACTCAAAGAGCCCTGGAAACACGGGGCTGAGAAAGGGAGAAAGAAAAAAGAAGTCATGATTCAAACAAAGAACATCTTCTCATTTCTCTACACCACTCCTGAGCAAAGCCAGTCCTGAAAGCTCTCCTCTGCCCACATCACACGACAGCATCTGTCCTGCAGCCCTGCTGATGTGTGGGATGTGACTCAGGGGAAGGAGGACAGGTCTGCCCCATGCCATCTCCCTGTATCAGCATTGGGAAGATCCTTCCCACTCCACTGCCCAGCACACAGCACAGGATGCAATATACTGCAACTGGATGTGAGTGCAGCTCTTGGGGCAGAGCTGAGGCAGGATCAAACCCACCGTGCAGAGCCAATACAGGCACCAGGATCTCTAGGAGAGTAAAGGAACAGAGGATGCGGTGTGATGCTTGTGACTTAGTGGCACACAGACATCCCAAGTGTCATCCATGCACAAATAATAACTTACAGACTTTCGTTTTCCTCCTGTATTCTGATAAGTGGTTTCTGATCAGAGTAATATTACAGAACAGCCTTCTGATTTACAGCCTAAATAGTAAAAACCTGGCTATGACCCCAATACCTTATTGGGATAACAGTGTTCTCTATCTAATGTACCTCCTCTCGTGCTAGGACTTACAGATTTCCCTTCCAAAGAATACAGAAGAACAACCTTATTCTCTGACAGCCCTTACTTTCCTCAGACAAGGCATGCTGTGTCCTTCCTCAGTCACACAGAGCCCTTCCACACACTCCTGTCAAGGTTTGTCTCTCATAAAAGTGAAAGACTGGAATTGAATATTCTTAACAAGCTCTCATGTGAAGACAGAAGCATTAAACTCTCCTCGGTTCCACCTGAAAATCAGGCTCTCAGAGCTACCCTGCACTTAACATGCACTTATTAAGGTAGCCAAAATGATAGGCAACTATTTAAAAAAAATAGAATAGTATTTTGAGGAAGAACTGGAGGTTCTGCAAGAACAAGTGGAGGTACAGCTTCTAATGCAATGAGCTTATGATGTAAATACAGATCTAAAAAGGAGGATGATAAGATCTGAAGAGAAGGGGACGGAATCGAGGCGGTTCCAATACTCTGCTATGCTCAGGAGGGGCACGCACCTCATTCTGCTTCAAAAGTAAGAACCAGTACACACTGCACAGTCCTCCAGACACAAGCAGTGCACATCAGAGCAGCCTTTCTGCCTCCACGTCCACAGGAGGCGCAGGGCACTCACCAGTCATCACCCACGTTGAAGGCATTGAGGCTCTTGGTGAAGCCCTGCATGTTGTTGGGACTCACTCTCTGTAGGAAGTCTATGTAGTCCTCGGAGTGGAACCTGCACATGTCATGCTGCGACGCCTGGTACGGCTTGAAAACCTTCAAGAGAAAGACAAGATCACATCCTGTGTTTGCTTTGACTGTCAGAAATCTCAGGCTGACAAAGGAGCTGCACAAAGTGTATCTAGAAGTGGTCCTGATGTTCACATGCATTGACACGCAACAAATTGCTCCACAGAGCCTGTTTCCCAACTGATTCCTATCTTCTAGCCATCTCCTGCCCTTCGTAAGAACTGCAGCTTCTCCCATATGCTCTCTGATCCCTTCCTTCCACCACTATCCCCCCCACCAGACAGACAGCAAGCCAGCAAAAAGTGACAGCTGAATCTAAACCTCAGCTCTGTCCTCATGGGAGCATTGCTGCCTCATCAGTCACAACACCTTGATGTCGAGGAGGTTTCCATCCCTCCATCAGAGCTGTTTACAGGGCTGGTAAGTTCAGAAGTTAATTTGGAGAAGGCTCTTAGGCAGATGGAACGTTTGCATAAGCTTTGTTTCCTTTGGAAAGTCAGCTAAAAACAGTCATGGGGCTGGATGGATTTGAACTGAAGTTCTCATGACAACACACATTTGCCAGTTTGGCACTTAACACGCATACCTCAATAAACAGGAAGTTAAAAATCAACTCCACGTACCCAAAAAGGGGAAACCAAAGCTACACTGAAACCAATAAGAGAGAATCTTTCGTGTTTCAGAATTTGTCTTAATTAAAGCACACGCTTTATAAAATAATTGGAAGATTAAAAAAAAACAAAACACATAGGAAGCACGAGCTCATCTCCAGAGGGAGAATGTGCTGAGGCAGCTCCCACAACATGCCTTCCCTGGGCCAGGCAGGACCTCTGATATGTAAAATAGAGGTAAAATACAGCCTAACAAACGTGGTATCTCCTTCACTGTGCTGCTCAGCACGTGGCACGGTGCTTTCCCTGTCAATGTGTGGGGCTCTGCTGCTTGGGATAGCTAGAGCCAAGAGAGTGGGACTGGCAGGCAGGGGTGAAAGTGGGGCCGGACCCAACAAGGTCTATCAGGAAGCCTGATGAGTGAGTAACTGAAGACCACAACGTCACAGAAAAGAAGCGACACTCAAGAGATGCTCTTGGACAAAGACACAGAGGGGACCTGGAGCAGAAAGGAGGGATGGAAAAACAACAACAAAACCAAAAGCTTCCAGACCTACTCACAGCTGGGAAAAGGGGAAAGTTGACTCCTTCCCCCTCCTCTTGCCCTTCACCCGCTGCAGCCACAGCCCCAGGCACCTCCCTGAGCACGCCTGGCACTCAGCCCCTTGCTCAGCCAGCTCAGCACAAAACTCTCCTGCTTTTGCTGAGTGACCGAGTTCCATCAGTTCCCACGGGATCCAGCAGCTTCCAGATGCAGCACAGGAAGGGCAGCAGGAAGACGCAGCAGAAAAGCAGAGAACACGAGCAGCCAGATAATTCTCCCCCTTTGTGCAATGCTGAGCCTTAAAGATTCGTCCACCACAGCCACAAATAAGCAGGAAAAGACGTCAGGAAGTAAACCTGACTTCAGCTACCTTGACAAAATAGCAGCCTCTTGTTTGGAGGTGGTGAGGAAGGCAGATAATGATGCAACCACAGCACAAAGTTAACAGGGCCTTTTATAGTCACAGTCGGCCAATAATCCCCTGCTTTTATGTGCTCAGAGCTCTGCCAGTCAGGATGAAGTTTCCTCTGCAGTTTCAGCTTCTTGAGGAAAGTGTAACCCTCACCTCCCCCCTCAAAAAACCACCACCAGTTTCAGGGCTAAAAACAGTGAAATGCTCAGCCCTGCCTACTGCCTCACACAGGCATGGGTTTAACATTTGGTGTCTGGTCTGAATGTGCTTTTTGCTCTTTCTGTAGGAGAATTCCCAACTCAAGAGAAACTACTCCATACGTTTGCAGTCAAAAATCTGAATGCTAAACTCTGTGAAGATTCAGTGCTCTCTGAGATACCCCAGCCAGAGCTTCCCCAGGAGCACAACAGGAATGGGGCAACTTCTTCCTGCTGTCTCAACAGTTTTAACTGCCTGTATGCAGGCAAGACAGGAGAAAGTAATACGATAAAAGGGTGCAGATGCACCTGAGCAGAGAAGAAAAAGGCAAAGCAGGCAGAGAAAAAAGCCTCAGAGGCTGGGAGGAGAAAAAAGAGCAGGCTCTGCTGGGGCAGGAGATGGGGACAAGAGAATGAAAGGAAAGGAAAGGCATGCATGGCAGGGTGGGTGGCAAGGACCACGAGCTCCACTGGGAAGAGAGAGCTGATAGCAAAAGGGTCAGAACAGCCCCTACAGCCTGCATCCCATCGCCACGCCAAGCAGGGATTGGCTTCCCAGTGACTGGCCAAAGCAGCCAGCATGCACCAGTGTGAGGGCAGACCCTGCCTGCAGAGGGCTCAACTCTCAGCACCTGCTGATAACCACACCTGCAAAAGCTCCTACAGTAGCAGCTGAAAAGTCTAAAGGATGCGATGTTCCTGAGCACCAAACTGCAGGAGCAATGCTGAATGCACAAGGGAGCTTTTTAAATACTTCAGCATACTGAATTAATTTCAGATACTGCATCAAGGACCAGTTTCACCCGTCCATTTTAGCATCTCCTTTTAAAAATTGATGCTGTGCGTTCATTTTGGGACAGCTCATTTTCTATTTCCTCCCACTCAATCCCCAGGTCTCTCACCACAAAGTGCTCTGGCAGTGGAACAGCTTGAACTTGAGCCCAAGCCAAAAGCCAGGCACTCACAGAGCACTAAGAGATAACGTCAAAGTCTTGTGGCATGTTTAAAGCAGCTGTGAGCAAGCAGTTTTCCTGCTTGCATTAACTTGTCTGCTCACATTTTGCTGCCATGCCTGCAAGAGTATTGCACCTTGTCTTGCCTTCTCAAACACTGCAAACACCATGTGCCAGCATAGACGTTACTGCTCTCCCGTGCTCACAAAAGCACAACTCTGCTTTTAGCATCACCTGACTCCTGAGTGCTTGAACAAATGCCCTTTGAGGACAGGCTTTCTCTGCTATCACAATCAAATACCCAGCAGATCCTTGAAAGTGCAGTAAATGCTGGGGAAGAGAAAGACTGGGGAGCTGTCAGCAGTGTGGAGGTGCCTGGCCTGGCTGGAGTGACTGCTGTTTGCACAAAGCTGTCAGAGGAATGTGCCCTTGCATCAGCATAACCTCCTGGTCACTGAGTTCAGACACCAGTTACAGGGAAGTTGCTGGTTTGGAGTTTCACAGGGAGAATGGCCTGACTGCAAAGTGGCAAAGGAATACAGATGGCATGCGTGAGCACATAGAGGAAGAGACAGCAGCAGCATCCCTGCACCTTCAAGCAATGGTTTACCCCTTCTGTGCTATGTGTGATGATGCCTGTGACAGAAGTGCTCTTCCTTTTAAAGAGGTAACACCCACAAGAGGAAACCCTGTTACGTACATGGACACAAGCAAGTACACATTCATACAGGCACAAACACACAGCCAGAAAGGCGTGCAGCTGCAGCAGCCTCCTGGGGAGCAGCTTTTCCCCAGGGCACGTGAAGCAGATGACGGGCTCTGGGGACAACAAGGAGCAGCCAGACATGGGTTGTGAATCAGACACTGTGACCTGGAACTGCGCCACTTGGCACAGGAATCTAATCCCTCAGCAGCCAAAACAGTTCAGATACGATCCCTCAGAACTGAGGTGCCAAGAAGCTAGCCAAGAACAAAGGAAGCAGCCCCAGTGCAGTGGGGCAACATCTCAGTGCAGCAGCCATCTCAGAAGCATCAAGCAGCCACACGCTTCTCAGCACCCCTGCCTTGCTCTCATACTGTGAGACATCACACCCTGTACTGCAGAGCTTTCTTTGCTCTCTTCTAGAGGAAAAGACAGCAAAGCGAGCAGGGATTCACAGGAAAGGGGCTGAGCTCAGTGTCCCTTAATGTCAAGTGAAACAACGTATTTCACCACATGGGTACCACACATTTGTGGTGAGATTCCATTCCTCTCATACTCGAAACATAAGAAAACATCAGCTTCCTTTTTGATCATCACTAAACGATGACTATGTTTTAACAGGATTACACAGTTCAGCATTCAGGAAAAAAAAAAAACATCTTTCCCAATAGTAACACCAGTAACTACGTTGAGTGAATTGGCTGGGGAGCAAGGATGTCAAAGACACGTATAAAGTGTGAGATAGGATGAACAAACTCCATTCAGGCACTGAGACGGACCCGTCAGCCTCCAGAGGGCTTCTTTTTATCAGTGTATGATAACACACAGCCCACACTGACTGCTGGGTTCTGCCAAAGGCAGCTCCAGGCACAGAGGTTTCACATCCACTGTCACTTCTCCAGCACCAGCTCAGCACTAACAGCCAGCGGTGCTGCCGTGGCCTCAGAGCTCAGGTGGGCGCTGGGGGCTCAGCAGACCCTAAGGATGCCACAGCCACACCTGTGAGCAGTGCTACCTGCTGAGCCCAGTATGGAGCCGAAGGCCAGGAGAAAGGCCAAATGAACTTTCTAACGGAGAACTCAGCAACGCAGCCCAAGCCTCTGCACTGACAGCTGGGAACCGGGGTCAGCAGCTCAGCTCCGCGTGTGGAGGCCCCACAGCCCGCCCACCCGCCCTCCCCCCGGGGAGCGATGCTCACGATCATCTTCTTGTAGAGGCCGTAGTGCAGCACCAGGCTGTGGGTGAGCGCCAGACGGTGCGGCTTCATGGGGTGCCCGGCTCCTGAAAGGAAGGAAACCACAGGCGGTCAGGGGCGGCACGGAGCAGGATTAGGCCCGAGTGCAGCGCAGGCCGTTCCCGCGGGCCGGTACAGCTCTGCAGCCCCGACCCCGAAGCGAGGCCAAATCAGCCCGATCCCACCCGGCCCGACCCCAGCCCCGCACCGTAGTGGAAATTGCCGACGTCCGGGTCGTAGAAATAGGCCACGGTCTTCGCCATGGCGAACAGGCCGCCACCGCCGCCCCGCGCCCCTTCTACGTCATCACTTCGCGACCGCACCGCCCGTCGGCGCTTGGCTGCGCGTTAGATCTCGCGAGAAGTGGCCGGTAAAGGGCGAGACTTGAGCGGGATGGAGGCGGAGCTTGAGCGAAACGGGGGCGGGGCGTTGCTAAAGCACCGCCCACTTCGCAGACAGCGTGCCTGCAGCTGCGCTCGCGTTAAGCGTGGCGATGTTTGGAGCAGAACTGCCAGCAGTGTCACAAGGGAGCCCGAAGCCTCCAGGGCTTCTGAATGGACCAAGCAAGGATGCAGGATGCAGCCCCATGGGGATGCAGATCCGCTGGAATGGAGTTCTGTATGGATGGAGCCCGTTGGGGTGCACATCCACAGCGATGGAGCTCCGTGGGGTTGGAGACACGGGGCTGGGGCTCCATGGAGACATAGCTCCATTGGCATGAGGACACAGGGATGTATCCCCGTGGGGATAAGGACACAGGTTTGGGGCTCTATGGGGATGCTGATCCAGGGGGATGCTGGGGCCAGAGCCACCGCGTCATGCCCCAGTACTGCCCCATAAGTGCTGACAGAAGGAAAGAAGGATGGGTGGAGGAACTCTATGGGATGGGATACCCCTGTGATGTGCCTGGCAGGAGCAGAGCCCACTCCTTGCCTGCTCCTTACCTGCTTCCAGCTCTTTCTATGCAGGGTTCCCCTGGGAAAGGGGATGGCGTGATCAGGACTGGTTGCACCCCCCGTTTGGACTGCTATGCAGAAATGCATTGGGTGGGCGGAAAGACCAGGGAGCAGAAAGGGATTTATTGTGAAGGACAGCGGGGGCATGAGAACAGATGGGAATCAGCCTCACCCTACATCTCAGGAGAACCCGAGACTTGCAGTGTGCCCTTAGAAGAAGCAAGGTGTAAAACACTTTTAATGTCCCACTCTGTGCCATGCTATATGCTGTTGCAGTGTGTTGGGCTGAGATCAGATGCCCTCTCATGCAGCCATCCTGGCTTTGTTCCCATTGTCCCCCCCTTGCCAGGCTGATGTGCCTCCATTCCATCCTGGGACAGCAGACAGAAGGGTGGCACTGCTGACTTGATGACCTCCTCAAGTCATAGGATGCAGGAGGGTCTGTGGCTCTTTGCAGCTACTGCCAGGGCTCTGATGGCCACTTCTGGATGCGGAAGGGAGCTCTGGTGGTGGCACAGCTAAGTGCTGTGGGTCACCTGCCTGCACCTGTTCTCAAGGGCTCAGCTGCACGAGGAAGCTCAGTGGTGGTGGTGGAATGGGACTGGTGTCAGCAGGGCTCACAAGAGCGTTGGGTGGCTTTTGGGTGCGGGATACAGAGGTGTCATTTGCAGCAGAAAAGATTGGGGTGAAACTTCCCAGACTGAGGACAGAGAGGGAGGTTGTGGCACTGAAATGTTGAACAGCTCAGACATTTTGGGGAAGAAGGGAGAACTGTTTGTGCTGACATGGGCTGCTGGATCCACAGGGGCTCCTTTGCAATGCTTCTAACCATTGCAGGCAAACGCACCTCGGTCTGTGCTCAGACACTTTCCAGCCAGCTCTTCTTCACTGCTCCAAAAACTGCCCGGGAAGGGGGGTGCTGGGGCAGGGAGCAGCGTGCCAGCACCCGCTGCTGCCGCTTGCCCCGCGCTGCAGCTGCCAGCAGCATTTCTCTGAGCCTGCCTGAAGCCATCCCCCACCGCGGGCGTTCCGGAGATCTCAGGCTGAGGACGAGCGGGTTGGCAGCGGCCGCCTCGGCAGGCAGAAGCCGCCAGGTTCCTTCCCGAGGAAGCCGGGACAGCGGAGGATGCTCGCGGCGGTCCAGAGCCGCGGGGATGCGGGGTTGCTAGGAGGCAGGTGAAGGTGACGGGGACAGCGCTGCGGAGCACCGCAGGCCCAGGTACCGCCGCAGCCACGCACCGCACCGCGGATGGGGATGGGAAGGCGGGCGGCGGAGGAGCGAAGTGGCTCCGGGGGTTGCGGGGAGGATGCGGGAGCTGGCGGTCGCTCGGTCCTCCGCCCGCCGTGAGTCACGAAGCGGGAGGGGGGGGGGGGGGGGGGGCGGGGGGAGAGCGGGCGGGGGGCTTTGCGAAGTGATGGTGGGGGGTTGGTGCCTTTGGGCTGCTGTGCGCGGGGGGGAGGGGGAACGCGGCCGTTCCCGCTGCTCCTGCTGCCCTTGGGATGCTTTGGTGGCTGCGGTGTGTCCTTGGGAAACAGAGCTGAGCCGGCCATGGCAGGGCTGTGCCTTCATCTCATCCCCAGCTGGGAGCCGGGTCTGACCCAACAGGGCCTGGAGGCAGCATGGGGGGGGACTGAAGGAGAAGAGGAGGAGGAGATGCAGGCAGCCTGGTGGGGGTCTCCAAGCCACCTTCCCCCTTCTCCTAGATCCGTATGTCCGACCAGAGCAGCAGTGAAGATGGGGAGTCCGACTCCCAGCACAGCCTGTACATGGTCTTCCTCCTTGTTTTGGTCTTCTTCATCATGGGGCTGGTAGGGTTCCTCATCTGCCATGTCCTGAAGAAGAAGGGCTACCGGTGCAGGACGTTCCGGGATGAGCTCGACCCAGATAATAAGGACGTGCTGGCAGAACTCCAGGCCAGTGAGTACAGGGGATTGGGGGGCTCTGCTGCTGCCCTTTGGGACTCCTCAACCACAGCCTTTGGGTGTGAGTTGGGCTGGCTGGAAGATGCATGGTGCGACGGGGCAGGGAGCTCGGCCCTGCTGCTGTGGGGCTGTCCCTATCACAGAGAGCACTGAGTGTGTGTGAAAGGCAGAGCTTGGTCCCAATAAGCTGCTTGACTTGGCTGCACATGGATGGTATCTGAAGTTTCCAGGCTGATTTTGATTGCTGGAGATGCCACGACCTTGGGAAAGTCTCTTGGGCTTCTAGGAGCATGGCAGCAGCCCCTGACTGTGCTCCGCAAGGCAGCTCCCCACCAGCTTGAACCTGCTCATAGGAAAAGCCAACCCTGCAGGCTGGGCTAAGGTCTCCCAGCCAGGGCTCCTGTCACCAAAATGGCCAAAGGCCTGTTGTGATGGGTGCTGGGGATGGTTTCCAAAACAGGGCAGATGTCCAGCCATATTTCCCCAGCGTGCCCTTTTAAGCTTCAAACACCATAACTCTGGGACTTCCTCCATTGGAAATTGTTTCTATGTATTTAACAAGCCCTCCTTGGTTTTCTTGTATGTGAACTTGTCCCATTTACCCTTAGAGACCTTTAGCCCTGTAGCACCCTGCAGATTACAGGAGCTCTAATGTTGGCCCAATCCCACCCCTCAGGCGCCATAATTTCTCCTTTCAGATGAAGAGGAGGAGCTGAATGAGGACACCGTGGAGAAGATCGTGAGATGCATCATCCAGAATGAAGGTGAGTGTTTCCTTGGGCTGGCTCACAGCCTTGCTGGCCGCTTTGGCTGACACAATCCCTTTTTCCTCTCTCTTCAGCAAATGCAGAAGCCCTCAAGGAGATGCTGGGGGACAATGACGGGGACATAGCAGTGCCAATGCCCAGGTGAGGGAAACCTATTCCAGCTTGTGGCTCTTCTAGAGTCAGGGAGAAGAAACCGTCGTGTGTCACCTTGGTGCTGAGGATTTGACCTGTCATGTCCTTTTCCTCTTGCAGCCTTTGTCCCCACCGTAACAGCCAGGATGGAGGCCCCCCTCACCACCATACAGTGCACCTGGGCTCCACGCAAGCCCCCTGCATCCACTGCAGCAAAAGGAGGAGGCACCCACTGCACCGCCAGGGCCGGTCCAAGGATGGCAAAGGCCGGATGCACCCCGGAGAGACCACTGTCTTCTCAGTGGGCAGGTACTGCTCAGACGGAGCGTTGCTCCACGAAGTCTTTTCTGTCCCACTTGTCCACTTGCCTCATGCTCCTCCCCATCTCATGTCCTGGGTTGGCCCTGCTGTTGGGTCCTCTCACACCTCGAAATTCCCGTGGTGTGTGGCTGTGACACGTGGGTTTCCTCCCTCCTCCTCCCTTTGGTGACTCAGGCTGGGGTTGTCCCGCTGGCTCAGAGCAGAGCAGCACCAAACCCACGTCCCTTCTGAGCCTATAGCAGGGTAGGGGGCAGCCTTCCTGTGGGGCAGGTGGTAGGGATCTCATGGAGAGGGGGGACAGCAGGTTCCTATTGCAAGTAACTCCCACCAGAATGAAAGAATGGCTATTCTGCCCCAAGTCTTCGCCTGCAATAATGATGATAATTAGATAGTGTGGGAGGAAGGTAAGAATAGGGGAGTGCAATGACAAATCCCACAAATAGTCTCCCAGTCCCTATCTGTTCTCACCTCAAGGGACTTCCTGAGCTACCTGTGGTCTCTGTGCTGTGAGTAACTGATGCAATCTGTGACCCTGCCCAGGCTGCCCCATTCCCCAGCAGAAGTGTTCTGATGACGTTCAGCCAAACTGGGCACCAGGGTTGTGGGCTTTCTACCATCAGAGGCAGAAGGGAAGGGAACTGGGGGCTTTAAGGGGAGCTTGTGCCCTTGCTGCCAGCTGGCCTGGGTTTTGGGACTGGTGGCTGGTAAACAAGACCTCTGTACAGTTGCATATTCATGGCTAATCTCATTCCCTGGCCAGAGCCCAGCTCCGTCTCTCCTCCATGTCCTTCATCCATGCTCTTCTCACTCACCTCTGAGTGCATGAAGAAGCTGATCTCTGTCCCTAACTGCACCTTTCCTCACATTCTGACGTTCTCCCCTTATCCTTGTTAGGTTTTCATGTCACATAAGATGTTTCCAAGGTTATGTTTTAAGTTCCCACTTCCTGAATCTCCTTGGTATGAGGTCTGACTGCAAGGTTATTGTAGTTCCACCGCAGCTGTGCAGGGCTGGAGCATGTGGCCCACGAAGAGCTGCTGAGAGAATGGGGTTTGTTTGGCCTGGAGAGGTCTCTGGGGGGATTTAATTGCTCCCTAAAACTCAAAGGGATGGGAGGAGTTGAAGCGAAAACGGAGCTGGTCTCTTACTGGAGATGCACATTGGAAGGGCAGGAGGCAACAGCCAGAAGTTGCAACAAGAGAAACACGGATGGAGCGTGAAAAGAAAATATTTCATCCTGGGACAGGGACTGTAGGAGCAGGGAGATGGATGTTCAGGGAGGCTTCCAAAACCCGCCTGGAGAAGGCCCTGAGCAGCAGGAATGAGGGTGGGAATTGGCCCAGTTATGAGGGGACAGGAAGGACTGGAGACCTCCTGAAGGCCTTTCCCGCCTAAACAATCCTGTAATTCTGAGTAATCAGGGCTATGTGTGCTGTACTTTCATATTATTGAATAATTTGCCATCTTTCTTAGGGTTCTCCCTAAACCTTTCATCTTTGCCATCTCTCTACCATGCTGCTGGGCAGCCCCATAAATGAATGGCAGAGCTCATCCACGACCCACAGTGCTCTCATCCCGGGTTTGCTCAGCTGCAGCATGCTGTGTCCTATTGAACCAAGTGTCCCAGCCATGCTGCCTAGGCAGACAGCCAAAGCACTCCTGCCTCATGATCCAAAGGTTTCTTACGTTATCTCTTGAGTCCCCTCCAGCTTCTCGGAGTCCTTTCGTGGCTCTTTCAGGCTGACATTGCTCAAAGACATAACGAAGAAATGGTGTTGTCATTCGTGCCTCCTCCCAGCCTCTCCTTGCCCGATGGAACATTTGTTGGTCTTGTATCATGGTGCAGGTTCTTCATCTCCAAGTCTCTGGATGGAAGGTCCATCTGATGCTGTTTGGCCTGACCCAGTTCTCAGGATGTATCTTCTTCACTTTTCAGTTATGAGCACCATTTCTAGCTGTGATGCTGTCGTGTCTACCCTATAGACATAAACTTATTTTGGATGCTCAGTGCTCTTACGATCTGCTTAAGATCTGCTCTGTCTCTGTCTGGAGCTCCCTGGTGTTGGAAGAGAATATAAGAGCTATGATCCTGAACATCTTTCTGACGTCCCATCCCTCACTCACATCCACTTACTGACCAATCCATCCTTGTTCCACCTCTGGGACCACTCAGTCTGGAGCTGGTCTTTGTTGCTTCACCTCGGACATCTCATCTAGTGCATGGACCTGTGTTCTCAGCTTCTCTTTTTGGGATGGCCATTCTCTTAACTTGTAGGTCTTATGTTTCTTTGAGCAGTGCTTGAGCTAAACTTGCATTTTCTCTGGCTGACTCACAGTTGTGCTCAGCAGAGCCTGGTCCTTCTGTGGTTGCTCCACGTGTGACTCGTGCAGTGAGTGTGGCTGTGGGGCATCATGTCCCTCTGATGAATCCAATGTTCCTTGGCCACTGGACACCCACTCACTCTGCAGATTTCCTGTCTGCTGGGCCAGCAAAAGCTCATAATGCTTACGAAGCAGAATCGGAGCACAGGTCACAACCAGCTCACTTTAGACTCTTACACTTTGCCTATGCAATACCCCTCCCACATTCCAAGGCTGTGGTAGCTCCCTAGCTTCTCCCTTCTCCCCAGCCACAACATTACAATCACCTCCAATTATGGACTCACCCATTATGGGTGTCAGGCCAACTTTGTAGTTGCTCTCCTTCCTGTCCTAGAGCTCTGAGCTGTTCCTGGTGCACGGTAGAGGCTTGGTGACACCTAGACACCATCCATTGTCCCAGAGGACTGTGCACAGTGTGCTTTGGTGGCTTTTAGTCAAGCAGTTCCTATTGGCTTCTGACTCCTCTGATTAAATGCAGATCATCCTGCAAAACCTTGTCTTCCCTCTGCCTGCTGAGATTTCTGGCTTTTGCTTCCTGAACAGTGGTCAGCCACCAGGTGCAACGTCCTCATGGTTGGTAGCATCCCCATGGTTGGTAGTGTCCTGATGGTCAGTAGTGTCCTTATGGTTAATAGTGTCTTCACAGTTGTGAAGTCTTCACGGTCAGTAGTGTCCTCATGGTCAGTATCATCTCTGTGGTTGGTGGCATCCTCATTGTTCAGAGCATCCCTTCCTCCCTGGGCTCAACCCACTTATGGCACATCCCCCAAATCCACACTTTTGAGTCCCTCCTCAAGCCCTGTTTTGGTCAAGCTGCATCTCAGGGCATTTCATAGAACAGAGACCCATCCCCATCCCACTGTGGGGAGGACAGACCACTCAAGTCTGCACCAGTCAGCATCTGGGTTGGGCTTTTTCTCTCTGCAGCACTGGGTGCACTTTCTTCAGAAAATGAGGGAAATATGAGATCAGGTCAACAGGGCAAGGCTGGGAGGGGTATCAGTGGTGTTGAAGGAGTCTGAGGGGTGGAGATCCTCCAACAGCAGAGAAAGAGAGAGGCTCTCAGCTAAAGGGAAGCTGGAAATAACAATGGGAAGGAAACAGCGCAAAAAGGAAGAGAAGAGCTTCTGACCTGGTCACCCTACTGCAGGTTCCGTGTCACGCACATCGGGAAGAAGCCGGCTTTCCATGAGCAGCAGGACGGCGCCCAGCCTGACGGCAGCAAGGAGCCAAGCACGGAGGAGCTGGAGCACAGCAGTGAGCGGTTCCAACGAGAGCAGGCTCACAATGGGACTGTCCCCACGGGTAGCCTGGAGAATGGGGCTGTGCAGGAGGGGACACAGGGTGGCAAGGGCACGGAGCAGAGCCGCACCGGCACCCCAGTGCCTGGCACTGCAGTGGGCAGCTCTCCTGGGAGCACCAGTCGGCAGCGGAGGCTGCTGAGCCGCCGGGTTCTGGGAGGGTCGAGTCCCAGCATCCCAGGTCAGCTGGGGCAGGAGGAGGCCGGACTGGGGTCAGCAGATGAGGTGTCGGATATTCACGGGAGCCTGAGCCTACACGAAGTGCCGGATGAGGTGGGGAGAGAAGACAGCAGCAGGAGGCAGCCCGGAGCAGAGAACATGGGGCAGCAGGTGGGTTCCTTCTCCTTCTTCTTGTCCCTGTGTGGTCTCCTGGGTTGGAGGGGCTGAGGGACCGTGGCATGGCGTCCAACTGAGGTCCCAGGGTGCGTGGGTGCTGCCAAACATGCAATGGCAGAATGTTTGGGGTTGGAAGGGACATTTAAAGGTCACTGGGTTCACCCTCTGCCTGGGCAGAGATATCAGATCAGATTGCTCAAAACCCTGTCTAACCCAACTTAGAGCACTTCCCATGATGGGGCATCCACAACTTCCCCAGGCAGCCTCTTCCAGCATCTCACCACCCTAACAGTGACAAATTTCTTTCCATCTAGTCTAAACCTTTTCAGTTTGAAACTCTTATTCCTTATCCTGTCACTGCTGGCTCTGGTACAAAGCCTTTCTCCACTTTTTTTTTATGAGCCCCTTTCTTTGTAGAAACACCACAGCAAGGTCTCCCTTGAGCTTCCTCTTCTCCAGCCCAAGCTTTTGGGGTGACTCCTACTGTAGAGACTGTAGAGGAGCTGGATGTGGCATGAGACCTCCTCAGTCCTGCTCACCCTGTTCCCACCCCATTCCCTGACTGCATATTTCCATCCCTTTGTTAATATATGTGCCAGCAGGGCAGAGGGATGGTCTTGTTCCACCCTCTGAGCCCTTCTCAGCAATACCAACTGCTGGCCAGGGCATGGTCCAAACGGATGTGGCTTCTCCTTGGGACACACAAAATCATCATGACACTGTTCCTACCCTGCTGGTTCCCACTCCCAAGGGAAGGCAGGGTGTTGTTGGTTTGCGGCAAAGACCCTGCTGCTTCCAGTCCGTTGTGCAAGGGATGTGTTGGTCTCCTTCGTGATTTGGTTCTTTGGGCACTTGCATTGGGATCATCGTTCTTTGTCTCCCTGATGAGGCCTTCTTTGCCTCTGCCCATGGCTTAGCATCCCCCAAACTGGTGGTCTTGGTGCACAGACCTCATCAATGCAACACACAGGTAGGGAAAGATGCCCTGAAGTCCAGGAGGAAATGAATCCAACTATTTGCATCCTGGATGTTTTCCCACTCTGGAGGACTGGTGCTCAGGGAGGGGAAGAGCACCTTGGTGTTTCCCAATCATCCCAACTTTAATGAGCTCCAGGACAGCACTGGTGAAGATGTGGGTGCCCCAGGCAACAAGAGGCATTTGTTCCCTGCTGCTGCCTCAGGGTTCTTAGGAGCCAGAGAATGAGGAAATCAGATGGTCTGGAGAAAGGCCGTAGTGTGCTTCAGTGCTGGGGTTATCCCAGGGCTGGCAGCCTGCCTGGAGGAAGGAGGATGGACATGAATGTGGACAGCCCAACAACAAAGCTGATGGGCTGCAGCCCCTCTCCAGACTCCTATAGGGACATCACCAGGTTCTCCTTCCTCAGATGGCCCACCATGGTGGCAATGACCACAGTCCCTCTGGTCTGTGTGGTCTTGTGCAGGGCAAACACGGGGATGTGGTGATTTCCTTCTGCTCATCAGCTCCTCTGCAATGCCAGACTTCTCCCTTTAGTTCTTTGAGGAGAGCTGGGAAAGGGGGACAAGAAGGGGGTTGCATTCCCCAGCCCTACAGCTGTGGGATGGCATAAACCATAGGGCAGGAGGAGCATGCATAGCCCTGGGCACAGCTACACAACCAGCCCTTGGGCTGTTCCACCAGGGAGAATGGTGATGGGACATCCCTGAGATGTTTGCCCCCCAAGCCCTGGAACCAGTCAGCAGCTACCCCATCTCCTGGGTCCCTGCCAGGACCACCATGAGGGTTGTGAGCTGCTGCCTGGCACGGCATGGGGTACTGGGCTGTAAGTCAGTGGTGCTGACTCCACCCAGAAGGGTCACTGCTGTGGCCACGGGCTGCATGATGCCTGCATCTCTCCTCCCTCCATAGGAGCCCAGCGCTGTGGTGCACGACCGAGGAGCCACTGTGTGATGTGAGTGCTCGTCTCCAGTCTTGGGGCCACATCCAGGGGTGGGCAGGGGGGAAGCCACGGGCAGTGGGTCACAGCCCACCCTACCAGCTTTTGTCTGCGGACAACCCCTATAGTTCTTCTGGGGGGTACCCAGGATCAGGAGATGCAGGTGGAATGGGGCTGCTCCAGACGCACCATAGCCAAGCACCATTCCTGCTCTCTACCCACAGCTCCTCTCCACTCTTGGCCCTGGTGGCTGACAGCAGGCACAGGGCCCCCTTGGCCCCACACAGGGCTGGAGGCTCAGCTGTGGGGGGCAGCTGGCCCCAGCCCCAGCCCGGGCGAGCAACTTGGCATGGCCAGAGCGACGCACGGACATTACAGACCTCATCCCATCAGCAATAGTTACCAAACTCCCCCCACGGCACTCACCACCCCGCTGCTGCCCATGCCTCGCACCCCAAGGAAGGATGCTGCAGGGGTGGGCAGGGGCACCGCCTTGAGCCCCCCAACCCTGAATTCACTGCAGATCACAGCCCCGGCGGTGCCACCGAGCACCAGCACAATGCCCGTGGTGCCAATGGGGAGGGACCACGCAGCCCCCGGGGGTGCTGATGGAGACGAAGCCTCCTGCCCTGCCCCGCTGCAGGGTGAGCTTTGGTGTTGAACTGCACTGTAAATAGATGAGCTAAAACCATTAAAGCTGCTGAACACGGCGGTGGGGTGAACTGGTTTTAATAGGGGCATGGCCACTCTGTGCCCATGCTGGACACGGTGCAGCCACAGCATGGGGAGGAGCAGAGGCCCCAGGGAAGT
Organism: Centrocercus urophasianus; assembly: GCF_019232065.1. Classification (NCBI taxonomy): domain Eukaryota; kingdom Metazoa; phylum Chordata; class Aves; order Galliformes; family Phasianidae; genus Centrocercus; species Centrocercus urophasianus. The sequence goes on from NW_024885585.1 coordinate 51,453, forward strand.
GATGCTACGGACGAGAGGCAGAGGCAGGGACGTGGCTGCCCCACACCGTGCAGCAGTGCCCCACGAGCAGTGCTGGGCAGGATGTGGCCCCCAAGGAGACCAGCTCAAGGAGTAGCAGGTTGTGCCATGCGTCCTGCTCCCCTCTGCACCACTGGGAATAGATAGCCCAGGGGTGAGGGGCATGTGCGGATGGGCAAAGATTTTGCAGCCTGGGCAACCCAGGGTCAGCTGAGGTCCTGCTCCAGGTCGGGGGCTCGGCCAGGAGGTGGGGGTGGTGCGCGGAGCTGTGGGGAGAAGAACAGACATGGGGCCCTCAGGCTGAGGGAGGGGGTCCCACTGTCCTGAACCCCTCCAGAATCACACCACATCCCAGCACAGAGGATTCTTCTGGCCCTTTTCTAGGCTCTGGGATAGGTTTGGGGGTCAGAGCATCACTGTAAAGGGGTACATACGGGACGGATGCGGTTGGCTGCCAGGTCTGGAGAGCTCTGCCCACTGCTTGTGCCCTCCTGCCTGCAGGCTAGATCCACAGAAGGCTCAGACAGGCTCTTAGTGCCCCCAAGGCCACCCCCCTGGCACTCACCTTCCAGCAGTGGTTCAGGGCCAGAACCCAGACTGGCACTGAGTGCAAGGCCAGGAGGGGAGAAAGGTGGTGGGGATGGTGAGGGAAGTTCCTGCAGACACAGAGACACACAGTGTGGTGGGTGGGCAGAGCACAGAACCCCCCAGACATCACCACCACCACCACCACCACCACCACTAACCTGCCCAGCCGTGCCCCGTGCCCCGGTCAGTTCCTCCACTACCAGCGAGGGGAAGACACCAACTCTGCCATCAAAATCTCCAGTCCAGAAGCCATCATCCACCTCATCCTCAGCACGAGGCAGCACGCGGATGATGGCTCCCTCAGGGAAACTCAGCTCCTCGGGGCTCTGCCCCTCATAGTCGTACAGGGCTCGCACCAGCCAAGCTGTGGGCAGAGTGGCTCAGCACCCCAAGATGTCATCGCCTGGCCCTGCCCCAGCATGATGCCCAATGTCCCCATCCCATACCCACCTCCAGGCTCCAGGACCAGCTCTGCAGCCATAATGCTGGAGAGCTGTCGCTGCAGGGCTGCCCCCGAAGGTCCTGTGGTTCCAGTGCTGGCAGCTGAGCCCGGCTCACTGCCCACACAGCTCAGGCACAGCAGGTACTTCTCAGGGACATAGCCGACCTGCCCTGCCTTGTTCCGAGCCTGGAAGGGACAGAAACCACATTACCACTCCAGTGATGTGGCCCCAGGCCCCCAGCACTGGGACGAGCTGGATGGTAGATCCCACCTTCACCCACTCCTCCATATCGCCATCCTCAATAACTTCCAGCTCCTCTCCCTGTGCGATGGATAGCTCATCTGCATGGCAGCCCTGCAGGGGACAGGTGACAACATGTGACAACCAGGCTGGCAGTGCCATCCTCAGGCGTGCATGGCACCGGTGGTTTTACCTGGTACCCAAAGATAACCCGACAAGTGTAGGGGTAGGTGCGAGCAGCATGCCCAGGCTCAGCCTCCTCAAACGTCTCATCGCTGTCATAGTCATCGAACTCAGTGGGGTCCAGCCCTGTGGGTGCCTCTGTGCTGGGGGTGCGTGGGAGCTCCCCACCTGCCTGCACTGCCCCGGCCAGCCAAGAATCCACATCCAGCCCTGCTGTACGCAGCAGTGTCAGCCGTGCCTCTGCCTTTGCCCTGCCAACCTGTGAGTAGAAGGATGCTTCAGTGACTATGGAGATGTCTATGAAGTAGGGGACAGCTATGGGGTGGGGGACAGCTCAGCCTCACCCCTTCCTCCACAGACCACAGTCCCCAAGGTGGCTGCTCCATAGCACAGCATCCCAGCACAATTCCACACCCAGGATGTGATGAAGTTCGAGGGCACCCTGAGCACATGTGGGACCCACCTCTGCCTTCCAGATGTTTTCTCGCACTTCCTCCATCTGCCGCTCCACAGCAGCCACCTCTGCCTCGGGGACCTGGTGCCTCCTGGCCTCAAGCCTCTGCAGCACCTGCATGGGCAGCAAGATGGGGCTGCAGCAGTCACCCTCTGAGACCCCTTGGGAGAGACAGCCAGGGCTGTGTGCCCACCTCCTCGCCATGTGCCTTGTTCTTGCTGTCTCGTGTTGCACGCATGGCCCAGCGCCGTGCCTCCTTCTCCAGGCTGGCTCCGCCATCCTCCGGCTGCAGAAGGGACACCTAGGCAAGGACAGGGATGTTGGGAAGGGTCCAGGTGTGCAGTAGCCTATATTGTACTGATTCTCATAGCTACCTCCTGGATGCCATCAAGCTGGAAGCGCTGCTCAGGCACCAGCATGAAGGCGGTGTGGTCCTGCAGGAAGAGGAGGAGGTCCTGCTCACGGCACACCTACATAAGGGAGAATAAGGGGCTGGAGGATGCACTCCCATCCCCACCATGTGCCACTCAGCACAGAGATGGGATGGGTGGCAGTACCCGTGCGGCCGCCTCCGAGATGCGCTGGAACCAATCCTGTGTGATCTCACAGCTCTCCACCTCTGCCCGGCCAGCCGTGCTCAGGTGGTCACGTAGCCGCTCGTACAGGTCCCCATCCAGAGCCTATGGACAGCACATGCCCATAGGGAAAGGCGTGGAAACTTGCCAGCGAGACCAGCCCCAGTGCCACAGGACAACCCAGCACCCATCGGGTGACCGTGATGGGACACAGTGTCCCTGCAGCACTGTTGTGTCCCCACACAGCCCCCACCTGCATGATGGCAGGCAGCTCCACATGGTAATAGTGCTCCAGGTGGGCATTGGCAGACACCAATGTCAGCACGTACTCATTCTGCACCCCTGCCCGCTGCTTTGAGTACTCCGCCATCTGCATGGAGAACTGGGGATGGGGACAGCAAGGTGACACACTGTCCCCATTGTCCCCATGCTCAGGGACCGTGCCATCCGTGTGCTGCCCACCTTGGCACTGAGTTTCTGCAGGCTGGCCTTGGTGTGGAAAATCCTCCGGTCACTCTTACGTAGTCTAGTGAGGATGGGGACAGGTAGACCATAGCATATCCCCAGTGCTACCATGGCAGCCCCTGTCCCCTCCCTGCTCACCGTGCCTCCACGTCGGCAGCCTTATCCTTGGCCACCTCGCTGCTGCGCTGCAGCTGGCTGAACTGCTTCTTTGCTTTATCTAGCTCCTTCACCGTTTCCAGTAGCTCTGCCTGCGCCTTCTGCAGCTGCTCCATGCTCTGGGAAGAGACATGAGACCTGGGACATATCTCCACTGCCTCAGCCAGCCCTGCAGATGTGCCCTCACCCCATACCTTCTTGAGCATCCTCTCCTTGGACAGCCGGGAGCTCTTGATGGCCTCAGCAGCAAGGCTGCGGTAGCTTTCAGAGGCACTGACACGTGCCTGCCCTGTGTATGCCGTCCCCTCAATAATGCCCTTCCAGACAGCAAAGACACTCCTGTAGGGATGGGAACAGAGTTCGCCAATCTGTAGGGCTTTCTTACACCCACAGGGTTTTTGGGGATGCCCACAAGGACAGGCAGCCCCAGGTACCACATCTGCAGGGACATCCCACCCAGTGCTGCATCCTCAGGGCACCCAAATCCAGCCTGGTGTTTGTCACCTCCTGGTTAGAAGGCCACAGGTCAACCCCCTGTCCCCATCCTTATTTCCCATAGCCCACCTCGAGTCTCCAGCATCGCTGCGGCCCCGCTGCCAGTCTCTCTTCACAAACTGGCTTGCCAGCCTCTGCAGTGCCTGTGGACAGACTATTGTCACTACTCCCTCGTGGGCACCCTGCTGTGGCTCAGAGGATGGGGGTAGGGGAGGACCCCCCCATCCAGTGGTCACCCCAGGGGGTCAGGTTGCCCATGCAGGGAAACGAGGTGAAGGCTGGCTCCATAAATGCTGCCTTGGGGCAGGAGGCAAAGGAAAGCTCACATGCTGCAGCTTTGAGGGGTGAGGACTAGGAAGGGGATACCGGTGATAGATGCCAGCTGTGAAGGCAGAGCAGCCCCAAGCATAGAGCAACCCAACCCTCTGCCCCATGGAGATGGCCCCCATGGGGTACAGCACCCACCAAGATGTGAGCTGAGAGCCCAGCGCAGGTAAGTGGCCGAGAAAGCAGCAGGGCAGCAGGAGGGAGGCAGAAGGCACAGTGCAGTGAGGGGCCGGGCTGCTCTCAGAGCCCCCTGGGTGATGCTGGAGGAGAGAAGAGGGATCAGGGGGAGTGGGGATGGTGGCACTGCCAAAACCCCAGTGAGCTGAGAAGGGGGGACACAAGAAGGGAGGCTCAGGTGTGGGGCACAATGCAGACCCCAAGGGATGCAGTGGGAAGCCCCAGGAGCTCAGGTAAATGCCAGCCCTGTGATGACCCAGCAGACACAAGAGTGGGAACACTTCCCCCCCCGGGCACTTCCACTGTGCCCCAAAACTCAGCAGACTGCATTTGTGCCACGCTCAGCAAAGTGCTCCAGGATGCATCGATCCCTCCCGGCTGGCACTGCGCTGACCCTTCCTCCCAAGGGCCCCATCCAAGCTCTGTTTGCAGGGCTGATTTCCCACACACCCTTACCTGCCCGTACTCCCGCTCAATCGCAGCCCTCTGCTTGCTGTAGGACCTGTGGGACAAGGCAGCAGAGCAGAAGGTGGCAGTGGGGCCACCTCTCCCTACCACCCCCACGGGTGACACGGCCTTGCCTGCACCTCAGCGGGCTGAGAATGGCCCTTACCTGATGTCCTCCAGCAGCTCGGCATCCCGCTGCTGCTTGCTCTGTAGCCCACACAGCTGCTCGGCAAAATGGAGCTTCACCACCTGGCTCAGCTTCCCCTGCAGGCAGAACACTCAGCCCTTGCTCGGGGGTCCTCGTCCTCATCCTCATCTCCGCCCCCGCCCCCATTCCCGCTGCAGTCCCCAAACGCAGATCCCGATGCCACCCTTACTGCACCCCAACCCCGCTCTCACCTTGCGCGGAGGTGGCTGCATCTCCCCAGACCCGCACCCGGCCCCGCAGCGCGTGTGCGTAGCCCGGAACTGAGGCTCCGCCCCGCCCCTCCGCTCTAAGCCCCGCCCCCCCACTATAAACCACGCCCGTCGCGCTGCCGTGTCCGTTCTCTGTAAGCCACGCCCTTTCACTACAGACCACGCCCACCCCAGCACAGGCCACACACATTTACTGCAGGCCACGCCCACCCAATACAGAACACGCCCATTTACCATAAGCCACGCCCACACAGTATAGACCACGCCCATTTGCTGTAGACCACGCCCGCCCGAGAGGCCACGCCCACTCCACCCATGCAGGTTCCGCTCGGCCCCCTCCCCGCCCTTCCTGATGCTCCGTCCTCTACATCCGCCGCTGGGATGGGACGCGGGGATGCAGGGACAGAGGGGACATGAGGATGAAGGACATGGGGATGCTGGGATGTAGGGGAAAGGAGTGTGGAGGTGTGGGGACTTGGAATCATGCGGATAGGGGGACGGAGGGATGCAAGGACAAGGGGACAGGAGGACAGGGGGACATGGGGACACAAGAACGGCAAGACACAGGAACAGGAGGATGAGGAGAAGGACAGGGCGACAGGGGACACGGGGGCATAGAAACAGGGGGATATGGGAACTGGAAGGCGTAGAAAGCCCTGCAACCCTGCTGCTCACAGGGACATGGGGAGCACTGTGCTGTCTGCTGTGTGGGGACAGGCAAGGCAATGATCCCAATGATCCTGTGGAGCGCTGGGAGCCCCATTTTGTATCATATGAAGAGTGTGCAGCTGCCAGCGTGGGTCCCCTGCCATGGGGACACGTGTGTGGTGCTGTGCAGTGCCACAGTGCTCCTCAGTACCCCATGTCCCCTATGTCCCCCACACCCTCCTGTCCCACATCCCCCTTTATTGCTCGCTTCTCCTTCTGCTGTCACTTTCATCCCGTGCTCTGCCCCCCACAGGGCTCTCCGCTGTCCCCTCCGTCCCTCCATGGCACTGTGGCCATGGTTTGGCACTGTCCATGCACGACGCTTTGTCTGGGACTGTGTCACCAAGCTGTCACTCCCCTCTGCTTCAGGAAGACACAGAGAGTTGAGAACATGGAGTGGAGCCAACCAGCACCCACTCGGTGGCAGGAAGAGAATAGAGACAAATCAGGCTCCTCGGCCCGATCAACACCATCGAACCCAGTGCATGTCTGCTCCGGATATATCTTTGCTGCCCTTGCAGCTGTGGTTTGCAAACCAACCCGTTACGTAGCATCTGCTTCCTCCTTCCGGTGGCTGGAAAGCCCCATCCTCGCGTGTCTCAGTGACATCCGCAAGACGGTCACGCTTCAATGTCACATTTTGCCTGTGTCCACGGTGGATGAGGGCGGTGCATGGACGAGAGGCAGAGGAGAAAGAGGAAGGACCTGGTGGACATCCTGCTGCGGTGACGTGTGGCAGGGCCAGCCCTGCCTGTGACACTCTTGGGGACGCGGATTTTGCAGAGGCCACCCCACAGATATGGCCCAGCTCGTGACATCACCTGGCTTTGCTGGGTTTGGTGTCACCCTCCTGCTTGGCTTGGCCACACAGCTGCCCCTGGGTAAGTGATTTGGTGTCTGTCCTGGCGTGGAGATGTGGGTGATGTGGGCAGAGGCTGAATGTGGGTAGGGGCAAAGGGGCAGAGCAGGGGGTCCTTGTGGGGCATGCTAAAACTTGGCGCTTGGAGGGGGTGGCTGTATGTCAGGAGGACAGCTCAGGTACTGCAGACCCTTGGGGTGACTCAGGCCCTGCTGTGGAAGGACATCTTCCCCTGGTCCCCATTCGTAGTCCCATAGGCAAGTTGTGCATGCAGAACGCCCTCCAGAAGTGTAGGGTCTGTGGGTCTGCAATGCCCCGGGGGGCAGAGGCAGCTCAGTACTGGGACACATGGGATGATGCACAGGTGGCTGTGTCCCAGCTCTGTCCTGGTGTTGGTGCCCTTGTCCCATGTCCCCCAAACCAAGGCACAGCCATTCCCAAGTCCCATCCCAGCAGATGCTCCGGTTTCTGTGCCTCAAAGCTGCCATGGGACAGAGAGACACCAGCTCCTGGTGGCTCTGCAGGGAGGGCTCCCTGGGACAGCTGCCATGCAGACCCAGTTGGGAAGGGGCACTGGGAGGGTGTTCTTAGCCCACTCTGACTCCTCCTGTCCTCTGCAGCACACAGCAAAGGGCGGGCATTTTGGCACCTGACCCCCCGTGAAGAAGCTGAGTGCCCCGACGCCTCTCTGGAATCTTTCCTCAACAGCACCACCACCACCATCCTCCTCCCCACCCTCTACTCTGTGGTGCTGTTCGTGGGGCTGCCTGCCAATGCTCTGGCCTGCTGGGTCCTGGCCAGAAACTTCAGGAGGTGCTCCAGTAGCCTCTTCCTGCTCAACCTGGCCGCTGCTGATCTCCTCTTCATCCTTCTGCTGCCCTTCAAGATCTCCTACCACCTCCTGGGCAACCACTGGCTCTTTGGGGACTACCTCTGCCGCACCATGGTGGCCCTTTTCTATGGGAACATGTACACCTCCATCCTCTTCCTCACCTGCATCGGCGTGGAGCGCTATGTCTCTGTGGCTCACCCGTTCCTCTGGAAGGGCTCCACGGGGACGTGGGGCAGGGCTGGTGTCTGCCTGACCATCTGGCTGCTGGTGGTGCTGGGTGTGAGCCCGCTGCTGTTCTACCCACAGACAGAACACATCTCGAAGCTGAACATCACGACGTGCCACGATGTCCAAGGGAAGGACAATTTCTTCCGGCTCTATTTCCTCTGCCTAGTGGGGCTGGGCTTTGGCGTGCCCTTTGTGCTCATGATCATCTCCCATGGCTGCATCCTGGCTCGGCTGCTGGCCAAGCAGGAGAGCTACGGGCACGTGGTGCGTGTCCTGGCTGTGGTCCTGCTGGCCTTCCTCCTCTGCTTCACCCCCAGCAACGTGCTGCTCTTCATGCACTACCTGCAGCAGGACACGGGTTGCAACAACATCACCTACAGCTGGTACGCCCTGGCCTTGGCCTTCAGTGCTTTTAACAACTGCTTTGATCCTTTCCTCTATTTCTACATCTCCAAGGATTTTCGGGGCTGGATATGGGAGGCTGGCTGCTGCCTCTGTGGGCTGGGGACAAAGGGAGAATGGAAGAAGACAGCCTTGCCCCTGCGGTCCAGTGAGCAGAGCCAGCTGTAGGCAGGGCTAGAGACACTGTGCCATGCTCTCCATGTGGAGAAGACCCTTCTGCAGTTCCAGCCCAGGGTTACCCCCAGCTGACCCTATGCCATTGGAAACAGCCCCATAAGGGGCAGAGTCACTTCTCCAAGACCTCTGTTATCCTCCTATTGCTCCTATTGCACAGTCCCATCCCTGTATCTGCCACCCCCATCCTTGCCTGGTGCCCTCCTCACACACCTTGCAGTTACCAAACCCCTTAGAATCCAAATAAACCTTTATTTCTCCCCGATGCTGGAAGGAGAAGGTGTAAACACCCCAGATAAGCAGGAGCCATCTTCCATCGCCAGGACCGCGTGCTGCGCACAGATGGCCAGCTCTGCTGCTGGGGACCACCCAAAATACACCGCAGTGTATGCAAGAAGGGACAGCGGGGGCAAATGGGTGCCTTGCCCAATGGAACTGGGGCCGGAAAGGGGATGCTGGGCAGAGCTCAGGGTGCTGATTGCAGAGTGATAGCTTCACCCTGTGTATCCTATGTCTCTGACATTGCGTGTCCTCAGCCCATGCTCGGTGCACTGCAGTTCTGCTTTACTTCCCCTTTGACTCGCTTCCCTCGGCGCTGAGTCTGGCAGTGGTGGCCGACGTGCTGCCTACGCATGCAGACATGCCTGGTCCCCGTCTGTCTGTCCCTGCTCCCAGCCCAGCCCCGGGGTGAGGCCAGGAGGAGGGTGCCCACTCTGTGACACTCGAGTCACTGCTGCCACCAGATGTGACTTGACCCCCAGGTCGGTGGCCACTCCAGTTCATGTCACTGGCTGGCCTGATCCTGTCCCTGTCCCTTGTGTCTGGCCGTCACTCTTCTTGAGGATGATGCTGCTGAGCTCCTGGATGAGTTTGTCACTGATGGGTGAGGATGGCTGTGCGCTCCTCTTCTTGGTACTGATGGAGGTCTCGGGGCTGGAGCTGTGCCCCAACACGGCTGTCTGCTCCTGGTCCCTGGCCAGCACTGTGGGTGGCTCCAGATTCCTTTCCAGAGAGGCAGTCAGGGTGGCTCTGAGCCCACAGGATGGGGTTTTGTCACATTCCAGGTTCAAGCCCCGTTCGAGGGACACAGCCTTGGTGACGGAGGGAGCTGGCAGCCTCTGTGCTGGGCTGGGGGGCAGTGAGGAGCGCAGCACAGGGGCTGGGGGCTGCTCAGGGGATGAGGATGGCTTCTGGGATCTGTCTATGGTGGGTACAGGTGAGGGGTCTGCCAGCAGCCCCCGCTGCAGCTCCAGCGTGGCCAGCTCAGGAAAGTTGCCCACCTCCTCGTAGACAGGCTCGGTATCCATCTCCTTCTCTTGCTGCTCCTCCAGGGAGTCCTGATGCACCTTCATGGGCTGGGGACAGAGGGATGCAGTGAGAAATTGCCCAGCACAAGGGTTCTGCTTGGGGAGCTGGGCTCCTTGCTGTGGGGCTGATACTCCTACAGGGCACATATGCTGCTCTGGGTCTCCAGACATGCTTCTGCTTCCCTTTTTGCCAATGGAGCCACTTGGGGCTCATTTGGGATCAGATCCATGCCACCAAGCAATGGCACTTTTTCCATAGCCCCTGACAGTGTTGGGATGGAGGGCCATAGGTGCACAATGCACGAAGCCAGGTGAGGCAAGACCAGGCGCATATAGAAACAACCTGATGGAAAGCAGCACCAAAACCTGCTACCTTGCATTTCTTATGTTCAGTCCTTCTGGGAGGTGCTGGGAACTGGGCTGGACCTCTTTGCTCTTGGGCATGCACAACAGGACCGTGCACAGGACACGTAGGACAGTGGATGCAGTGTGTGCAGAGCAGCACAGATGCATCTCCTGGAGCCATTATGCACGGTGCAAAGCGAGCACAAACACACCCCATGCACATGGGTACTTACAAAAAACATGGACAAAGTCCTTCGTGTGTGCAGACGGCGCTAGAAACAGAGGAGACAGGCAGAGATAAGCACCTGGTGGCAAGGATGTGGGGACACCTGCTTTAAACAGGCATGGGGACAGCAGACACGAGCGCAGCATGTAGCACACACACAGGGACACACACCCAGAGCTCCTGTTTGGGTTGGGCACAATGACATGGGTGGGTTGAGGAACACCGGTGCCAGGCTCTTACCAGGGTCTGGTTGGCAGAGAGCATGGTGGCATCAGTGCTGTCCCCGTGCAGGGGCACCAGTGGCATGGTGCCGAACTTCTGCTTGGCGAGGTCAGAGGAGGAGCGGCGGCGCAGGATGACGGGGCGCAGGTCATCGTGCTGCATGCCAGGAGTACAGGTCACATCTGGCTGTCCTGCTGGCCCCCTGCCCACCCAGCCTTGCCTGCGCTCACCTGAGTCTTGAGGATGCTGGTGATCCAGTCCCACAGCTCTGCCTGCCCCGTGCACACCAGGTATCTGCAAGGGAGCCAGATGAGAGCTGTAGGCAGCAGGGACAGCAGGGTCCAGGTCCCCCTGTCACCTTGCCTGCAAACCCAGGGCTGCCGGCACAACTCTCCTTGGTGGGCATCCCTGGGAACAGCCTCCAAGCTCCCTATATGTCTAAATAACAGCTCTGGTGTGAGGCAACAGCTATACCAAGCCCTGGGAAACAGCTCTGTTCAGAATCCTGGAGCACCCTGGTTTGAGCTGCATGGGGATGAAGCAGTGGTGGGGCAAATAGTGGGGAGTGGCACAGCCCTGCAAGTGGCACAGACCTGTTAATGGCATGGATTAAAGCCCAGTGCTAGGAGATTTGTGGGAGCTCAGAGATGGATTTCCCCTAAAGCCTGGTCCCCACCTGGTGTCCAGGCAGCACAAGGACCCACCTCTTTTGACCCTTGGGTACTCCAGCCAGCCACCAGCTCAGCCAAGACCCTAGGACCCTGCAGCACCAAATTTGGCTGTCCTGATCCCACTAAACCCAGGGGCACCCAGCCCTGCATGACTGGGACAGATACTCACAGCTGCTGCTTGTCCATGCTCAGCGTGAAGCCCCACCTGGGGAAAGGAAAAGTCAGGCAGTGGGGCAGAACCACCCAGTGCAGCACTGTGCAGGGGTTGTGTGCTCCACAGCCAGGATTCTCCCACTTACGGTGCTGGTGGCTTCAGCTTCTTCCTAATGCCCATGTAAACCTTGGCTACGTCCAGTGGCCACTCACGTTCCGGCTTAGCACTCTGGGGACAGAGAGTCCAGCTGACCCTTGTGGCCGTCCTAGTGCCACCACTGTCCCCAGGGTCCCCCTCCCCACTTTCCTGTCCCCATCGTGTCCCTTCTGTACCCTCTTCTCCTTGAGCAGCAGCAGCTGCCGGTCTCGGATGACGAAGTAGCGCTCGTAGAACTTATTCCCCAGCAGCTTGGGTGGCTCCTCACGGCATTTCAGCAGCCCACACTTGGGGGTCTCACGCTTGGCACCTGCCCAGTGTAAGAGATGTGGGTCAGGGGGCTGGGGATATCAGGGGAAGTTCCACTGTGAGTCCTGGCTGGAGCCACCCATGGGTGATAGGCCCATCCATTGTCACCACACCTGTGAAGAGGCAGCTGCCCTCGCCGATGGGGACCTTCCTCACCAGCAGGTATGCAGCACTGGGCTCCGGCAGCTTGCACCACTGCAACGCCTGCTCCAGAACCTTCTCCTTGGGATGCAGGGGCCGCTCTGGGAACGCAGGGACACCAACACTGTTGTGTCCTTTCCCTTTTCCAGCCACCGTCCTCCCTGCTCTTGGCAGCAAATTCCCCCAGAGCATCCCATCACACTATACTCATGGTTCTTACCCAGCTCCCCATTCTCCAGCACCTCGAAGGTCAGCCAGATGTCCAGACTAGCTGCCACATTGCGCATCTCCAGCACCTGGTTGGTGAGCTCCTCTGCTGTCATTGTGGGGGACACCTGGGGCAGGACACATAGGAAGATCAGGTAGGTGGTGGCAGAACGGGACCTGGGGACAAGCAGTGCCAGGATCCCATGTCCCACTGCCCTTCCTTGATGTGTCTGCCCTTTAGGACTCACCTTCAGGGTCACACAGAAGTCGGGCAGCTTCTGCTCCAGGTAAACCTCAATGATAAGGTCCCCAGCCTGTGAGAGCTGTAGGAGAAGGATGGCATTGATGCCATTGCGTGGTGATGGCATGGACACTTTGCACATCTCCTGTCCCCAGGCATGCTGGGGAATGGGATTTGGGCTTGAGCCTCGAGGTGACAGAAGGGTAGAGAAGGGAGAGAAGGTCTCATCTGCAAATGTTTCGCCTCAGTGTGGGGACATTTGGGATAGTGGGAACTCAGAGTGCGCAGCTGATGGTCCCTATCTTTCCCACCAGCCTGGGCCCCTGATGTGGAGAGAGCAAGCACGCCCCAGGTACCTACCTGGGTATCCTTCCAGGTGGTGATCAGACTGTTCTCCAGCTCCATCTGAGACACCTGGTCCTCATCAATCTGCCAGGAAAAGAGAGGAGATTCATGGCATCAACATGGAGGGGGCTGTGGGTGGGGGCAGGGCCAGAATGGGTGATGAAGAGTGAGGAACAGGGGGCCAGCATGTGTGGAGGGACAAAGACGTTGAAGCTCACGTTGAAGATGGTGACGTAGTTGTCAATGAGGTCTTCCATCACCTTCACCTCATGCTCGCCTTTGCCATCAGTCTGGAAGAGGCTGGGTGCGAAGAGCAGCGACAGGTTCTTGGTGCTCATCTGGTTGAGGTCTGCACACTTCTGCACACTGGGGCAGGAAGCATGGGGGTGAGGGGCTGGCCAGGTCTGGAGGTGTGCCAGCTCCAGCTGCCCGCTTCTACCCCAAAAACCGTCCCCTTTCCTCTCAGCTCCCCAAATGTTAGGCATGAAGTTCCTGTTTCCAGGACTTCAAGTCGCAATCACACAGTGCTCTGAGTCAGGGGTGGGAATTTGTTTCTTTCCAGTTTTTTTTGTGCCCTCGGTGAAACTGACATCTTACAAGGGGGTGTTCCCCACTCTCAAACTTCTCTACTGCTGTAGGACGACTTTGGGAATGTTTGAGCTGTCACGCATGCTCATCTTTTCCCAACACTGGCATGGGGCACTGGGCTCTGCCTGCTCCACAGAGACAGAAGCCAGCATTCTCTGGGAAATTCTACCCTGTGGGCTGGCCGTGAGGACATCATCAAACTGGGGGACCCATGGGGAGATGGCTGACCGATAGAGGTGCCCAATCAGCGCAGCCAGGGTCTTGCGGTTGAGGCGAGGCAGGCGATGGATGAGCTCCTTGTACCGCTCCAGGCGCTGGGGCTTGGAGGAGATTGCTGGAGGGAGGAGAAATCATGGACTGTAGCATCATATCTTAGGTTAGAAGGGCCCTTAAAGATTATCAAGTTCCAATCCCCTTGCCGAGGACCAGATCAAGCTACCTAAAGCCCCATCCAAGCTGGCTTTAAGCACCTCCAAGGATGCTGCATCCAAAGCTACTTCGGGCAGCCTGTTCCACCATCCTTGTGCCTGATGGCCCCAGAGCTGACGTGCCAACAGGACCCCATTTTGGGCAAATGGACGGGGTGAGGGACATACCTGCAGCCTCCTTCCACTGTGGGTGCAGCTCCAGGGTGAAGACGGGGTCCTCCAGCTCACGGAAGAACCTCTTCAGCACATCAGTGACATCTTCAATGAAGTTATCGCTGATGCGCAGCTTGACATTGCGAGCGTCCCGTCGAAACTCCTCCATCAGTACCTTGATCCGGGACTTGGCCCCGTTCTTGCGGTAAATCCCCTCATGGCGCAGCCCTGGGGAAGGGATGCAGGGTCACGAGGCCTGATGCTGCTATCAGGGGGCCCCCACCAAGGAGGATGTCAGGTGGGTGATGCTTCCTATCCAGACGCATTCAGTCACACCGCGGGTGCTGGGCACGGTCCCCCGCTCACCGTACTGCGTGATGAAGGCAATGCAGCTGTCCACAATGATGGGGATGTCCCCACGGCTCAGCTGCTGGTCCCGCAGCGCGTTGCCCCGGCCCCCTGCTGATGCCTGGATGTCAGCATACCAGGCTGCTGTGTCTGCCCGCGACAGGCCCTGCAGGTAAAATGTCCTGAGAACAACAAGGGTGGTGAATTGGGAATTAAGGTCTCTCCAGGGATGTGGATTGTCTCCTCCTGCCCCATAAACCAAGCTGGACCAATGAACACCCACCCCCAAGGGATCCCAAGCTGGAATGACCTCTGCAGGCCCCTTGGCCACAGCCATGCCACCCCACCAGCATCTCCACAGTGGATTCAGGATCATCCTCTACGCACACACCAGTACCTTCACCCCAGCACCTTCTCCACCCTTCCCATGCTCAACTCTCACCTCCCCATCTCCACCAACACCAGCATCTCCTTCTTCTCCGGTGTTTCTGCAGGGGGCACCAGACCTGTGTGGGGACAAGAATGAGCTCAGAGCCAGGCACATCCACCACCACGCACTCAGCCTGGGCACTCACTGAGCTCCTGCAGCCGCCGCAGGTTGATGCTGTCCTCAGCCCCATCCTCCTCGGCAGGACAGATGAAGAGGTGGGCTTTCTGCAGGATGAAGAAGGCTCGCTGCCAGTGCTCGGGGTTGAGCATGCACTTGTAACGCAGCTGGCCCACACGCTGGAACTCGTAGCCCAGCAGGCAGTGACAGCTCACAGGAGTGAACCACTGTGACATGAAGCAAGAGGTGAGATGGCAAAGGCAGGGCTCAGCCTGCACAAGGATGGGAACAGTAGCATGGACAGAGCCCAACTCACCTTTCCAATGGCACTGGCCCATGCCTGCAGTGTATCAGCACTGTCAGCTCCCAGCTGCTGCACTTTTTCCCCAGTGAGAAAAAGCTCAAGGGTGAAGTGAAACCTGCAAGGGATGAACCCACCTGTCAGGGCTGTTCCCACCCTGCTCTTTATGTGTCCAGACACCGTGCCCATCCCTGCCTCCTGCATGCCCACGGGCTCTCCAGGCTTGCAGGTCCACCCACGCTAGGACAGGGACATCCTGGATGTACCTTTCAGTGGGACCAGGGCTGGAGAGGGGCTGGGCTCTGCTCACACCCAGGGAGAGCAGATCCCCACTCTGGATGTGGCTCAGGGGCTCAGTGCATTTCTCCGTCTCAAAGATGAGTAGGGCTCTCTCCAGTGAGCACCAGACGCGCTGGAAGTCTGTGGGATGAAGGACTAAGTGGTATTGGAGTGGGAACCACACACTTTCAGACACACTCCCCACTTTTCCACATTCCCTACACTTACCCTCTCTGCTCTTCTTGGCACCTGGGAGGCGGGGGTGGGCCATGGACCGGTGCAGGTACCCACTGTGTGCCACTGGCTGTGTGATCTCATTGTATACACCCTCCGGACCTGGTACCCCTGTGAGGAATGGCATCGAGTGGGCACTCCCCAAAATGTGGGTACCAGGGGCCAGTAAGTCCCTTGCTAGTGTAGGTATAGGCAAAGGAGTGCTCTAGGCATGAGGGGATCCCCAAAAAAGGGGATCCAGAAGCCTGCCCCATTCCGGAAGAGAGATGCAGTGGGGCTGTCACTTGGTGCCCTGGCTGTCCTGAGCTTTGGAATACTGGGGCAGTGGCAAGAAGGAAACTGCCCTATCACAAACTGAAGAGGACTGAGTTACCTGCATGGTTCCTTTTGCTTTCCAGGTCCAACCATGGCTCAGCTATTGGAGCTACTTCATAGGCTTTGGGGTCAGCTGCCAGCCCAGCCTCTGCAGCGGAGAAGAACTGCAGGATGGTCTTGAGCAAACCTGGTCCTGCCACTGCAGTGCACAGTGCCTGGAATGAGACATACACCAGTAGGGACCACATCCTGACTGACGGAAAGCCCATCCCACTTCAAAGGTCACAAGATCCCACCCAAGCCCAGCATAGGGTTGTAGGCACATCAGACAAGGAGAACATGTTGACACTTCAGGCTGAACTCCAGAGTCATTCCTGTCATTCCCAGCACCCTGGCACCCCGCACACACCCTGAGGTGGCCCCTACCTGGAGTACCTCCTCGTGGGAGGCATAGTGTGGATGAGGCAGGCGGTACCTCCCATCCCGGTACTTGCGGGAGATGAAGTCCCGTCTCTGCTCAGTGCTGGCATCTGGGTGGAGGACCTCTGTGGCAGGGATGCGGGCAGCCCAAAATCTGTTGGCTCGGTCATTGCCCAGCACAATGAAGAGCTGTGGGAGAGACCTGCAATCAGCAGCAGGCAGAGCAGGATACCCAGCATCCCCGCCTGACAGTGGAGCTCAATGGGGCTGCTGCACTCCCACAGAAGCCCTGAGCCACCTCTACCTGCACAATTTCATTGGACCAGACACTGGTGTCGAGCTTCAGGCTTTGCACCTTGGAAATGTTGGAGCCCAGGCTGCGATGCTGCCCTGTGGGGAGCAGGCGAGTGAGTACCCATGGCCCTGACCAAACCCAAGGGGTACCCACACCCTGCCCACCACTGGGGAGAAGCACCAGCCTGCGCATTGCTTGCAGATGACCACGCAGAGGTTGATGGATGCCCAGTCTGGGCTCTGAGCCCAGCAGTCCGCACAGTATCTGTTGGCTTTGTTGGACCAGATCTTCTCTGCCACCTCATAGTCATAGAGCGTCTCGGCTATGGCCTCCTGCAGGGCCTCCATCCACTCCCGTTTCTCCCGCTCTGACTCTGCCACAAAGCTGCAGCACCAGTAACCAACACTCATACATCCTGCTCCAGCTGCCAGCTGCTCCCTGAACAATTCCCATCCCCATTCCCAACCCTGCTCCCATTCCCATCTCCATCCCTATTCCCATCGCCGTCCTCATTCCTGTTCCTGTTCCAATCCCTGTTCCCATTCCCCTTCCCCTTCCCATTCCCATTCCTATCCCCATCCATATTCCCATCCCCATCCCCATCCCCACTTATGTTCCCATTCAAATCCCTATCCCCATCCCCACTTATGTTCCCATTCAAATCCCTGTTCCCACTCCCCTTCCCATTCCCATCCCTAACTCTATCCCCATCCCCATCCCCATTCCTGTTCCCATTCCAATCCCTGTTCCCATTCCCCTTCCCATCCCCATCCCTATCCCCATCCCCATCCCCATCCCCACTTATGTTCCCATTCAAATCCCTATCCCCATCCCCACTTATGTTCCCATTCCCCTTCCCATTCCCATCCCCATCCCCATCCCCATCCCCATCCCCATCCCCACTCCTGTTCCCATTCCAAACCCTGTTCCCATTCCCATCCCCATCCCCATCCCCATCTCCATCCCCATCCCCACTCCCATCCCCATGCCATTGTTACCTGAATATCTTGGAGGGGGTGATGAGCTCGAAGGTGCGGTTCTTGGCTTCACGGATGGTGGAGCCACGCATCTCAATCATGCAGATGCCAATGCCCATTTTAAAGAACTGCAAATCAGAGCAGTGCTGTTCTGGTTCTGCACCCTGTCCCCAGCACCCAGACCACCAAGACCTGGGACCTTTCATTCCATCCCATCCGGTCTGGATTAAACCATCTTGCAAATATGTTAATCTTAAAATTAAAGGCTTTGCTGAGTCAGGCATACTGGTAGAGCAGGTAGCAGTTGGAGCAAAAACTGCTTGCTGTGGTTTAGTGCACACTGTGCAAACTGGAAATGAGGCAGCCGGAAGAAAACAACAACAGGGTGCTGAGACACTTCAGCACACATGATGTGGGGGTTTCTGTAGTTGCCACCAACCTGCTCGCTCTTGTACAGCCACATCTCAGGCAGGCTGAGGACTGCAAACACTTTGGATTTCTGTCCCTTCAGCTCCAGGGTGCCCGACTTCTGGCAGTGAGCTGTGTTGGGGGGCCGCGGCCGAGTGCCCACCAGGTGCTGATCCGTCACCTTCTGCTGCAGTGTAGAACACCACTCGTTCCTCTGGGCTGCAGGGAGGGCAGGGATGGAGGAGTGAGGCCGAGCCCATCCCTTCACCCCAGCATGGCCAGAGCGTGGCAGGGATAGATGTCCCTCACTTGTCTCAGCCAGTGTGGGGAGAGAGTGGGAGCCGTGGGACAAAGGGAGGGAGGCGTTTCTTGGGAACTGACTGTTCCCAGCTTGGGTTTTCACTCACTCTCATTCTCTGCACGGAAGACAAAGATCCGGTGGCTGGTGACGACCTGGAACTTGTTGTCCTTGGTGGAGCGAACCATCTCAATGACAGACAGTGGGATCACACCCTTGGGGTAGGGCTCCTGGAAGGAACAGCAGGTGTGATCACCCTTCCTGCAGGGCATTCATATGCCCTATTACCCCTGCATCTGCCTCACTGGCCATACTGGTGCCAAAGTCCCAGTAAGGGACAGGGCAAGGCTGGCTGCAAGCCTTCTGTGATAGCAGATAGTCCAGGGCAATGCATGGTCCCTCCCTATTTGTGTTCTACCGACATGGTGTCAGGCTGAACCCTGGGCACAGAGACACAGTGATTCCACTGTGGTGATGCTGGAGTTGTGCTGGATCCTCACACAAGGGGGACAAGGGAGCATGGCAGATCACTTGGTGTCACAAAGTGACAGATTGGTTGAGGTTGGCAGGGACTCTTGGGACCATCTGGTCAAACAGAACCTTGCTCAAACAGAACCACCCAGAACATGGTGCCCAGGACCACCTCTAGGCTGCTTTTGTATATCTTTAAGGACGGGTGTCTCCAAGGATGGAGATTCCAAAGGCGGAGTCTTCAAAACCTCTCTGGGTCCCACTGTTAGCACAGAAGTGCTTCGTGATGCTCAGAGTTCCAATTTGTTCCCATTGCCTCTTGTCCTGGAAGTGGGCACCACTGGGCAGAGCCTGACTCTGTTTTCTTTGCACTCTCCCTTCAGGTTTTTATACAAATGGATGAAATCCATCTGAGCCTTTTCCAGGCTGAACATCCCCAGCAATCTCAGCTTTTCCTGCTCAGGTGGCACGGCACAGCCTCTCTCCTGCCCACATTCCACCCACTCTCACCTTCTCACTGCTGAAGTACATCAAGTTCTTCCCATCAAAGCGGACGTAGCGTCTCTGGAAGACATAGTTCCTGTTGGCAAGGCAGAGAAACATGCTGTTAGGAGACAGGTGGTCCTTCAAGTGCACCACAGCTGCACACAGGCCCCACATCTGCGCAGACCCCAGGACGATGCACAGGAATCCTTGCAACACCAAGACCCAAGAAGCTCAGGATGGCTCTGGAAGTCCCAGAAGTGAGGTGCCCACCTCACCAGCCTTGCCCAAGGGGGTTTTAAGAATGGGGACCTGTCACTACCCATGCTGAGCACGTACCCTTGTGGGGAAAGCTTGTCCAACCAACCGCTGAGCATGGCGGGCCGGGGCTCAGACAGTGAGGTGTAGCTTGCATAAGGAGAGATGGTCAAGTCGTCTAGGACCTCGTCAGGGTAGAGGTGGGGTGGCAGGCTGAATGGGGTGCCCTTGGCCCGAGGAGCATCCACGGTGGAATATCCCTCTGTGTCATTCTGGGCAATGCGTTCGATGAGCCTCGTCCGTGTCTCCTCATCCTCACTCCTCCCCTCGCTGCTGTATTCACTGCTTGTCCTGCAAGGAATGGGGCCATGAGAAAATCAGGAGATGTTTCACATTGCTTCTGGCCTCATCATGGGGTACAGCTCCTTGGGGTACAGATCTGATTGGGTCTTTGCATCTCCATGCATGGGAAGGGATGAGGGCTCCGTGGTCACCAAGATCTTGGCACTGGAATCTCCATTGCTCCTCCTCATGTCCAGCTGAAATGCTTTGCAAAGCTCTTGGAAATCTGAGTCATAGAATGGATTGGGTTGGAAGGTTCCTTAAAAATCATTTAGCTCCAAAGGAAGGACAGACTGCTGGGCAGGTGGAGCTCCTGCATCAGCCTCGTTTTCTTGGGAAGCTGTAGTTAGAGAGGGCCTGGTGAGCCTATCCAGCCATAACAATGAAAGGAAATTACAAAAATAAACCATTAAGCCTGCCCCTTCCCTCGGTCCTGTCAGCCAGGCGCTTTTCTTTCCCCAGAAAGGAAACAGACTGGAAAATGTCAGGTAGTCACATGGGAGCAGCCCAGGCGTGATGGTGATGGACAGGAAGAGGCCCACGGCAGCAGGGACATCTCAGCACTGGGACCTGACTACAGCACAAAGACCAGGCTTCAGGAAAAGCAGCAAGCATATTCCCAACCCTGTCACAACTTCTGCCTGAGGGTCTGCATTGCTCTATGGAGGACAATTTGGAGGCCATGAGGAGGGCAGAGAGGCACCTTCCAGCAGCCACAGCTTCAGTCCCAGGAAGAGGGATCACGAGACAGAGCCAGTAGAAGGATCTACAGGAGGAATTTCTAGGTTTGCAAAGCCTGGAGGGTGACAGCTGGGATGCACTGAGCTGGACTGCCTCAGACTGTTGCTGCTCACATGGCAGAGTTGGTGGAAGATGAAGGATTGGCAATGGAGGAAAGACGAGGATCTGGTTGTATCAGGTGGGGCTACAGGGCAGGCAATCAGCCTGCTGGTGGGCGCCTGGTAGCTGGCAGAGTCACATCATGCCAGGGATTCCGTGTCCTGCAGGCAAGGAGCCTTAAGGCATGGGGAGAAGTGGTTAGGGTGGGTATCTCAGAAGAAAAGCATGGGAACACCTGTCCCATTTGGTCCAGGAGCAGAACCCAGAAAGTCTGCAGAG
The DNA here is from genome assembly GCF_019232065.1 of Centrocercus urophasianus. Classification (NCBI taxonomy): domain Eukaryota; kingdom Metazoa; phylum Chordata; class Aves; order Galliformes; family Phasianidae; genus Centrocercus; species Centrocercus urophasianus. Next base: position 72,229 of record NW_024885585.1, read on the forward strand.
GTTTTTTTGTGTCTTCAACTCTGTAAGCCCCAGTAAGAGGAAAATCCTGTGAAGGCTGCTTCTGAAACCATACTGAAGAGCCCTGTGGTGGCTCTTCTCAGTAGACCCAGGCTGCAAACACTCCTGGGAGGAGCTGTCAGTGCTGTAGGCACCCTGCCCATGCCCTCGGGATGTTCAGGATCCCAGATCCCTGCAAGCCCCAAACAGAGACTGCAAACAGTACTTGGCCCTGTTCTGCATTGCAGCATCAGAGAGTGCAGCTCCTTCCCAGCCACAGAACTCCTGTTCCCAGGTATCTGCAGTCCCCTACCTGTGGCCCGTGTAGCTGTGCCACCTTGGCTGACCATCCCCCTGGATCAGGCCAGGCACTGGCACCAGAAACATGAAGGCACAGCAGCCGCAAGAAGAGCCACAGCTCAGCTCCCTTCTCTGCAAGCAACACAGGAAAAGGAACCCTCCCCGTCTGAAATGGGAAGAGCAACTTTCCTTCCTCTTTCTGAGATGCTATCAGGACTCATGGAAAGTGCATTTTGAAAGCGTTTTTAAGGTCAGCTATGCACCCTCATCATTCCCTTGCTTACCTTTGTGTTTCTCGCTTCAGCTCTGGCTCAGTCACTGCTTCATAGCCCTGCCCAGAAGGGACATCTGTGCCCTGGGAGGAGACAACAGTCACACTTCAGCTGATGCCACAGTTCCACCAGCTGCAGCTCGCTGGCCCTCAGGAGATGGGGCATCCCACTGGTTATGCCAGGGGATAGATTCTCCCCATGGGCCCCTCTCACCTTCTGCTCCCGGGCTGGGACTGTGTTCACAAAGGTGGTCTCACTGTATGGGCTGATGGGTGGCTCACTGAGCTCTGCAGGCAGGGACGTAGGGGAGAAAAGGCCATCAGTGGTGCTGGAAAAGGATAACGACCTGCAGACACTTGGGGAACCCCCCCAGAGTGATCCCCCACAGCACAACCCATCCCATCAGGGCACCTCATGTGGCAGAGGTGTCGGCCCAAACCTGCACGGGGCTGTGCTCTGAGTCCACTCTCCCCCCCATAGCACCCTCCCTCTGTGCACACCATGGGGTCCCTATTGCACACAGTGGCCCAGGGGCTCTCACCTGGCTTGCTGGCAGGTCTCTGTGGAATGGGGGGAAGACCCCCTCCAGGCCAGCTTGCCCTGCTGGAAAACAGGAGAGGGGTTACTGTAGTGTGACTGTGCTTTTACCCTGTTCTCTCTGGTTTGAGGGGCTGGAAGATGCATATGCCCATTTCTCAGCCTGGACTTGTCCCCTGTGATGTGCAACAACCCTGTGCCTGCTCTCTTCTACCTATTGAGGCTGCACCTCTTGGGGATGCTTCTCCTCCCCCAGCCTAATCCCCTCCAATATCTGCCACCCTGTACCCCACTTAAGCCAGCCCTAGAGGTCCTGGCTAGTGCCATTCCATACTGGAAACCCCTACCCCTGCTCTCTCATCATCCCTCTCCAAACCAGGGTGGGTCCCAGCTTCCCCATAGAATGTATTACCCCCCCAATCTCCCCTGAGAAAGGCATGAGGAGGGCAATGCTCCCTAAGGATGAGGTTCTGGGGGTGGTTAGCCCTCAAATCTGTCTTTCCTAAGGGAAAGTTTCTGCTTACTTAGACTTCTCGTCCAGCTGCGTCAGCTCCTGTGGGGACGGATCCTGAGTGAAAGCCTGGCCCCGGGGACCGTCCTCTTGTCCTGAATCCTCCACAGGTGACAGCGGTGACTTAAGCCCCTCGTAGATGACATTGGATACCATCTCCATCCTGCCCTGTCCCACGTCAGGCACTGAGGGTGGTCTGCCTGTTGTTCCCACAGTACTGATCTCAGCCACTGGGGCCCTGTGTCTGAGCCGTGGTGGCACAGATGGGACACACAGGCAGGGCTTCTCTGGTGTCTCCTCTGTCTCTCCATGGTCTGGGACTGTGGGGAGCCGTGCCTCCTCCCGTGCACCCAGCTGGGATGTTCCCGTGCCCATGGTTGCCCCCGGACTCTCCAGATCCGTGGAACTCTCCCCTGGCACAAAGCCCTCCAGCACCACAAAGGCTCCAGCTGTCCTGTCCCTGTCCGGGCTGTGTGCTGGTGGTATGGCTGCTGAGCCCTGCTCCAACTTGGGGCGATAGAAAACTGTCCTTGGCTTGGGAACCGGCCTCACCAGTGGAGGATCCAGGTCCTTCTGCGGGGGCACTGCTTGACTGGGCATTGCACTGCATTGCTGCATCCCAAAGGCATCAGAGGCTGCTCCTGGTTCTGCTTTTGCAGCATCCTCACCCATCTGGGGGGCTCGGGGATGGGGGTACCCAAGCAGCCGTGTCTTCTCTGCCAAGTTCAGGATCCTCTTGCGGTGCCCGGTGGCAGTGATGCCAAGCTGCTGCAGTTGCTTATTGTCCAGCGCAGAGACATCTCGGGCCAGGTGGAATCCATGCTGCTTGAAAAGGTTCCGGTATCTCTCCAGGTGAATGGTGGCCAGCCAGTCTGCAATGTCTGAGTCAGGAGTACACGGCGAGCTCATGGCCCTGTGGTGCCTCTGCGATGGTGCTCAGCCCATCATCTGGTGAAGGAGGGGAGGAAAGAGCTCAGGAGGCAGCGGGAGGGAATCTGGGGGCTTGGCCACAAGCACCTCACCGCCCTCCCCTCGGCCTCTTACCTTCAGTACCCCAAGCCAGGACTGCATCCTGTTACTTCCCAGCCACAAGCCTCTCCTCCACCCCTTCCTGGAGCTCCTCTTCTCACTTTGCCAGCACACGAGCAACACCAAGGCTGGGGGCTGCTCTGAGTGCAGGGACAGGATGGAGGAGGCTGCTGACGGCGGCTGGGGGGCAGCAGCTGGGCCCCTCCCAGGGGATGAGCCCTGGTGCTGGCCGCCTCGGGGAGGGCTCTGCTGCCGGAAGGGCCAGACCATAATCTGCCGGCGAGGGCATGAGAGAGGTCAGCATGACTCATAGGCAGGCCGAGGGGGATGGAACCCACAGGGCGAGCGCCCAGCACCGTGCCCACCCACCCAGGGACCCGCATCCCCAGATCCCTTGCTGGATGCAGCCGTGGGGCGCTGAGGGCCTTTTTCCCATGAATCATGCTGCTCTGCACTAAACCATCTGCGCTGAGTGTGCTGCCACTGGCTCTTTTTTCCAGTTCCTCCATTTCCCTCTATTGTTCAGCGCAGGCTTCCTTCCTGCTGCCTGTGCTCTCCCACGCATCCCCTGTCCCCCCTCCGTGGGGGCTGCATCCCGGCTGTCCCAGGCTCCGCATTGCACCGCTGCCCACTGGTGTGACCATGGGAAGGGGCGTCATAGGGAGCATAGGGGAGAAGAATGGCTGTCTGGGAGTGTCCCCATGTGAGGGTGCAAAGGGGGGAGGGGGGGACATGCACCAGGCTGTGGTGACAAGGACAGTACACAGTACAAGGAGATGGCCGGGAAGGGCGTGGGGAGCTGGGCATGGGGACACTGTAGCTGGAAGGCTGCTTGTTGATGGGGGTGGAGGTTGATGCTCTGTGTGGGGTAGCTGTCCCCACTTCTGCCCAGAGGCTTTCTACTGAAATGGGGCAATTTCTCCCTTTCTCGTATCACCCTGTGGGATCTGTGGGCAGCTCTGCTTCCTTGCCCCAAGACTTCCTCACAGGGCTGAGTGCAGGGTGCTGGGGTGGCCCTTGGGGGCGGCTCGGCTGCCATCCTTACAACTGCTCCCATCTGTGTCGACCCACACTTGGTGTTGGGCACGGGCCCTTCCCACAGAGCTCCGTCCCCAAGCCTGCCCATCCCCTGCACCCTCGGGGCTGTCCCTCACCTCTGGGCTCAGCAGGGTCGACTCCAGCGCAGTGGTGGCATGGTGGCAAGGCCGATGTCCAGGTGTCCCCTCCGGGCAGGGGGCTCAGCCTGCAGCGACAGCAGCACTCAGCTTGTGCCTCCCACTGCTGGTCCCTCCTCCAGGCCAGCCCTCTGGTCCCCAGCCCTGTCCCCACCCTCCTGTCCTGCCTCTCTGCAGGCTCTGCCCTTCTCTGGGTGCTGCCCCTCACACTTTGTCTCCTTTGCTCCACCCCAGCGAGGGTCCTGTTCCAATGACACGGATGGGAGTCCCTGGCTGCCTCCCCAGACCCACACATCCCATGCAGCCCTATGCCCTGCAGGTGATCAGACACGTTGCCACATCTGCCCACTAGCACTGGAGTGCTGGGAAGGCAGGATAATGATTGGCCAAACTGGGCTAAAAAAAAAAGGGCTAAAAGAAAACTGCTGAGGAATTTGAGTGGATGAACATGAGAGATGAGTGGCTGAAACTCCGGGATCCCAAAAGCCACCTCTGTCCTGCAGGAAAGCAGCACCACATCTAATGCTGTAAACGGGGAATGGGGGTGGGATGAATGCAGGGCTGGTGGGCGCTGCCTGGCACAGACACTGCTCTTTCACCCGCCTGTTCCTCTAGTGCCATGCTTTTCGCAAGAGATTCGTGGTTAGCCCAGCTCTGCTGTTACCCAACCTTCCCCGCATGCAGGGGATGTATGAGGGTGATCTCTCACCACCTCTTCAGCTCCTGGGGCTCAGGTGATAGCTGCTCTGTGCCATGAGGGATCCCCTCATTGCATCTCTGGGCTGTCAGACCCACAAACTTACTGCAGGAGAGATGGAGGGACACTCCAGTAACTGAGATCCTCCCTGACCAAGCCTGTGTGTGCAGCTAGGGCTGGGAACAAAGCTTCTCCTTCTGGCAAAGCAGAAGCAGAACTCTGTGACAGCCTAGCACATCCCCCCCTTCCCCCCTTGTCTCAGCCAGCTACCCCAGGGCAAGGGCCCATGGTCTGCCCTGTGGCAAGGCAGGGCTTCCTATCTGCTGGTCTTCCACTGCTCAGGTTTCCCTTTGGCATCTGCCAACCTGCTGATGCAGTCTATATTTAGTGGCTGGCCTCCTGGTTCTGACCACAACAGGAAGGTTTTGCCTGCTCCCAGGGGGAGGCAGTTGGGAGGAGCAGAAAACAGCTCTCAGGCTGGGTACAGGGCTTGGTGAAGACGCCAGCAAGGGTCAGAGGAAGCAAAGATCAAAGTGGGCTTTGGATCCTCCCAGTACCTTGGTCTTCTCCTTCTTCTGAAACATGCAGAATGACACTGTCCTATGTCACTATGCATCTAGCTACCTACTTCCCTTCCCTTCCCTTCCCTTCCCTTCCTCCCTCATACCATTCCTCCGTCCCTCCGTCCCTCTGTCCCTCCGTCCCTCCCTCCCTCCCTCCCTCCCTCCCTCCCTCCCCTCCTAGCTATGTGCACCCCTTGCAGTGCCCACACAGGATGGTGCTGAGGGATGGGTGAGGTGGTGCTGGAGCATCTCCTGGATGTAGGACGGGGTGAGGAGCACTCAGGGCAAACACCATACTGTAGAGCTGGAGATGTGGGTCTGCATCTGAGTCCAAAGGATTTACCAGAGTGAGGCAGAGGGGCTGGAGGCACTCTGGAAAGGGAACGCAGCTCTGGCATGGGCAGCCCATGGGATAAGGGATGTCCTTGTACAGCCTACTGATCCTTCTATGGGTGTTAGGGGCAGGAGCTCAGGAGGAATCACCTGCACAGCATGAGACCCTGGACACACAGTGAAACCCTCCCCTAGTGATATTTGATGGGGATACTGGAGCTGGCTGCAGTGTCTGGAGCAGGGGTGGGACAGAGGCCCCACAGCCCCATCCACGGGGCCAGCTGACATCACTCGCCTCCGGCTAATCTCTCTTCCAGCAGCGGTTTCCCGTTTCCTTTCCAATCTGTGCTCAGGGGTGGCTGCACTGCTCAGGGCCAGGCAGGAAGAGCCATCCAGCTGTGCTCTCCTGGGGGGCCCCCACTGCCCATCCCCCCGGTATCCCTCTCAGGGCACCTTTGGGGTTCTGATTCCCTTACACATTCAGCTTACCCCTCCCTTCCTCAGGGGATGCTGGCACACAGTTGCTTGCTGGCTGTGTTGTAATTAAGCCTTCATTAGTAGAAAACACCATGCTGAGGGTCCAGCACCCCATGGAGACCCTGGGGTCCCCACCCCCAGTCCCATGGGCATCACAGGGCTCCCTAGGTGCTGTGATGCTGGAGGCCAGGGGCTTCATCACGGCTCAGCAGTGGATGTGTGTCCCTTTCCCCACCACCCCTGTTGTTCTCCTCTAACACTCAATGCCACCGCCACTTGGGGCAGTATCCTGGGTGAGGTGCTGCCCTCCTGGGCACCAAAGAACCCTGCCAGCATGCATCATGGTGCTCAGGCAGCAGCTTCTCACCCCTTGTTAAGTGTGGCTGCAGCCTGAGCATGGGAGAAAAACATCGGGGAAGCAAAGAGAGGCTGAGGCCATTTAAGATAGGCCCTACCCCAGCACCCAGAATGGCAGCACCCAGAGATGCTTGTCCCACAGGAGATGCGTGTGGTGCAGTGGGATGGCTGAAGGAGGGCAGTGGGCATCTCTGCCCAGAGTGGGCATCTGGCTGAGACGGGGAAGAACCCGGCACCACCAGCAGTGATGTCTCCCTTTGCACTGGTCAGCACACAGCAGGTTGGAAACACTCCAAGGCAGGAATCCAGCAGCAAATGGGTGGGTGGAAAATCCAGCATGTGTCAGCTTGTTCCCCCCCTCGCTGTCTGTCCAGACAAACTCCCTGCTGTCCGGCGGAAGCCGACCTGTGCCCACACACGCTCACCCACATACACGCAGATGTGCAGAGCCCAGCATTGCCCTTGCCAGATGTGCAGAGCTCAGCATGCCCGTCCCCATCCCTCCCAACTCCTGAACCCAGTGTGCAGCACCCAGTACAGCCCGGGGGTGCCCCACTCCAGCCTGAAGCTCCCCGGCTGTGCACACACCAACCCCTTTATTGTGCCAGAAACCACTGCAGCAGCAAACACTAGAGGCAGCCTGAGGAGGTGAACCCATCACCAGGAGAGGACCTGGGGGGCTTCCGGAGATGGGGGTCACACAAAGCCTTGGGGGATCTGGAGAGTGTGATATGTGACACAGGGAGACAGTTCTGGTCCCGTACTGCTGCAAAACCTGGGCTGGTCCGACACAAATCCTCCATTCTGGACCTTTGAGGAGCGCACCCAGAAGGTCTTACAGCAGCAGAGGGATCTTCTGGTGGTGGCAAAGCTTCATTCAGTTCCACAGGGCCTCCTCCCCCCAGTCTTTCACCCCCCCTTGGAGCATCCACTCTTGCAGCCTACACTGCCACCTGCATGGAAACATCTCCATGCGCCACCACCCCCTCAGTGCGTGGGCACTGCGCTCCTACAGGACAGTCCCCCCACTAGAAGGTGTGATGAAGAATGTGGGAGGCACAGGGTGCCAAATCCCCACCGTGGCCCCTCTCTGGTGGCCCACCAGGGCAGGCTTCAGGCCTCATGGTCGCTGGCGCTGAGGTGCTCCTCGGACAGCCCTGTCTCATCGATGTGCTCCAGAGAGTCAGCGTGCTGCAGGGAGAGCTCAGCCAGGCTGAGGCTGGGCAGTGTATTCTGCTCTGGGTACACCCAGGGCTTGTACCCAGGGTCGTGCCTGCGCTTCCACTCTGGGTACTTCAGCCCTGCCTTGTAGATCTTCTTCATTGCCTGTGGGGAGAGAAGGTGTGATCCACCACAGTCACCTCAAGACTCCAGCTCCAGCACCTTCTGCTTCTCCAAGGTGCTGTTTTGGGTCCCCATGGCCCCACTGCCATGCACCCTGCTTACCTTTGGTGCCACGAACTGGGAGACTCGGTTCACCACCCACTTTGGCAGAGACCCTGCAAGAGCCCAGAGCCCCATCACTGAGTTGAAGAGATGCCATGATCCCTCAAAATCCCTGCCAGGTGCATTGGTCAGTGCCCAGCATCCAATGCTGGACCGAGACCCCTGGATCCATCCATCAGGGAAACTGCCCCGTGCTATGCCCTGGGAAGGTCCCCTCTTCTTCCCATAGTTGCCCTCCCTTTCTTTTGGGACCCAGGATGGTGGGCAGCTGGATCCACGGTGAGACCACATGAACATCGTGGAGTTCAGCAGTGCCAAGTAGAAAGTCCTACACTGTTGGGTCAGGGCAATCCCGAACATGAATACAAACTGGTGGATGAATGGTTGGAGAGCAGCCCTGAGGAGAAGGAGCTGGGGATACTGGCAAGTGAAAAACTGCAAATTCTAAGGTCAATTGTATCCTGGGCTGCATCAAGAAGGGCTGGCAGCAGGGTGAGAGAGGTAACTGTCCTCCTCTATTCTGTCCTTGTGAGGTTCCATCTGCAGTCCTGCATCCAGGTCTGGGGTCCCCACCACAAGACATGGAGCTGTTGAAACCATAGAATCCCAGAATGGCTTGGATTGGAAGGGACCTTAAAGGCAGTTACCTCCTGCTGTGAGCTGGGTGCTCCCCATCAGATCAGGCTGCCCAGGGCTCCATCCAGCCTGGCCTTGAGCACCTTCAAAGCTGGGGCACCCACAGCTCTCAGGGCGGCCTGGACTGAGTCCAAAGGAAGGCTACAAAGATTTTCAGAAGTCTGGAGCACCCCTTCTACAGGGAAAGGCTGAATGAGCTGGGCTTGCTCAGCTTGGAGAAGGCTCCAAGGAGAAATCATAGCAGCCTTTCAGTGCCTGAAATGGCTTATCAAAAAGATTTGTTATCTGTAGTGACAACGCTATGGGTAATGGTTTTAAACTGAAATACAGTATTTATACAGTTTATATTAGGTAGAAATGAATTCTTTGCTCAGAGGGTGGTTGGACTCTGTCACTGAGGCTACCCAGAGAACCTGTGGATGCCCCATACAACGAAATGTTCCAGGCGAAGCTGGATGAGGCTTTGCACAACCTTGAGAGTCAGGGAGTGGAGCTGGATTGCCTTAAAGGTCCCTTCCAACCCAAACCATACCATGATGCTCTGATTTCAAGCTCTGAAGACCCTCCCCACAGGAACACGCTGCATCACTCCCCCTCAGCTCTCACCTCTGGGGTCCACCTGGGTGAGATAATAGAGGACGCAGGCGCTGCTACCATTGGCCTTGATCAGATAACCGGTCTGCAGGGATACAGCCCTGACAAAATCCTTTCGGGGTGGGTATTTCTGTAAAAAAAAAAAGAAAGAAAAGCATCCGTACAGCTCAGAACCTGCCCCAATCTCTGCCCACAGCCACCCCCAAGGTATCAGGAACCCACCGGGTGCTTGACGCTGTAGTTGAGGATGATGTAGTCATTGCCCAGGGGCAGCCAGGAGCGCAGGGTGACAAAGTCGCGGTTCTTCAGGGGGCTGGGGCACTTCCCTGCAGAGACACCTGGTTACAGCCTGGTGTGGGGCCGCAGCTGGGGCACCCCGGGTGCGCAGGGGCTGGGGGCTGCTCACAGGAGTAGTATCCCACGTCGGCGTTAACCGTCAGGCGCCCGATGTCGTGGGTCTCAATCATGTGCGAGTCCCACTTCTTGCGGTAGTGGGTGTCGTGCAGCACGTCGTAGAGCGTCTCAGCAGAGACATCCTTACAGGAGATGCGGGTCTGCTGGGAGACGGGAGGTTGGGTCCCCAATGGGTCCACGTTGGATCCCCCATTGGTTCCCCCAAGGGTCCCCAGGGCGGTGCCCACCCCGGGGATTGAGGCTTTAGCTTGTTTCTTTTGGCTGGTCCTGTTGTAACTGGAGCCACCCGCTCCGGCGTGCATTATTGATGATCCCAACCCTGCTCCTCCTGACGCCGGGAGGAAAGAGATGTCATCTGCTCCTCGTTAGAAGCCTTGCATCTTTGATGAGGTGAGTGGCAGCTCCATGTAATGGGAGCCGGCCCTTTGAACGCTGGTGGCAGGTCCCATCAATCTCAGGCGAGCTCTCCCTGCTGGCCCAGGTGATGCTGTCTGCCCAGCAGGGCTGCAGATGTGATGTGCCCGAGGTATGGGAGCCCATGCTCACTCAGGTGTCTGGCTGCAGGAGGAGTCCACACGTCCTCCTGGAAGCACCTGTTGTCACAGCAGGGCCATTGCACCTACAAAAGCCCCTCCTAAAGCATATTGCTCATTCTCCTTCAGCCCAAGCATGGCAAATGGAGGCCATACAACAGCTTCAACAGGCAGTCAGCTGCCCAGAGCAGGGATGAAGGGAGTTTCCTGGTGCTCCAGATGCTCAGAAACCCTCCAAGCTGTGCCTTCGTTGATGAGAAGACCAGGGTTTTTCTGGCCCTGCAAGCTCAAGCCTGGCTTGGCTTCATTGCAGCTCCCTGGGCAATGCTGATCAAGGACCAGCTCTGGCCAGCTCTGTGCTCAGGCCCTTTATGGAGCAGGGAAAAGCAATACCAAGGTGATATTGGCAGTGACCCAGGCTAGGCAAGGCTGTTAAACTCAGAAGCCCCTGAGCCATCTGGGACCCCCTCCTCTATAGTGATGGAAAATTCTGTATCCTGCCCACTGGGCTGAGCTTGTTTGAACAGGGCTAGACTTCTTCAGGTTGCTACTGGAGTCTGATCTGGGCACAGTGCCACAGTCCCTGCTGCTGTTCCCATTGCCCTTCACGCTTTGGGTGCCTGGACAAGGCTTCATGGGGATGGAGGTGGCTCAGAACCTGCAGTGCTCTGGAGCCTTGTTCCTGAGTATCTGAACATTGGATGTGAATTTTGCTTCTTCCCAGGTGTCAGGGATCTCCTGCAGTCACTGTGAATTCCCACAGAGACATCAGCCAGACCCCTTAGCACCCTTGGGTGCATCCTACCTGGTCCTGTGGGTCTGTACATCCATCCCCAGCTAGCTGGGCTGCTTGCTGGCCTGGCTCGATATCCATGCCACACCAAAGGTATGTGTGTCACAGTTCTGCAGAGAGCTGCACCTCTGCTGCTGCTTCTCCTCCTCCTCTGCCTGGCCAGATGGGCCTCCAGCTCCAGCAACACTGCAACCAGCACATGCCTGGAGCTCCAGGAAGACTTCTGCCCACCTGGTGCCTCACTGGGCTGCTGCCACTCTGAGAATGGGAGAGCAGTGCAAAAGTCTTCCCTGTACCCTCTACTCCAGGGCCCTACTCAAGACCTCCTTGTGCCTCGCCAGCTCTTCAGGTCGCAGTAATTCTTCCCCAGCCTTCCCAGTTGGAAGCCTTCCTTACCGGGTTGGCCGGCCTTGTGATCAGATGCTCCAGCCCCACTTGCTCTGGCAGATCCCATCCCTGCCTGATATTTGGTGAGGATCCCATAACCACAAAAGCCATGCCAGCAGCCCCACAGCCAAGCACTGCCCTGCATGATGTTCATGCTAGAATAATCTCTTCTTCTTCAGTGGGGTCTATGGGGCTCCCTTACCCTGCAGCTGCTCTTGGTATGCTCAGTTCACCCAGCACTGTCACTGGCGCTGTGTGGGTGAGCAATGAGGTGTTACAGCCCAAGGGATGGGTGAACATCACTAGTCCCCTCTGCAGCATTCCAAATCCATCCCCTAGCATGCAGCAAAGCCCCTGGCATGACAGCTGGGACATCTGAGACCCCTAGGGATGCTCAGCAGCATGGGATGTTTGGCTGTGGTACCCAAGGATGGTGTGTCTGGGGGAAATGCACCAGCCCACCCCATGCTCCGGGACTCCCAACAAGGCCATCTCCACAAGATTATTCCCACCTGTGTGCAGAGCAAAGGCAGTGGAAAAGGCAAACACACACAGGTGCATTGGGTGTGTTTCCATGCTGCGGCAGCACGCTGCTGGCAATGCTGAGACATGGGGCAGGCAGAGAAGATGCCGAACGCCTTGGCAGCATGCAGGAGCGCATGTGGGGCCGAACCCCACCGAGCCCTGCTGCTTGGGAGCTGGAGCAGGGGAGGGCTCACCTTGATTTTCTGCACGGTGCAGCTCTCCTCCTGGCCCTGGCTCCAGACGGTGACGCCAGCCTTGTTGTAGCGGCAGTGCCAGCCCTCCGCGCTCTCGCACTGCTCCCTGAACGAGCTGAAGTCGGAGTCGTCTGGGATATAAACCATCTCCCCGCCCCTGGACATGGGGGCTGAGCTGATGGAGGCTCCTTCTGCCTCCCCACCCGGCAACCAGCTCGCACCCAGCTCACGCGGCCGTCCTCATCCTCACGTCCCCGAGGACGCAGAGAGAAGCCCTGAGGCCGCAGAACGCAGCGAGGAGGAAAGCTCCTTCCCTGCGGATGTTACGGCAGCTGCTGGCAGCTCGGATGTCTTCCCGGGCTCGCCAGGATCACGTTTCTCTCCTGCTGCCCGTCTGCTCCTCTATTATTCAGCAGGTAGCAGCTCGCTGGGGGCTCGGTTTTCAGGGCAGAGCTGTCCCCGGCTGCCCGAGTCCCCGTGTCCTCATCCCTGCTGTCCCCTGGCAATCTCTGTGCCTGACTTTGCTGCAGCAGCTTGATTGCAGGGAGTGATGCAGCACCCAGCCGTGCCCTTCCTGGTGCACAGCAGGAGAGATATCCTTGTCCTTCACGCTGCTGTCCCAGGACACAGCTCACTGTTATTTATTGTCACATTGTCCTGGTGCTTTTTGCTGGGATGCAGCTCAGTGCCCTGTCCTGGGTCACCTGTCCCGCAGTGGTGGTTGTCCACGAGGTCCCTTTTGGTCTGATTTGAGCTTCTCAGGCTCTGCCTTTCCTTCCACATCCTTTCCTCCCAGTTCAGCCTCACTGCATGGCAAGGGGTGCCGTGGATCCCCGCCGCACCCAAGGATGGGCACATTGAGCATGGACCCAGCCTTCACCCTGAGGTGCCCAGCCTGAGCCCAACTGGACAACAAGGCACTGATCACCATCAAATGGTAAAAAAGCCATGGAAGGAACCCAATCCCACCCACAGGTTCCCCTATTGCTTGGGTGAACAAACCTCTGGGCACTGAAATCAACAAGATTACTCTCAGATCTGTGAGCCCCAACCAGGAGGAGGTTGGTGCACCCCAAGACATCGTTGAGGATGCTCCAGCTCAACCCCTTCCCCTTAGCACTGTGAACCCCTTTTCCTTGGCAGGAGAACATCGAGTTGAGTTTGACATGCTGGAGGGAGGGGCTGTCATCCAGAGATATCTGCACAGGCTGGAGAGGTGGGTCTGTGTGAAGCTCGTCCAGCTCAGCAAGGCCAAGTTGAAGGTCCTCCACCTGGGTCAGAGAGTCCCAAACATGAATACAGGCTGGGAGATTAGCAGCCCTATGGAGAAGGACGTGGAGACACTGGGGGATGCAAAACTGGGTTGAGCCAGCAGTGTGCCTTTGTAGCCCAGAAAGCTGATCATAACCTGGGCTGCATCAAAAGTCGTGTGATCAGGCGGTAAGGGAGGAGGTTGTCTCCTCTTGTGAGACCCCAACCTCCAGTACAGCTTTCAGCTCTGTGGACCCCAGCATAAAGAGCTACTGGAGTGAGTCCAGAGGATGTCAAGAGGGAATGTGATAGGACAAATGAAAATGGTTTGAAAGTAAGAGAGGGGAGATTTAGGTTAGATGTTAGGAGGAAAGTCTTTGCTGAGAGAGTGGTGAGGGCCTGGCAGTACTGCCCAGAGAGCTGTGGGTGCCCCATCTCTGCAGGTGCCCAAGGCCATGGAGGGAGTCCTGGGCAGCCTGAACTGGTGGAGGATACCCAGCCCATGGCAGGGGGTTGGAACAAGCTTTGAGATCACTTCCAATTCAACCAGCCTGTGATTCTATGAGCCTTTGAGCTGATGAGTCTGTGATTCTCTACTATCCGGAATGCATCAATCTGGACAAGAGTGCAGTCACCCAGGATCTCTCTGGTCATGGTTCTGTGCCCCCCGCCAGCCACCAGCTGAGCTGGGATGTTCCCCACCATGCGCCCATCGGTCCCTTCCACCTCTGTCCCTGGCAGAAGCTGAGCCCGAGAAGGGCGGACTTGTTTTGCACGGGTCCCAGTGGCTGGCTGGGCTCCGGGCGCGTCCCCACGGCCGGGTGGCTTCCAGCGTGTCCCAGTGCCCGCCGTGACGGATTCCTCGTTTCCTGTATTCTGCTGCTCGCCCACTGGGTGTCACGCGTGCTCCATTGGCGACAGCGACAGGGAGCGGCCGGGGCCGGACCCAGAGCTGGGAGGTGGGGTTAGACTGCGCGGTGCCGAGGACTTGGAGCCTCCCCGATTCTATGGGTGGGATGAAGGCCCGAAGAGCCGCCTCCTCCTCCGCCTCGTCCTTTTCTTCTGCTTTGCGCTGCCTCCGCACCCTCCCAGTCCCTGTCAGGGTCTGGAGCCGCCATGGTGACCCCCTTCGGCCCCCCAGTCGCCTTCCCAGGGTTTGGGGACAGGGCAGAAGCAGCAGTCGGGTGCCGCTCTGCTCCCGGACCCCACCGGCAAGCTCCTCTTGTCCGCCTTAATGCAGCGCTTTTGCTGCCACCTTGGGGACTTTTGGTGGCGGGGGAAGGTGCAGAGGGGACAGGTTGCCCTCAGTCACATCCTTCCCCCTCCCCGTAAGGTGCCTTGCACGGTAAGGTCCCTGCCCTGACCTCAGAGTCTGGCAAAGTGAGCAGCAGAAGGACAGGGGACAGTAGTGGGACAGGGAGCACTGATGGGGGGTCATTGTGCAGCACAGCAGGGCTCACCCTGCTGCTGGGGTCCCCCTGCCCTCTTCCCCTTGTGGCACTTGGTCCCCTTTGCCCTGTGTCCCCAGAGCCCATGGCAATGGCACAAGCGTGGGGTCCCAGCAGAGATGGCTCACAGGGTCCCTTGGGTGACGTGGCATTAAATTAACCTCTGTGTCCCCCTTGGGGCCCTGCCCCTCAAACGGTGCCCTGCTCTGGGATGTTCACAATGCGTGTGGCTGTGCAAGTCGCCCCCTCCAGGAGCCTCCATCCCTGGCTGTCCCCTCACGTCCACAGATGCCCAAATCCCTGCTCTGTTCCACTGCTGTTTTCCCATCCCTGTGGATGCCATGCCAAGGCATGTTTGCACCGTGCCCCACTTGGGTGTCAGGATGATTTACAAGGCACGTGAAAAATGTCGTTATTTTTCCTCCTTTCAGCTGCAAGTCAACGCTGGGGGAAGGATGCTTAATTATCTCTGTCAGCCTCTTAAATCTCTTTATGAGAGGGTTTGGCTACAAATCTCTGCGTCGTTTTGAAGTTACCAGCCAGCATGGCACCCAGCGCACCAGGAGCAGGCAGGATGCGGGGACATGGGACAGCGCATCCACCCCAAGGGGTGCTCCCTTGCTGCGTTCCCCATCAGATTCTGTCCCCACCCCCATCTCCCATGGCCACTTCTCACCCCCACACCCTCATCCTCGTTGCTGCCACTCAGAGCCCGGAGATCCGCTGGCGCAAAGTGCCACCTTCCCGATAATGCCATTTATTGGACTAGGTGACACGCAGGCTTTGGGGGATAGCAGAGAATCCTCTCGGCTGAGCCGCAGAAAGGATTTCCACAGCCCTCCCGACGCTTGTCAGCGTGTCCCTGAGGAGTTATTACCTCGGGCTGCTGGGAGCTGGATGCGTCCCTGCCCCCTGGTTGCTGCTTTGCAAAGATTACGCCGCCTTTGAATAAGCTCCGCGCAGCGCTGCTGCCGACGCGTCAGACAGGGGCTAATCAGAAAATGAGCAGGGGAAGGAAACTTGGTGGCAGGAACTTATCTGTGTTCTGCTGCTCCTGCATCCAGCCCTGTCTGTCTGCAAAAGGAAGGCAAATTTCCTGGAGATTTCGGTGCTGGGCATTGCTGCAAATGGAAGGGTGCACACAAGTGAACGTAGATGCAAGCATGTGTGCACAAACAAGCACGCACAGCCTTGTGCACACCTGTGGTTGGTGCACACACTGCTGCGTATGGTTGCACACGGGTGCTTGCACAGGCATGCCTGCATGCACACACATGTACACACCTGCAAATGTGTGTGCGTATATGCACATGTGCATAGGCATCTCTGTGTGTGCACAGCTGCCTGTGCACGTACACGTCCCCCTGCATGTGCATGGCTGTGCGTGTGTTCCTGCCCATATGGAGGTCATGCACGCGTACATACCTGCATGTGTGACCATGTGTAAGCACAGTGGGTGCTCTCCTGATGCTGGGGGTGCAGCAAGATAGCAACAGACCCTGCGCTGAGCCATAAAATCGTAGAATGTCCTGGGTTGAAAAGGACCACAATGATTCATCTAATTTCAACCCCGCTGCTGTGTGCAGGGTCACCAACCACAAGACCTGGCTGCCCAGAGCCATATCCAGTCTGGCCTTGAATGCCTCCAGGGATGGGGCATCCACAGCCTTAGGGGCAGCGTTGTGTCCCACTCAGCACTGCTGTGACATTCAGCCACACACCACAGTGTCACCACAGGTGGTCCCAATGGCATCGCGGGGCACTCTCAGGTGCCCCCTCTCTCCCAACCTTGGGGGCAGGAGTGAGACCTGGAGCACGGAGGTGATTAAAATGCACCGTTTGCTTTATTTAAACACAGCCGTCAGGGAGAGTTACAGGGCACTGAGCTAGAAAATAGCATTTACACAGCCCGCCCCTCGCACCGCAGCCCTGACCTTTGCAAGCTTCGTGCATACCGCAGCACCGTCACCTTGGTGGCGCTGAGGACAGCAGACAGGAGCTGTGCTGAGAGCCCTGGGACAGAGGGGCAGGGCCCAACCACAGCACCACTGCTCTGATTTTCTCTCCCGATCCCTTTGGGATGCTGTCGGCTCGAGGCTCGTTTGGCACGTGGCAGATGCATGGATACAAGCAGGTGCCAAGCATCCGCGCCTTGGAAAAACAAAGGCATTTGTTAGCAGGGGGAGTGGGGGGGGGACGTTCTCCTGAATGGATTGGGATGATGCCGTGATTGGGAACAGATGCTGGAGATGGGGTAGGGGGGTGGGGGAAGCTGTGTGGCTGCAGCACAGGGCCAGCTCCAGCCAGCTGCACGTGGGCACATGGGATGCTGGGGGTTCTCCTTGGGTTTTTGGCGCCTGACACCATGCCTGCCCCATCCCTTCTGCTCTGGCCCTCTGAGTTCATTCCAAGGGCATAGGATGTGTATGGGGCTGAGCTCAGCTGCAATGCAAGCGGGGACCTGGACAGCACCCACCTCCCCTCAAGGAGTCCCGAATCCCAGTGTGCAGCACCCTGGGGACGTAGGGAAAGCTCTGTGCTGCTTTTTTCACCATCTGAGCCCCAAAGCAGCATTTATGCCCCTTTTAACCCTTTGTGGTGCCCTGGTGCCCGAGCCACGTGAAGGCTGAGTCCCCGTACCCGTGGGGATCTGGCGGGTGGCACTCGGCGGGCGCGCACTGCGGCGCGGCGCTTTTCTTCTCTAATCTTCTTATTTCATTTTAGCATTTACAATACAGCCAGCCGGTAATCCTGACATCAAACACGCCACGCAGCACTTTCAAGCCTCACCGACGTCAGGCTGCGCTCGCGCTGGCAGGAGCTGGCAGCTCCGACGGCTGCAGTTAACAGGCAGGAGGGAGAGGAGGGAGAGTGGTACAGGAGGCAGGAGAGCGTCCTCTTCAGCCCTTCCCACCCTCGAGGTGCCCACTGGGGGAAGTGGGAGATCTTCTTTGGAGTGTGCGGAGTGCTGGGCCATGGGGTCTCAGCCTTCAGCTGGAATCAGGGCACGTGGGGATGGGGACCCAGTGTGGATGCTGGGATGGGAAACTGGTGATGATACAGGGGTTGGAACCTGTTGCAGGTATGAGAATAGGGATCTTGTGTAGATGTAGGGATGGAAATCTTGCTCAAATGTAGGGATGGGGACCTGGTGAAGATCTGGGACTGTGGTCTTGGTGCAGATGCTGGGATAAAGTCTCAGTGCCAGTGCAAGGATGGAAACCTGGTGCAGATGCAGGAAGAGGCACCAGTGCAGATGTGGGGATGAGGACTCAGTGTGGATGCAAGAATAGGAACCCAGCATGGAGGTGAGAAAGGAGATCCAGTGTGCACATAGGGATGGGGACCTGGTGCAGATACAGGAATGAGGACCTGGTGCAGACACAAGGATGAGGACCCAGTGCAGATGCAGGGATAGGGAACTGATGCAGATGCAGGGCTGGGAGCCTGGTGCAGATGCAAGGATGCTCCCCAGGTCCAACAGGAGACAGCTTTGGACAGGAGCACAGCATCTTGTATGTTATCCATAAGCACTACTGTTGATGGAGCAGAGCAGTGTCTTAACACCATGTCCCAGCACCAGGGCTGCGTGCAGCTGGCCGTCCCCTGGTTCCCTGCTCTGCAGATGGACCCCCACCAACCACCTGTCACGCAGAGCAAACCCCTCTGGAACAAATGCCAACCTGGCAATGTCCACATCCCCATGCTGGCCCTGTGTCCCTCAGCCCTGTGCACACCCCAAGGCACAGCCTGAGCACCAATCCTTCACTTGCCACTTGGGACATAACCAACGCTGAAGTACGACACCTTTTATTTGTACTACAGCACAGACACTCGAGAGGGATTCATTTCCCTAACGAGCAGACTTTGGTAAGCTCTCCCTCCCACCATCCTTCTGGGTGATGCCATAGTCGCCCATGCCCAAGTGTGGGCACTGTGCATCCCACACCCAGCACCCAACGGCGGTGGCACGGGTGGTGCGGTGACGGGAGGCTGACAGGGAAGATGAATGGTTTTAATCACGCCGCTCACAGGGCACCAGCTGAAGTTTCGTGTAAGTTATGATAGCGACAGTTTGCACGAAAATTGTATTTCCAGGCTTCATTGACTGGCTTAATGAGAATCTTTACGTGTCAGATATTAAATTAAGAAATTAAAGAGCTGTTGCCGTGTGTATAGACTCCTTTCCTCGCACCGAGCTGCTGCTTCCAGATCAATCAGGAACACGCCTCTAGAAAAGATGGGAGAAGCCTTTGATTTTCTGTCACTGGGGAAGTGAATCTAATCCACGCTGGCACCTCGTTCATGTTTTATTAAATGGAGGAGGAGGGTGCAGCCCCCCAGCTGCCCTGTCCCCACAGTGCCCAGCACCCAGTGCTGGGAGCAGGACCTTGTGCTTGCCAGTACTCCACTGCTGTTTGTGCAAGTGTGTGCATGCAGGATGTGAGTTGTGCGTGCACGTCTGTGTGCATGCATCTCTTGGGTAGCTGCACGCAGGGTAAGGTGTGGGCACTGCGTGTTGTACGAGCTGCTGTGTGCAAATGAGAAGGGCTGCAGAGCTCGGGGTTTGTGCGTGCGTGTGTGTGTGAGCATGTAGGTGTGTACGTGAGCGCACCGAGGCGTGGCCAGATGGTGCTGCATGGCTGACGGTGCTCTGAAGAGCAAAGGACAGCAGGGTGGGCAGCAGAGGAAGTGCCATCGTTGTCTCTCCTCAATGCACTGAGCCTGTTCCCCCGACAGTCACTCTGGGCTTTCACATCTCCTGCTGATTGGGACAGAGTGACACAGAGCCAGGAAGCTGCTGTACTCTCAAGGATGGTGACAGGATATGGTGACGGGGTGTGGGGATAGGCAAGGACAGTGGCAGGTTCTGGCACGTCCACTTGCAAACACGCAGCTCCCCAGCACCTCATGTGGTCCCCAAATTGCACCCCTGTCCCTGCACGGTGCTTGGTGACACCATGTTTTGCCCACTGTCCCCGCGCTGTGCTGTGAAGCCACCTGCTTGAGGGTGGCTGGGGGCATCCTACAGCCCCAGGGTTGTCCCCAGGGCTGGATGAATCTTGAGTGACAGCCTGGCCTGTTAATGAGCCCCTGTAGGGGGCAGGAGGGCTGACACCCGCATCACCACCTCAGGTCAGCCCTGGGGGAGTGGCTGGGAGGTGCTGGCTGAGGGGGGACTGACACTGATTCCACAGCAGAGCAGTCTCATTGCACCGCTGCAGCACCTTCCCACTCCATAGCATCTCTGCATTGCTGCAGCTGTACCCTGGTGCCAGCCCAGCTCCTTCGCAGCCCCAGTTTGGTACCCGTCTACCTCCCATCTCCTTTCCTCCCTCCCACGTCCCCTCTCACACTCCCTTGAAGACACACGTGCCTAATCTTCTTGTTAGCCTATTCCTTCATCTAATACCAATATGCAGCAGAATGCCAGGGATAATTAATTGATCAATTAGATAGAGAACTGCCTGTGCTCGTGGCACTGGGCGCGCGCGGAGGGGAGGCAATGCCAGCGCACCTGGCAGCGTGGGTCTCAGCTCATGGCGTGCATCTGAGCGAGCTGGGGCTGCAATGCACCCCCAGTTTATTGGTGCACACCCAGTCGTGAACACCCAGCTCTACTGGGTGCACATCCAACCGTGCACACTCAGCTCTATTGGTTGCAGATCCAGCGTGAGCACATCTAAGCACACTGGGCTGCATTCAGAGTGCGTGCCCAGCTATGTGCAGACAGGTGCATTCAACGTGCACACCTGGCCATGCACATGGATCTGTGCACACCCAGCCATGCGGTCCTATCCTTTTACATGTGTCCATTCCATGTGTCCAATACCCAGCCGTGCAAACCCAGCCTTGCATACACAACCTTGCATACACCGTGTCTGAACTCTGCTGCGCAGGGTGGGTGCTGAGCCTCAGTGCTGCGCAGGGTTTGCATACATTGCTGCATCCCACATCCCAGCTCCCACCCAATTTGCTCAGGAGCGAATTGCTGGGGGCACAGCAGAGGGAACAGCCTCCATCCCAGGGAAAAACAGCAGGTGGGTCAGGTGGGAGCTCCCCAGCCAAACCCATGCACTCCATACTGAGCGGAGTAACCCCGTCGCAGGGCTCAGTATCATGAGGGTGCAGCACCCCAACCGTGCCAGGCCATGGGTGGGTGCTGAGCACCCTGGGGTGTGCAGGGAAGTGAATAATGCAGCAAAGCTGTGTCTGCCACCCCCCTCCTCCACAAGCTTTGAAAAGCAACACATTACCCTGATCTCCAGACATGAGTTTTTGTCACCAAACAGGGTGATGAGAAGACTTTGAAGCAAATACAAACACTGGGAAAGGGAATACATAAGAAGGGAGTCGCATGTTCTCTTCAGAAAACAATTGCGGTGTCAACTCCTCAGAGCAGCTGCGCAGAGGGGGAGCTGCTAAGCAGGAATCTGACAGCCACAAACATGGGAAATTATCATCAAAATACAGATATCCCCCCCCCCCCCCTCCCCTTGCTGGTTGGGCTCCTTCCCATGGCCTGGGTGCTCCTTCCTTGCTCCCCATTGCGCTCCTTCAGCCCCAGGTGCTGCGATGCATTGCTGCCTCAGCTGCTGTGTGATGCTTGTGGCCCCATGCACTGCACCACAGTTCTGCAAAAGCTGTGGGAGATGAGGAGCAAAGTACTGCAGGGACAGCAAGACACACAGCAGGTGGGGGTGGGGGGGGCAGGGAGTTTGGGGACCAGCATCTTCCCTCCTGCAAATAGCTGCTTGCCCTTTGCACATATCTGTGCTTTATGGGTGCAGTTTAAATCTGCAGACACACCTTGCATGCACGTTGCCGCCCCGTTTTTGCATGCAGACTGCTTGCACATCTTGCACAAGCACCCATGCGTGCATGCATGCTCCTGCCTTGGTGCCCTCTGTGTGCACTCCTCTTGCCTCATGCATGTGCTTTCCCATCTTGCACGCACACTGCATGCACACTCCTGCCCCACACACAGTCTCATACCTTGCACACCTCTCCCCACTGCCCTGCCTGTGCTCTGCCTGTGCATTCCCCCTCCTGCCTGGCATCCTGGCATTAAGCAGAACAAATAAATATATATCCATGTGTGTCTATAATGGCAGCACTATATATAGCACTGAATGTGGGCTCATTCTGTGGCAGGGCCCTCTCTGGGGCTGCCAGCTCCTGGTGGATTATTTGTGAGAATTTGGGATGGCTGAGCAGTTTGGGCAGGGCTGGGGATCCCTTGGAGGGCCCAGGCGGAGCTGGGGTTGGGGGTAGGCACCTCAGTTCAGCACACCTCTGCACCATCTGATGCAGTGCACTCCCAGCATGTGCACACTCACCCCTGCACGGGTATTCCCACCCTGCTCACTCTCACTGCACAAATGTACTCCTTGCACAGTCTGTGCTTTTCTTCACACCTTACACACCTTCGGGCATGCATCTGTCCTGCATGCACCTTTAGCCTGCATGCACACTGCCACCCTTGACTCTGCACGTGTGTTTGGCTTCTCAGTAACACCCTGCATGCACATCCTCCAGAACCCCTACATCCCAAGCCTTGCTTACACACACCCAATCTGTGCACACATATTACTCGTGCATGCATTCTATTCACGCACCCACCCAACCTGTCCATTCTCCCTCTCTCACTCTACCTGTCCATGCAACTTATGCACGCCCACTCTTTCACCCTACTCATGCGTACACCCTTCCCATACATGCATCCTACCCAGGTATGCAACCTACCCATGCACACAACCATATACAAACGTGATTCCTGCCTGTGCCTGCTCCCTAACCATGCACACACCCTACCTGTGCATGTATCCTACCTGTGCATGCACCCCACCCGTGCACATACCCTACTCATGCATGCATCCTACCTGTGCATGCATCCTTTCCATACACGCGCCCTATCTTTGCATGCACCCTACCCATGCTCAGCCCTTTAGATGCCTCCACCAAATCTCTGCACACTCCCACACCCGCCCGCCCACCACCTGCCTGTGCCTGGTGCCAGGCTCCCTTCTCCTCCTGCTTTATCTCCTCTTCCCAGCTGCTCTCGCCCCTCCCTGCTGCAGCCTCCATCCCTCCTTCTCCCCAGCCTCTTGCTGTGGTTATCACAGCCTCACACACATCCCTCCTCCCTGCTCCTGCTCATCCTCCCGCATTCCTCCTAGCTTCCCTCATCCCTCCATCCCCATCCCTCATCCCTCCATCCGTATCCCAACCCCATCCCTCAACCCCCAGCCCTCTATCCAGATTCCCATCCCTCATCCCTCCATCCCACCTCCACCCCATCCCCACCCCATCCCTATCCAATCCCTCATCCTTCCATCCCCATCCTATTCTCATCCCCGTCTCTCCTTCCCCAGCTCCCCCGCTCCACCACTGCCCACTCCCTGCACTGTCCCCTGGCCCCATGCCCCTGTCACCTCTCAGCTCAGTCTGCCACGGCCGCCGCAGCCCCAAACTTTCCAGCTTTTTCCAGCTGTGGGAGGCGGGGAAGGCTGCGCCTCCACTCCCAGCCCTGCGATGCTGCGCTGCCACTCCGAGCGCTCCCACCTTATGAATTTTACATTATTACCCACTTTAAAGTATATAAAATAACTAGTCATAAATTATTGAGGGGAAATTTAAAATACTACAAATGTTTATAAATGTTTATCAAGAGGTCTTCAGAAGCGAGCTGGCACAGCCTGCACAGCTTCCCACAGCTGGCAGGAGTGGGGGGACGGCGTGGCCCTGCCCGCGGGGGGCTCCATGGATCCCCAGGAGGAATGCGGTGCCAGCTCCCAGAGCATCCTTAATTCATGTCCCCGTGGATGGCAGGGAACAGATTTCCATCCGCGCTGTTTCCTTTCACTGGCGGCGCTTCCCATTGCTTGCTGCTGTGAGACCTTACTGGGGCTGCCCCTGTGCCTTTCTCTGTGCAAGAGAATGTGTCCTGTCCTGCAGAGGATGTGTTCTGTGCCGCTGGGGACACGCTGTGTTCTGGTGGGGACACGTCTGTCCTGATGGGAGCATGTCCTGTGCTGCTAGGGATGTGTTGTGAACTGCTGGGAAGATGTCCTGGGCAACCTGGGCATGGTGTGGATGGCACAGCATGGCATGGGACACCATAGCACAGCAAGGTGTGGATGGCACAGTAAGGCATGGCATGGGACAATATAGCACATTGTGGCCTGGCACAGCATGGCACGGCATGGAACAGGATGACACAACATGGCATGGGACACCATGGCATGGCACAGCGTGGCTGGCACAGCATGGCACAGCATAGCATAGAGCAGCATAGATGGCACCACTGAGCCTGGGCAGCTTGGATTGGCATGGCATGGAGCAGGAAAGCATGGCACAGCCATGTAGGGGTGGTGCCTCTGTGCATGGGAAGCCAGCACAGTGTGGTATGGTAGGGCCTGGCATGGAACAGCCTGCAAGGAGAACAGCAGAGCTAGGGCTGGCACCTCCATCAGCCAGCATGGCATGGCACAGCCCTGCAAGGATGGTACACTGAGCTTTCCAGGCTGCATGGCAAAGCACAGTGTGGCATAACACAGCCTTGCAGGAATGGCACAGCTGAGGTGTTGCCCTGGCATAGCCCACCGAGCAGCATGCCACCACCAACCCTGCATGCAGGAGCAGGACCTGCAGGCAAAGTGTCCCTGCAAGCAGAGGACAGGCAGGAGGAGTAATGATGGGGACAGCCATGCATGAGACACAAATGCATGTGGCAGGGACGCGTGGCTGACTTGGAGCTTCCACCAGGAGCTGCCGGCAGGGACTGTACTGAAAGCACAGCCTGATTGGGGTAATCATGGGAGCACAGAGTGCATTAGCTGCGAAGGTTTATAAAGGGAAATTAAAATAAAATTGGATGTGACAGAAAAGTACATGGAAAATTAGTATAAGAATATGAATATTTATGGCTGCAATGGGAAAGTGCTCTTGTGTGCTCCCCTCCACCCCCGGCTCCTGGGGACATGGGGACATCGAGGCTGTGGCACCCCGGCTGCGTGCCCATGTCCCTGGGGTGCCCATGGGGCTTTTGCATCCCATGCCATTGAGCTTCCCCCATGGAACGGTGGTGGTGGAAGCGGTGGGGAGTAATGATATGTTTGGGCAGGAGGAGGGACTGGAACAACACAGTGCTGGCGTGAGGGGCAATGAGGGCACTGGAACATCGCAGAAGTGCCAGGGCAGCTGGGCACAGCCAAGCTCTAGCACTGCACAAAGGTGCCATCGTCGTGCAGGGACAACACAGCCCCACAGCCTGCCGGCCCAGGGCCAGCCAGCCCCCCACCCCTCCCGCTGTCACACTTAGAAACCATTAAAATAATTGAATGCTTTAAATATTCAGCACTCGGCTTAAATATTCATCAGCAAAGTTATTCTGATTGCTACACTACATCAGCACAGGCTGGAAAACAGTTCCCCTCCAGCAAGATCCCCCCGCCCCTGTGAGCAGCACTGTGTGTGCCTGGTGCTCACGTGGGCACACGTGGGCACGCACACGCATGTGCACATATCTGCATGTGGGTACATCGTGCAGCTCTGCGTGCACACATGCATTTGCATGCATACACATGATGACTGCAAACGTCTTGAAAGGGTTGGGGCAAGCGGGGGCAGTGGTTTGCACCCCCACCCGAGAGGAAAGGGCAGATTTAGGATAAAGGATGACCTGGAAAGAGGAAAACAACTTCTACTTGCATGCACCAGGATGCAACAAGGAGCTCTGAGGTGCACCAAGATGCTTTGAGATGCACCAGGACCACAGAGAAGGGCTCAGTGCAGTTTTGGCCTTACAGCAGGGCAGGGGTAGTGCCGTGTGTGAATGCTGCCCGAGTGCACCCAGCTGAGCACATGTGTGCAGGCATGTGCCAGTGCACGGCAAGGCGCAGCCGACAAAGCTCTGCAAACAGCACTGAAAAAATTGTTCCTCCAATACCTTAAAGCAGGCTTAGGTTTAAGCGATCTCGCTCCAAAGACGGCTCCCGCATACATTTTGCAGGCTCGAGCTGCAGCGTTAATCCTGGGGAATCATCTGCTTTGCATCCACATTTCCCATCCTCGCCATGCACGGAGTAGGATGTGTGCAGGCATCAGTGTCACACAGCAGTGGGGTCCCCACCACGTCCCCATTGCAGAGGAATGGGGCGCCAAGAAGGAGCTGTTAGATTTACCCGCACCGACTTCATCAGCCCTTTAATTAGACTAATTTGTTGATTTGATAGTGACTTATTCCTCGCCACTGGGTTTGTTTATGTGTGTTTCACGCTCTGCTTTGGCAATAAACTGGGAGCTGAAGAGCAGGGAAGTCCCTCCATGTGCTCAGGCTGGAGAAACTCATCCCATCCCATCCCACCCCATCCCACCCCATCCCCATCCCATCCCATCCCATCCCATCCCATCCCATCCCATCCCATCCCATCCCATCCCATCCCATCCCATCCCATCCCATCCCATTCCATCCTTTCCATCCTCCCATCCCTTCCTATCCCACCTGATTCTAATCCATCCCATCCCACTTCACCCCACTCCATCCCATCCCATTCTTTCCATCCACCCATCCCTTCCTATCCCTTCCTATCCCTTCCTATCCCATCCCATCCCATCCCATCCCATCCCATCCCATCCCATCCCATCCCATCCCATCCCATCTCATCCTTCCATCCCATCTAATCCCATCGCACCTGACCCCACCCCGCCCCACTCCATCCCACCCCACCCCATCCCACCCCACCATCTCCATGCATGGGATAGGGAACCGCAGCTCCAAAAATGAAAAACAGCCCCAAACTGCCCCAGTGCTTGCACACAGCTTCACACCAACACCGAGCACAGCTTCAGAGAGGGAGCGGGCTGAATAATTAACACTAAAAATAATGATTTCGGGGAGGGCTGGAGGGAAGGAGGGAAGAGGGGGGGGGGTTGAGGAGAAGCCGGCGCGAGGAGCTCTTTGATGGGCAGCTCCTTTGATCAGAGATCTGAATAGAGCCCTCACGTTTCTGTGTGAGCCCGCTGCCTAATTACGGAGCTGCACGGCCGCCTCCAGTCCTCGGCACGTCGCCGTAATAGATTTCACCGTGTCCAACCTCCAGGAGGACATCGATTCTCCCCACAGCCGCAGACTCATGCTAACCATTGCATCCTATCGATTTTTCCTTTTTTTTTTTTTTTTTTTCCCCCCACCTCTTTTTTTCCTTTTCTTTTTTTTTTCCACTCTTCGCTTTTTTCATTTTTTAATACATAAGGAATTTTCTTTATTTTCATTAAATCCTTAATCAGGGAGAAATCTACATTTTTATCATTTCTATGGCTGGAGAGGAAGAGAGGAAAGTTATATTGCCATAGAAACCGTTCCCTACCATTCTCAGCCTCGGAGCAGTCCCTCTTGTGCTGTCTCTTGTCAAAAGGCGTAATTGTTGCTCCTGATCTTCACTGCTCAATTAGCAGTGATGTCTCCCTTCAAGTTAATTGCTGGAGATGGGAGGAAGTAGGACAAATGTAACCTTTTAGATGAAAAGATCTCTCCCCCCCCTTCCCTGCCTTTCCTCGCCTGCAGGCACTTGAGGTCCCCTCATGTTCCATCTCCTGCACAGCACGGGGCTGAGGGCTTCTTCTCATCTTCCTCATCCCTTTATCCAGGGCAGGACCCCCCTCTGTCACCCCTCAGCTCCCTGTGCCTCTCCCTGCCAGGAGGTGCCACTCACCATGGCAATGGATGTGGGGACAGAGTGCTGTGGGCAGCTCTGAGGTACTCTCAGGAGATGAGGATGGAGCTCCATACCCAGACCTGTTCCCAGCACCCTCCCTTGCCCCATTAGCATTTCCTTCCCTTTCCTCCTACACAGTTCCATCCCAGTTTACATCTATCTCTATTCCTAATCCCATTCCCAGCTCCATCCCTATTTCTAACCCACCTTCATTCCTTGCTCCATCTCCAGCTTCACTCTTATCTCCATCCCCTTTTCTATCCCCAACTTCATTCGTATCCCATCCTTGCTCCATTTCCAGCTCTATTCGTTGCTGCATTCCTACTTCCATCCCCATCTCTGTCCCATCCCTACCTCCATCCCCATTCCCACCCCACTTCCATTCGATCCCCATCCCTATCCCTATTTCCATCCCTTTGCCATCCCCATCCCTACCTCCATTCCCATCCCCATCCTCATCCCTACCACCATCTCCGTTCCTATCCCCATCCCATCTCCATCACCATGGGGATGAGTGTGGAGGGAGAGGTTGAAAAACAGGTGTGAGACTTTCTTCCATCTCCAGAAATAAAGGTGAGAAGACCCATGCTGCTCCCAGAGGTGTGACAACAGCCCAGGCAGAAGGAGAGCTCAGGGAGCTGCTTTTGTCCTGGAGGGAAGGTGGGCTGCAAGGAGCTAGGAAGTGTGGTAGCATCCTGCACATCCTGTTCTTAAAGAGTCTTTAAGCAGTGCCTGGAGTCCATGCTCTGTCTCCAGCTCATGCCAGGACATAGGGGTTCCCTGCAGACCATCTCCCCATAGGGGTGACAGTTTTGGGTAACCACCCCCAGTGACCTCATACATCAGTGATATCAGTTTGCCTTCTTGTGACTTCTCCACCAGTTCTCTGAATGGACTGGGAGCAGGAAGGTCCCTGGTGCCCTGCAGAACATCCTTGGGGGTGTCTCATGGATCCTCTCTCTCTGTTGCGCCAACTCAGGCAGCAACTACTTGGTTTCATCTCCCAGAGCAGGGATGGAGCACCAATCTCAGGGAGACAGAAGTAGGTTAGCTCCTGCCTGTGGGCCTCCCCACACCCACCTTGGCTCTGTGCAGGCATCACACCACTGCCCCAAGCATCCCCTGGGTGTGCAGGTACCAGGGTAGTGCCCACCCAACTGGGGAGCAACTGCCAACTGCACACACACCAAATGGCCAACGTTCACCTTCTCTGTGCACGTATCTCCTCTAGCAATGGGTTGCTTTGGGATACCTTTCAGCCAAACTCCACGACATTGAGAAGAAGCATTTCAGGGGTTGAGCACACGGAGGAGCCACTTGACGATGCTTCCCAGCACGGATGAGCTTTTCATGGCCTCTGGGCTCCGGAAGGCACAAGGAGCACTTGGCACACCGGCCTTTCAGCATGTGCTTCCCTTCCACTCAAAGCAAACGAGCCCTTAACATTTTGGCAAGTGGCTTCTCTAGGGGGGGCCCTGTAGGGTGCTGATACACTGCTGCCCGCCTCGTGGCTCCCAGCACTGTCAGGAGGGGTGCTGGGGCAGCAGCCAAGAGATGTGCTCTGTCGCTCAGCCATCATAGCCCAACCCTGCTCCCAGAGTCACAGCTCATCCCAAACAATGCATTAACACCAGGTTTGCATCTGCCTCCTCATAAGCCAGGTAAGGATGTGTCGGCAGGCTTGGGGAAGGATCACACGTGGCAGCTTTTAATAGCGATCCGCCTGCCTGTCCCTGGCTTCTCATTGCTCCTCTTGAAGCAGTTGCTAATTACCAACAAGCTGGTGTTTGCGTTGTGGGTGTGACGATCCCCTCTGCAGCCCTCACTCCTTGACTGTGGGGAAGTGGGGACCCATGGTTGGGCTGCAAGAGAGGCTGGGAGGAGTCACTGCTTTGGGGACCTGGAGCTGGGGTTGAGCAGAAAGTGGTCCCTCCCATTGCCTCCACTTCCTGGACATGTCCCTTCCCTTCCCTTCCCTTCCCTTCCCTTCCCTTCCCTTCCCTTCCCTTTCCTCCTCTGGAAATGTCTAGGGGGTTAAAGCTGATGAGGTTTGGGATGGCACCAGCCACCCCACCACTCTCTAGTGATGCTCTGACACATCTGATCCAGTGCCACCAGTGCTGTTCCACAGACTGGGGTCATCACCCCCTCGGAACCCTAGCACAATGCTCAAGCCTTGGGGACACCGCTGTGACAGAAACAGGAGCTCCAAGAGAGGTGTGCTGAGCCTGGAGGGAGGGGAATGGGGTCCTGGTGGCAGTGATGCTCACAGGTTCCAATCCCATGGGACGCCTCTTTCCTGTGGTCAGGACCCCTCCTGGGTCCACTGCATCCAAAACCCCACAGTGAGACCACCTTGTGAGGGCTGCTGGGTGTCCCTGCTTCTGTGCTGCATGGGGGACCCCAGAAAGAAGCCAGCATCATCCTGGAGCTGCTTGGAGCAGATAGAACACAGCACAGCACCCCTCAGCATCCTGTAGCATCTCATGGCACCCAGCTCCTGCTGGCACCCTGTGAGTGACAGCACCCAGCCCCCAGCCCGCCGCCCCCCCTGTCAATCCTCAGGGGAATTATTTATCTCGACAATAGGAATTGTCTACACGGGCCCTTCCCCCTCCCCAGCACCTACCCCAACAAAGGAAATCATCCTGATATGAAAGGGAAAATTAAATTACCCCAATAAAGACTTAGTGCTGCTTTAATGACATCACCAGACTCAGGCGCTAATTAGCTGAGTACAAAGGAAGCTAAATGTGAAAACGTGAATTTTTGTTCCCTTTTCTGCTGTTGCAGAGCATCAGTGGGAGGCTTGGCAGGCAGGGCAGGAGCTGCTCTTCCTGCCCTTCCCGGGGGATGCTGACACAGAGCAGCAGCTGGAGCACAGCTGGATCCTGCCAGAGCCCTGTGCCAATGCCTGGTCCTGCTCCGTGCACCCCCTGCTCACTGTGAGCTGACCCTTGCTACAGGCTGGGGCAGGCATGCTGCTCACTGCTTGCTGTTTGTGCATGCACATGCCCTGCTTCGTGTGCTGCACTGCACGGCTCTCACCTCCCAGCGGAGTGCACTGCATGCACACAGTGTGTACACTGCATGCCCGTATCTTGCACTGCATATAACGCTGCACAACTCGTACTTCTTGCTGCACACACTGCAGGCATACACCTCACTGAACAGCACGACTCACGTCTCCCAGTGCAAGGGCACTGCATGTACACACCCCACTGCATTGCACAGCTCACACTTCCCAGTGCACTCCATGCATGCACACGGTGTTGCACTGCACAGCTCACACCTCCCATCGTGCACCACACACACCACATTGCACAGCTTGCACACCCCCCCCAGTGAGTGCATACTGCAGCATGCAGACTCCTAGCTCTGTGTGCAGAGCACACTGCAAGCACGCATGAACCTCACACAGTGTAAATTGCAGCCACAGAAAGGCCACGCACTGCTCAGCCTGCACCTGTGTGACTGCATTCATGCCTCCCATGTGCTGCATGCGCTGCACACTTCCACCTACATGGCACCTTGCGCATCTGCATTCCATCCCTGCACACTTATTGTGTGGCTGCACAGGATTTGCTCTGGTTCGGGACAGGCTGCAGCGCAGAGCTGCTTACCCAAGGTGTGCAACCCTCTGCAGAGGATCTCCAGGCTAGGCTGCAGCAAGCAGCATGCAAGCAGCGAGTGTCCCCCCCTCAGGCACCAGCCCGGACTGAATTCCCTCAGGGCAAGCAGACAACAGTGCATCCTTTTATTCACCTCTGAATTTAGGGCTGCTTTTCCCTGCGGAGGTCCTGGCGCATCTCTCCTCGACTCCAAGTGGTTTTCCCCTTGCTGCACAGGCCTGTGGCAATGCAGAGGGGCTCCAGCAGAGGACAACAGTCTGCTCCCGCAGCTTCCTAAGATGTAAGGCCTCATTTAAATTAAAGCTTAAATAGCAAAGGAAGCTTGGCCTCCACTACCATCCCCTCAAACCTCACCCCAACCCCCTTCCCTTCCCACTTGGGAAATTTGGGGGTGTGTGCAAAGTGACCCCCACCCCTTGCAGGCTCTCCCCTATGGGCAGCTGGAACCCAGTACCACCGTTTGCACCCAGCCGTCCCTTTGGGGACAGGGTGGCACTATGGGTACAAGCCACCCCTGCTGGGATTGAAAGGGATCCCAGGATTTAAGGAGATCCCACCGGCCCTGCTTGCCTCACTGCTCACTGCCGGCTGCAGCCCAGACGGATGGGTGCGAACGCCTCTGCGCCTCCTTAAAATGACATCCCTGGTCTCCATGGCAACCTCGCTCTGCCTCAGACCAAGAGCATCATCTGCTCCATCATCCCTGCAGGCCAGCCCAGCACCCAGGGCACTGAGGCTGTGGGACCCCTGCCCAGCCCCGCTGTCCCCAATGCCGCTCTCATAGCTATCTATTTGATCACCCCCGTCCCTTTCTGGGTGCCACATGGTATCAGGATGAGTCCTGGGGTACCCTAAAAATTTGCAACGTGATGGGAGGCAGCAGAGGGGAGGCAGCTGGTGGGGCTGTGACAGAACGCATGCGGCTGATCCTGCCTGGCTGTGAGCCTGGGGAAGAGGCTGCCAGCTGCTGGGGGGTGATTTGTGGTGGGGGTGAGCGTGAGATAATGCACAAAAGGAGAAGGGGTGTGTATGGGGAGAAGGGACACACATAGGGAGAATGGATGTGTATGGGGAGAGGGGATATTATGAGCAAAAGGGACGCACAAGGGTAGAAGGGATGCACATGTAGAGAAGGGATGCACACAGGGAGGAAGACTGCATATGAGGAGAAGGGATGGGCGTGCAAAGGATGCACGTGGGGAGAAGGGATACGTAGGGGGAAAAAGGATCCATGTGGGGAGAAAGGATGCACGTGGGGAGGAGGAATGAATACGAGGAAAAGGGCTGCACACTGGGAGAGGGGACGCATATGGGGAGAAAGGATGTGCATGCAGGGAGGAGGATGCACAGGTGGAGAAAGGATGCAGATAGGGATAAGGGATGTTCGTGAGAACTAGGGGCTCACACAAGGAGAAGAGGTGCTCGTGGGAAAAAAGGAATGCACACAGGAAGAAGGGATGCATATGGGAAGAAGGGATGCATGCACATGCAGAGCTGCACAGGAACAAAAAGTCAGTGCAGTTGGATGCAGCCGCATGGATGCGGGCATGGAACTGGCATTGGCCACGCTGCGGGATGCCCTGTGGGGTGGCTGCTGCTGTGGGGTGGAGGAGAGGGGCAATGGCACCAAGCCAGGGCTGCACGTGGGATGGGGTGCAGAAGCCACAGCCCGGCACCGTACTACCTGCCCTCTCATTTGTCCTCGTTAAGGGCTGGCAGGGCATCTAATTAGGTGGTGTGAGTGCCAGAGCCCTGCTGACAGCCACCTGTGCACTGTGCCTCCTCCTCTCATTGCCTCCTAATTAGCGGGCAGGATGCTGCTGCCCTCGCAGGGACGTGCCAGCACGGGTGGCACTGCTGTCACCTCAGCCCTGTGCTCCTCTCGGAGCATCCCCTCCCACGGACACCCCCAGAACCCCAAGGTTCACATCCCACACGCACCAAGCTCTAGCATCCTCTGTTCACCCTGAGCACCCCAGATTCACAGGATGCAGCTGCCCATGGGCAGTTATGGTGCGAGGATGTGGAACCTTCGCAGCCCCATGAGCTGGGCAGGGCTAACGAGCTGGAGGCCACTTTAATTAGATTAATTGGTTCCCATTTGGCTCCAGAAGAGCTGTCAGGCTGCAAGAGTCTTCCTGCTGTACCTGGCTAATTGCAGCACCACGGTTGCCTCTCTGCAGCACTTGATGGCCACCGAGAGCAGGCACTGAGCAGAGCTATGTGGTGCTGGGCAATGCACACACAGAGGATGCAGGAAGCCTTGGCAGCTCCAGGAGGTGCCAGCCACAGCCCAGGGTTGGCACAGGGTATGTCAGCTCCCCAGGGTGCACAGGGCTTGGGAAAGTGCATTCATAGATGCAGAGCAGCAAGCACCCACCAGCTGGATCCCATACCCCACAGCTCCCTCTCAACCTCCAAACCTCACACAAGACACTCACTCATCTCCCAGCCACTGCATGTGTCCACGGGGATGGCCTGGCCACTGGGATGATACCAAGCCCAGTACTAAGCCCAGTTTGGTCACCAACCCCCCAGTGGTGCCCACTCAGACCCAGTGCCCGTGTGGGATGGCAACAGGAAGAGATTGCCCCATGAAAGGTACATGAAAGGAGCTTGGAGCAAGATGCTGGCTCCATCTGAGGTGTGCATGCATGGGACAAGTCTGAATGGAGCTCCTTAACGAAGGCAGTGGCAGCATGTCCCTGGGGAGCTATGATCCAATGTGTTGTTTTTTTTTTCTTCTTTTCTGCCAGTGAATGTTAATCCCGGCTCAGCATCTGCTGCCTGCACTCCCAGCAGGCTCGCTGTCCCCAGGTCTGGGGGCATGGCCCACTTGGTGAACCCAGCAGCGTGTGAGGACTTGGGGGTGGTGACGAATCAGGGTGAAGGGGCTCCATCCCTGGGGGATGGGGGAAACAGTGGGTACCACTGTGCCATGAGGGTGGGGTCAGTGGGCACAGCTCCATAGGATGGGCTCATGCCCCTGCAGATGGGACATGTCATTTGGGGAGCACATCCCAGCTGTGGGGTGGGGACAGTGAGATCTCCCCTTGACACTGCACTTGGAATTGGAGTCAGACTGGGGCTGGATGTTTTCTCATCTTTTAACTTCATCTCCATGCCTTGTAGGAGAAAGCAGAGCTCTTCTGCTTGCCTTGGGTTTGGGACATCTCCTTGGTGGCCCTGGGGACATGGGACAACTTACCTGGGCAGGCTGTGTCCCAGGTGGCTCAGCACACAGCATAGAACCACCGAAGGATATATAACTACCCCCAGCCCAAGATTTCAGACAATATCTCTGGGTCACCTTGTGGGAGGATCTGTGGGCAGCTGGGGGAAGTGGGGGGGCTGGGGCTTCCATCCTTGCCTGCACGCACCCCATCATGTGGATGAGGTGAAGGGAGGAGAGGAGGAGGAAGCGCTTCCTCCTCACAGCAGGTGCTGCTCCAATGGTGCCTGCACCCAGGGGACAAGAGCCCCGTGAGCCCCATGAAGCCACTCGTGCATTAATTGAATATTCAATTTTCGAAATAACCTTGAGGAACTGAGCAAAGAGGCTGGAAGCAGCGCTGATTGCAGCTGCACCTGCTTGGCTACGCAGCTCCCGGCTCCCCACGGCCCCCCTTCCCAGCCTCCACCCGACAAACAGTGCAGGGACACAGGGGGTGGCAGCAAGAGGACGAGGGTCTGTCCTCAGGGGTGCCCCCTCCTTGCAGTGGGGCACTGGGGTGTGAAGGGCAGCACAGGCTGCAGTGTGTGGGGCACTCTATATGTCCCATGTCACGGCCTGGGCTCCGTATGTCCCCATGTCATAGCATGGGATTGGTGTGGCCCAGTGTCAGAGCCTGGGCTCTGTGTGTTCCCATGCCATGATTTGGAGCCTACATGTCTCCACATCATAGCACAGGATTGATGTGTCCCCTATGGGTCTCTAGGTTGCAGCATGGCATTGGTGTGTCCCTGTGTCAAACCATGGGATCTATGGGTCTCCATGTCACAGCATGGGATTGGTGTGCCCCGTGTCAAACCATGAGCTCTGTGGGTCTCCATGACACAGCCTGGACTCTGCAGGTTCCCATACCACAGCCCAGGGTTCTGTACATCCCTATGTCACAGCCTGGACTCCGTGTGTTCCCATGTTATGGTCTGGGCTCTGAATGTCACCATGTCACAGCGTGGCATCTGTGGGTTTTCATATCACAGTCAAGGCTCTGCAGCCCTCGCTCAGCACCCACAGAGCTGACGCCACCTTTTCCATCATCTCACCCTGCACCCAGCCATGTCCCCACCCAGGGGATACTCATCCCCAGCACAACTCTCTCTCCCTGGGGATGCCACAGCAGCACCTGGGGCCCACCAAACCGCTCCAGCACCATCAGGATGGAGCTCTGCATCCTTCCACATCCCCTCACCAGCACAGCCCTGCAGATTTCTGGCTGCCTCCACACTTGGCCGCATTAATAACCCGCCGGCTGCCGGGGAAGGATTTACCAGCTGTTTTTCCTGACTCCATTGGCCTCGGATAAATCAGCGGGGGGGTGTCACACGGCGTTTGCCAGGGGGCTGATGGATGGCACTGAGTGAGTGCATGGCTCGTGCTGATGCTTCCAGGCGCTGCCAGTGCGGGATGCACAGCGCCGGGGAGGGAGACGGAATGGAGCCCACCCTGCAGGAGGTCCCGGCCCACCCGGCCCCATCCCTGCCTGCAGGAGGGAGATTAGCTCCAAAGAGCTGAGCACGCACAATATTTGCAAAAGCAATTGCAGGAGAAGCAGGGAGCAGCTGTGGGCTGAGCAGCCTGCCTGCCTCCACGCATCCCCGCGACATCTGGAGGCGGCAGCTGTGCCGGCGAGCGAAACCTGTTCGGGGGGAAGGAAGGGAGCAGGACCCCACGGCACGCAGTGAGGGATCTGTGTTGTGTTTGGGGTTGTGGGAAACCCCCAGAAATGGCCCTGAGTGCACCCCCCAGGTCACTGCAGTGCACTGGCAAAGGGGGGTGGCTGAGTCCCTGTGGCAGGTAGGGGCACAAGAACCGGGTGGCTCCTTGCTGGCGTCACTTGTCACAGAGCCACCTGGGAAGTATTCAGCAAACATGAGCAATGCAAATGCAACGGAAGCATTACCCTGAGAGGCTGAGCCACGCCAAAATTCCAAAGAGAAGAGGAGATGCGCATTCCTCTGCTGGTGGGGGCACTACATTTGTGGTCCTCTGCCCCTGACCAGGCTTGGATCCCAAACCTGATGACACCCCACTGCTTGTGCTAGCTATGCCACACAGAGTAAAGCCAAAGCAAAGGAATTATTACATTTAATTTGTGCAGATACAGTGGGGATGCTCAGTCCTCACAGTCTGTGCCCATGCCCCAGTGATCATCCTTTTTCCATGCAGCATCTCTGCACAAGAGCACTGCACGACAGCAGTGCACCTGAGCAATGCCCACTTGGCAAATCCCGTTGGGTTTTGCAAAAAAAAGAACAAAAAATAAACCAAGGAGAAGAGTCCCATGTATTCAGGTTGCATTGGCTATATTTTGGGGCAGTGCTGGGGCAGAGAGCACGCTCCATGCCATGCACCATCCCTCCTCCACTCCAAGCCTCCAGATTCTGGAGGAAAACTTCCAACCTGCTGTGGGGAGCAAAGCATTCTGCACAGTGTCAAGCCTCTAACTGCAACCCTCCAGCACCCGGGAGGAGAGAAACTCCTCCATTTGTGACTCAGCGGCAATAAAGCTCCACATGGCTGCAAAGGGATTTCACCCACCTCCAAAACAAGGTGAAATAAATAGCTGAGGAGAGTGCTCCGTGATTCTGCACAGTGGCACATGGGCACTGTCACACTATTTGGAGACAGTGGGGCTGAGGTGGGAGCAGGGGAGTCTGTATTGTATGCCAACCACTGCCTCCAAACCCAACCTCACTGCCCTTGGGTGCCTTCTAAAGGGACGCTTTCCAGCAGCAGAGGACAGAGCTGTTCTGAGGTGTCTGGGTGCTTTGGGCTGCACTCTCATCGCGTGTCAGTGCTGGGCTGCCAGGGAGCATTTCCCCCATAATTGCTGCTTCACCATGGCAACGCAGCACATATTGTTTCAGAAAGGTCACTGCTGAGAGCCGGTGGGCTCAGTAGAGAGCACTGCTTTTGTTTCTACGTATTTATGAAGGGGGCAGAGGAGGTGGCCACAGACCCCACTGGAAGGTTAAGCTTCTGGTGGGTGCTGGTGAGGATGGATCCTCCGGGAGGAGGTCGTGGCTTGGATGTGGGGTGTCAGGTGGGAGCACAGGGTGTGGTGATGCACTGTAGGGCACGGTGGGGTACCATGGGATGAGAACGTGGGGTGCCATGGGGTAGAGAACCTTTGCCATAGGCAGGAGAGCATGGGATTCCATGGTATAGAGAACATGGTGTTCCACGGGTTGGCAAATGTGGGGTGCCATGGGATGGACAACATGGTGTGGGATGGAGAACATGGGGTGAGAAGGAGTGGAGGATATGGAGCACCTTGGAATGGAGAACATAGAGAGTACCACGGATGGAGAGCATGGTGTACTGTGGGATGAAGAACATGGGGTGCCAAGGAGTGGGGGATATGGGTTACTGCAAAATGAAGAACATGAGGTACCATGAATGGAGAACATGGGTACTGTGGGATAGAGAACATGGGGTGACAAGGGATGGAGAACGTGGGGCACCACGGAATGGACAAAATGGTGTACTGTGGGATGGATAACATGGGTTATCAGGAAATGGAGAATGTGTGGTGCCATGGGATACAGAACATAAGGTGCTGTGGGTTGTGGAACACAGGATACCATGGAAGGGAGATGTTGGGTGCCCTGGGAAGCGAAACTGGAGATGCCATGGGATGGACAACATGGTGTACTATGGGGTGGAGAATGTGGGCTTCTATGGAATAGAGAATGTGAAGCGCCAGGGGATGGAGAACATGGGGTGCCAAGGAGTGAGGAATATGGGGTACTGCGGAATGGAGAACATAGGGTACTACGGATGGAGAAGATGGAGTGACATGAGATGGAGAATGTGGAGCTCCAAGAGATGAAGAACATGGGGTACCATGTTCTTAGCTGTGAGGTGAGCATGGAATACCACAGGGTGGATGCTGCACTGTGGGGTAAGGGGAGATGGAGAATATGGGGTACTGAGAGATGGAGTGCTGTTGTGTGTTACCATGTGACACAGCAAGTGACACAGGCAATGCGGAAAGGGACAAACCCCAGCCCCACACTGCTGGCTTCCTCATGTGAAAGTGTCCCAGGACAGCAGTGCCACGGGGGTCCCCATTGTCCCCAGCATCCCACTGGCACACAGGGATGTGAATGGGAGTGGGGGTCCCTAGTAACACAAATCCTTATCCTGCACAGGGACCTGGGGGACACAGAATGGGTCTGTCTAAGCCCTGGCTACTGGGGCTGTGCTCCCAGCCCCCCCTCTGCTCCTCTTCATGGTGCTCCCAAGCCTCCCCTGTTCACCCAAGATGTCCCTTGGCCAAAAGCTTGGTGAACCCATGATGCAGATTCAGAATCAGAGTCACAGAGTGGCTGAGGCTGGAGGCACCCCTGGGTCCATCTGATCCAACCCTGCCCCAGCAGAGCCACCCAGAGCAGGGTGCCCAGAACCAAGTCCAGGTGCCTTTGGAAGATCTCACAGACTCACTTCTGTGTCACCAAAGTGTGTGTCCCAGGTGTCCCCAGGATCTCTTATCCCATGGCTATGGGTCTTGGCATGGCTGCAGGCTATCTCTGTCAGTACATGGGGACAGGATGGGGAAATCACCTTGTGATGGAGAGACAACCCTGCTGCTTCCCAGCCTCTGCTTCATTATCTCGTCTGTACATTCATTAATCAAGGTTCCTTATGTACACAGACATATCTCCAGGCCTCTGCTTCCCTGGCAGCACTGCAGCAAGGCCAAGAATCCCTTTCGGATGCACTCTGGGCTCCCACATGTTCCACAGCTCCAGACAGAACTTTGTGGCTGCTCCACCCCAAGGACTGGGCAGCAGGAGCTGCTGGAGGAGGATACTGTGATCAGGAACCCGGGTGTCTCCAGGGAATGCTCCACAGCACAGAGTGAACAAAGTCCTGTACTGAAGGCCAAGTCATTTAAGGTTGGAGAGAAATGTGAAAGGCAGGAGGAAAAGCAAACATTAGTGGTAGCCATGCAGCTGAGGGGAATAGGAAGGGCTTTAACAAACATATCAAGGGGAAAAGGAAATACTGGAGAGCCAAGACAAAGTAGGCCCATTAATAAATGAGGAAGGATATTAAATTAATGATGATCCTCAAATGGCTGAGTTAGTGAACTACTTATTGAGACCTGCCGTTAACGAGAACAACAAGAGAAAGTGGCTGAGGCAATCAGAAAGTGATGAAGGATGCTGAGAGTTTGGTGAGGTGGGGAGCAGCAAGAACAGAGCCTGAAATCCTGAGGGACTGAGGCTGAGAGCTGGGTCGTGGCTCCCATAGTTCACTGGGGTTTGTCCTCGTGACATCAGAACTTCTGACACTGACCTGCTCCCGTTCATCCCCTTCTAGATTTCCCACTAAATTCACCAGCAGCTGTAAAGCCAAAGGTTGCTGCAGCACCCGGCTCCCCTCAGATGAAAGGAAAGTTCTGGGAAGGGAACGTTCTGTTCTGAAAAAGTGCCCAAAGTTCCCTGCGTTGCTGGGAAGGGTGGGTCAGAGCCCCTGAGCAACCAAAGGCAATGCTGCCCCCTGCAACCGGCATGGCTTTGAGCACAGCTCTGTTCCTATACCAGAGCTCCCTGGCACCTCGAGCATCTTTGAGGCTTGTGATGGTGCAGATGGCGCAGGGCACATACCGTGAGGATGGAGTGGTGCTGAGATGCTGCAGGAGCTGGGTTCTGTTCCTTCCTGGGGCTCTTTGCCTGAAGGAAAGCTGCAGCAAGGTCATGGGACAGGATGGGGACATGGAGACACATCCCTCACTGATGCTCCATGTGGATGATGCTCCACGATGCAGTTCGGTGGCGGATGGCATCCAGGAAATGAGGGCCCTCCTCAATGTTTTATGGGCCCAGTGATCCCCAGGGTGTGTTTACAGGGCAGTAAATTAAAGCACTCAGCCAAGTGACATTTGTGTTCTGCAAATGTGATTATTATGCATGATTAGCAGCCAAGTGCACTGAAAAACCCACACTCACCATGCACAGCGATGAGCTGCTCACTGCCCTGCCTGCATCCCCCTACTCCCAAGTGGGCCTGTGTGGGCAGCTGCCCTTTCTTCTCCCCGTCTCTGGGGACAGGAGGGGATGGGGGGTCCCCCCTGGTGTGGCAAGGACCCTCCCAGTTGGGTACTCCCAGTGGCTGCCATGCAACGGGCTCTGCCAGTCCAGCAGTTGCCAGACTTCCCTTGCAGCTCCTGACCCAGCTTTCCAGCAGAATGCCTCCAAACCCACTTTTTAACTTTAATTATTTATCTGTAACCAATTTGGCAGGAAAACCAATTAAACGAGTGGGTGATTAATGACCTGCTGATTTGCACAGGTACCTAATTTAAATGTCTCTGTAATATATAAGCACATTTCGGAGATGCTTGGATGGCTCGGGTCGGCACTGCGCTGCTCAGAGGAGGCAGCTGCGCCCTGGGGAGCATGGAGAGCCAATGCTACTGCAGTGCTGGTGGCCACGGGGATGGAATCCCACCACCTGTACTCGTGGCTCTATGTGCTCACCCAGCATGCCACCCTGGGTGGCATTTCCCTTTGGTCTGACCACCAGGTTGATGGGTGCTGTTGCCCCCTGGGCACGAGCCAAGGGCACGCAGGCTCAGAATCATAGAACCATAGAGTTGCTAAGGTTGGAAAAGACCTCCAAGGTCATCAAGTCCAACCATCAACCCATCATCACCACACCCACTGACCCACATCCCTCAGAGCATCCTCCACACCTATGGCTGTGCCATATCTGTGTGCTGTCCGTGAGGAGAAAAAAATGTGCCACAAATGAGGAGAATCCTTCTGAACTGCCGTTCTTAAGCCTTCACCCCATCACCTCTGTGTGTCTCCAGCTCCCAGCCCTGAACCCAATGCCAAATCCTTGGGAACAGACACGGGGGGTGAGCCATGAGGTGACAGAGAGGAGGGAGGAATGGGACCATTGTTGAGACAGAAATGGTAAATCCATTAATCTTCAGAAATACAATTTGCCACACAAAAAGGAGAAGGGAAAGAGACACCTCATTTGTTATCAGGTGCATTGTGAGAGTCAGGTTCTTTAATTATCTCACCAAATTCTACAGCCCATTCATCAAGTTTCCACCACCACACCACCGAGATTACCACCCACCCACCATCTGGATAGCACCAGTGTGCACACGCATGGTGATGGGGGTAGCAATGGAAGGACCCACCATGAGGAGGTGGCAGCCACTCTGGGA
Organism: Centrocercus urophasianus; assembly: GCF_019232065.1. NCBI lineage: Eukaryota > Metazoa > Chordata > Aves > Galliformes > Phasianidae > Centrocercus > Centrocercus urophasianus. The sequence goes on from NW_024885585.1 coordinate 113,467, forward strand.
ACATGGCACAGTGACTGGACGTGTCCTGAGTGCCAGACTGGGGACAACCCCAGCTCTCACCTTTGTGGGGGCTGCAAAAACCCCACTGCACACCTCATGTGGGATCCCAGGTTTGGGAGAGTGTTGGTGTGGCCACATCCAGGCTCAGCATGCCTTGGGGAGGTGCTTTGGTGCTGCCCCTCTTGGATGGGACTGTGCACACCCCAATGGCCATGGGTGGGTGGAGAGGTCCTGGTGGTGGGATAGGCACAAGGAAGCAGAGAGCTATATATGATTTGGATTGGAAGGGACATTAAAGAGCATTTAATGGAGGAGGAAGAGGAAGGTCACAGTAGCTTGCATGTGAGCAAGAAAAATGGGACCTACTCTTAGGCCTGCAGCCCTGAGCAGAGGTACCATAGTGGTGAATCCACAGGGGGACTGCTTTGTGCTGCTGCTCCCCCAAAACCTCGTTGCAGGAGAAGCCCATCTGGAGCCCAGAGCAGCTCCGGTGAGTAATGCAGAGTGGGAGGAAGGCAGACGGCTGCTGGGAGGAGGGAGCGGAGTGTCCTGGGTGTGGGTGCTGCGCCAGCAGTACCTGGGCCTCCATCTCCCACCTCTTCCTGAAGTCACGGGGAAAGGGGGAGCTGTGGCTGCTGCTCCTGAGCTGAGGTTGTGTCTGGGAGGGAGAGGCAAAAAAAGCGTGGACGATGTCCTTAGCAAACCCTCCTGGCAGTGTGAAATCCTGAGCAGGAGCAACCTTGCCAAGGCTGTGCATGGGGAGAGATGTTTAGGCAGAGCTGTCACTGAAATCACCTCCTTTTTCCCCAAGGTGCCAAGGGAGATTATTTTAAATCCTGGCACGAACCCGAGCATCCCCTGGGCATGGTGAGTGCATGGCAGCCACGTCAGGTTCCAGTGCTGCGGGTCACCACACAGTGGGACACTGCCTCTTTGGGGTGCTGAGAGCACTGCTGCACTCTGCCCCTCTCCTTGTTCCTGATGCCATGGGCTGCAGACACACTCTTGCACCCCCTTGTGCATCCCAGTGTGTCCTTGCACAGCACTGCACATCCTTGGGCATCCTCATGCACCCTTGCATCTTTGCACATTCTTGTGCATCCATGCATAGCCTTGTGCATCCTTGCATCTCTTGTGTGTCTTTGCTCCTCTTTTCATGCCCTCACGCACCCTAGCACAGCCTTGCAAATGCTTGTGCATCCTTGCACATCTTTGAGCATCTTTATGCATCCTTGCACACTCTCACATCCTCCTGTGCAACCATGCACACCTTAAAACATCCTTACACACTCTTGTGCATCCTTGCACATCCTTGTATGCTCTTGCATATCTTTGTGCATCCTTGCAGATCATTGCACACCTTTACACATCCTTGTGCATCCTTGCACAGCCTTGCACATCCCTGTGCATCCCATTGTACCCCAGCAGGACACCCACATCCAAGCACAGCCCCTTCTGGTCTGGGTGGGGAGGCAGCACTATGGAGAAGCCACATGTCTTTTGCTATGAATATTTGTTCTTTTCTCTGGTGTTTTTTTTTTTGGCCAAACAAAAACATTTCTTCAGGGAATGACTGTGACTGATTACATTTGTCAGGGTTTTTATCAAGCAATTGAAAGAGCTGGAGATTTTTGGAAACCAAATAAGTGAAATATTTTGGCTGGTCAAAAATTGTTTCCCACGAAAATCTCCAGAAAATGCGGAGAGAAACTGTTGTTGAAAATTTACGGTGCAAATTGAAATGTGTTTTTCCAAGGGAAAACAGCTACGGGGAAACAGATTTGTGAGCGCCAATGACTTAAGGCTGCTTTGCATTGAAGGCATCGCCCTGCAGGAGCACCCCAGGGTGCTGGTTCCTGCCGGGGGGTGAAGCTCTTCCTGCTTGGTGGGTGCTGTTACCTCCAGGTCTTGGTCGGGGAGGGGTGGGCATGGGAAGGGGTGTGGGCAGGGGATGCTGGTCCCTTGGTTTGGGTCAAGGAAATCTGGCTAAGCCAGGCTGGGTGGCTACACCATGCCTTGGGGACACTGTGATACTGCCATAAGCTGTGCCATGCCCTGGGACATTGTGCCATCCCATCATGATGTCATGCGATGCCACGTCATCGCCATGGGGCTGTACAGTGACCTGGGACACCATACAACCCAACCATGGGGCTACGTTGTGTTCTGGGACACTGTGATAGCCAACCATGGAGCTGTACCATGTGCTGGGGACGCTGCGTGACCTCACCATGGCACTGTGCCATGTCCCATAGGCCTTGTGTCATCCCACCATGGGGCTGTGCCATGTTCTGTAGGCTTTGTGTCATCCCACCATGGGGCTGTGCCATGTTCTGTAGGCCTTGTGTCATCCCACCATGGGGCTGTGCCATGTTCTGTAGGCTTTGTGTCATCCCACCATGGGGCAGTGCCATGTCCTGTAGGCTTTGTGTCATCCCACCATGGGGCTGTGCCATGTCCTGTAGGCTTTGTGTCATCCCACCATGGGGCAGTGCCATGTCCTGTAGGCTTTGTGTCATCCCACCATGGGGCTGTGTCATTACCTGGGGCGCTGTGTCAACCCCAACATGGGAATGTGCCTTGTTCTGGGGACACGGTGACAACACTGTGAAGTTGGGTCATGTTCTGGGGACTTCGAGTCACCCCGTGATGGGACTGTGCCATTCCTTGAGACCCCATGTGACCCAACCATAGGCTGTGCCATGCCCTGGGCAATACACCGACCTATCACAGGGCTGTGCCACATGCTGGGACACTGTGACACCACCATGGGGCTGTGACATATTCTAGGAACACTGAGTGACTCTAGCATGGAACTGTGCTATGCCCTGGGGCTGTGTGACCTCACCGAAGGCTGTGCCATGTGCTGAGACACTGTGACACCATACCATGGTGCTGTGCTATGCCCTGGGATGCATTGTCACCCCAGCGTGGGGTTGTGCAGTGCCCACAACTCCACAGTGCAATGCCATGTGCTGGGACCACAGGGCTGTGGTTTGGGACCCCCATGCTCATAACATTTCTCCTTGCTCCCAGCGCTGCCCCTGCAGCAATGTGGCCCTAAGCATCATCCTCCTCCCGAAGCCTTGTGCATCTTTTGTGTCCTGGCAGGGTCTGATCCCTGACCCCAGAGCAGGCTGAACTCTGTGCTGAATGAGCTGAGCTCCTGACTTAAAAATAGCTCGTGACCACGCAAATCACCGGCTGGTCGGTATTAATGCTGATGTAAACGTGCTCTGGCAAAGCTGGCAGCCGCTGCCCAGCCGCTCTTCCCTTGGTTTTGCAGCGTTAAGTTTGACATCTGCTGGAAAGCAGCATGGGGGCAAAATGCAAAAGGAGGGGAGCAGAGAGGCAGGGGCTGTAGGCTCCCCATGCACTCACGGCACTGGGAGCCCTGATGGATTGGAAGGAATCCAATGAGCGAGGTGTCCCCGCTATCCCCAGCATCACCCTCCCTCCCTGCTGGTTGGAGGAACCACCCAGGCACCCCAAGCTATGCTTTTGGGGACTTTGAATGCAATGCAGTGACACCAGCCCAGGGCCAGTGGAGCAGCTGCTCTGCGCACCCCATGCTTCCACCCCCCACACCGTCAGAGCAGCCCATGCCTCTGAGAAAAAGCCATTTGCCATCTCCTCCGAAGCGCTGTGTGTGTCAGATGTACGGCTCCTGCGGGCACAGCAATAGTGGAGAAGAGCCAGAGCACTCCACGGGCAGGGAGAGTCATGTGAAAAATGCTCTCCTTCCCTCTTAAGATGCTTGGAAGCAGCCTGAGGGCTTTAGCACTGTGCCGCTTTGGTTTAAGTTTCTCTAATGAGGTTTGCCTTCTATTACTGTCAGGGAACATTTTTCATTGTTGAAGCCACTGTAAATGCAAAGCCTTAAAAATGAGTTTCCATTTCAGATCTGACAGCTCAGCTGCTAATGTAAAATAGAGAAAAACCACAGATCAGGCTGCCTTTTAGTGCAATTAGCCCTCCAAATGGAGCAATTTACATTGGCACACTTGTGTATCTTCCTGCAGAAAAAAAAAAAAGAAGAGAGAGAGGGAAAAAAAAAGCCCTCATTACTTAAGCTCAGACCTTTATGAAGAGAAACAGGGGGAAGAGAGAAAAAAACCTGCTGGGGAGCAGTGCCCTGGGCCGCCCGCTCAGTCCTCGTGCTGCTCTCTGTGAGACAGCGTCTCATCACCATCACCTCTCCATCATGCCACTGCGCCTGCAGCTGGCTCCCACGCTGGAGGCTCTCATTCATTTTTCAGTCCCTGCAAAAGCTTGCAGCACTCTGCAGGCATCGCCCTCTCCGTCTTGTGCAGGAAGGAAGAGGCAGTGTGGTCAGTGTGGGATAGGGGCCCCCATCGCAGTCAGTACGGGGAGGGGGAACCCAGCGTGGCTAGCATGGGATGCAGGACTCCCTGCATGATCAATAGGGGATGGGAGCCCCCAGTATGGCCAGCATGAGATGATGGCACCTCCCAGCACAATCAGCACGGCATGTGGCCCCCAGCGTGGTCAGCATGGGATGAGGACCCCTAAAATTCTCCCCCTCAGCTCACCCCCATGGCACTTCTATTGACAATGCTCACGAGGACAAGAGCCTGCTGCCTCTGGAGAAGGATGCAGGGAATGCACCGAGAAACATCAGGGCGTCCTGATATGCAGGGATGGTGATAAATCAGTTTGGGAGCTGCTGCTGCTCCATCTCACCTCACCTTGCCTCTCTTCCTGCACCCAAGAAGTCCCTGCTGTCTCTACACTCCTGCAGGTCCCCATACTGGGGCTGGGCACAGCGGTACAGGCAGGGTCAGCCCTTGGCCACCAGTCTGGTCCTCTCACACAAAGCTCCCCATACAGAGCCCTGCACCCAGCTCCTTCTCACCTCTGTGCCCCCAAAACAAGTCCCCAAAGGGACAAAGCGGCTCCCAAGCCATTTCCCTTGCTGATGCTGCTGATGCTTGAGCTGCTGCAGATGTCCGATGTCACTTCCTGTGGTCTCCCACATTCATTTCATCCCCCGTGGGCTGCAGACATTCGCCCTCCCACTCCCCCATCGCCGCACATCGCTGCTTTCATTCCTCACAGCTGGGCTCACTTTTGTCTGCTGCCGCCCGCTTCCCTTAACAGGCCCCTGCTCTCCTGATTGAGAGATTGTCTTTTCGGTAAAGTATTCTCCACAGCTTGGAATTATGATTCAAATTTTTCAGCTTAAATGTGCTCTTCCAGCTGATTCAGCTCATAATTGTTCTCAGCTTTGGGGAAGTGGTCTGCACTCTCTGCCAGCCTCGCCTCTGCTTTGGGGCTGGGGATTTATCCATGTCTGCCAGCACCAGGCTGACAACGACTTCTCTGCCCTGCACCAAGCTTGGGTTGACCAAGGATGTTGGTCAATGAATCCACAGTTCCTTTGGATGGAAGATGTTGGCATACACTGGTAACCTGCTGTCCTTCCGTGCCAGAGGTGTTGAGAGTCTCAGAATTGTGCTTTCCTAGGTTGGAAAAGACCTTAAGAACCAGCAGCCATCAACCTGACCTGCAGGGTCTCATTGCTATGCTATGTCCCTCGGTGCCTGATGTCAAGGAGAGAGTGGTTCAGCTGCTGGTGCATCCAAATAGTCAAAAGGGTGTGAGCATAACAGCACCTGCTGATGTCCATTATTTGGGACCAAGCCTGGCTGTGGTCCTGCTGCAGCCCCATACCACAATGGCAGCCCTCCACAATGTTGGGTCCCACGAAGCTTAGTGCTCTTGGGAGGGACAGTGTGAGTACACCCCCCAGTGCTGATCACATGGGGATTGCCCCCAAGCCCCCAAAGAGGCAACTGGCAGCCAGTGCCACCTCCTGAACCAACATTTGAGGGACGCCCAGTGCTGCACCTTCATTCATTGGGCATGTGAGAATGGGGACTGCATCACACCACACTACTGTCCCCTCTGATCTGAGCTCTAAGCATTACTTTCTTCCATCCCATCCCATCCCATCCCATCCCATCCCATCCCATCCCATCCCAT
>NW_024885585.1:119482-156968 GCF_019232065.1 Centrocercus urophasianus
ATCCCATCCCATCCCATCCCATCCCATCCCATCCCATCCCATCCCATTCCATCCCATCCCATCCCATCCCATCTCGTCCCATTGCATCCCATTGCATCCCATCCCGTCTCGTCCCATCCCATCCCATCCCATCCCATCCCATCCCATCCCATCCCATCCCACCCTATACTTTCCATCCTCCCATTCTATCCCATCTCAACCCATCCCATCTCAACCCATCCCATCACACCCCATCCCACCCCATCTCAATGAGCCCCTGAGGGCACAGGATGACACCTTATCATTAGAACAACACTCAGTTTGTCCTACTTGTGCAGTCCTAGGAAGAGTTGTTTGAGGACATTTCCTTGGTTCAGGCCTCACCTGTGGTGTCTGACATCAACTCCCAGCAGAAGAACCAGACATACCCAGTATCACAGGGGAACAGGTCACCCACACAAATATACTCTGGCTTGGAACCACACGGGGCTTGGGTGCCCCCAGCCCTCCTTTCATATGCCCCAGAAGAGCCTCTCTGCCCAGCGTGGGGTGTCAGCCACTAGTTTCCCCATTGGTATTGGGGTCAGCAACCCCCCCTAGCAGCTCCAGGCTGCTTGCTTGGGGCCAGCCCCAGTTCAGAAAGCTCTGCTTTTTCCCTTGCTGTCTGCCCCCGCACAGGTTCTTCCCCTCCTCCGTTGCCTGTGGTTACTGTGGGAGCCCCTCTGTACTCTCTCCATCCGTGTTGTTTTTTTTTCCTCTTTCCTTTAGCAAATCTGTTCATTTGTTCTCCAAGCTCCACAGGCTGAAGAGCTCTGAGAACTGCAGCCTCCTCCAGCTAGGGCTGCCCAAAAACCGTCCCAGGAGGCTTCAGCATCTCACATTCCAGCTTATGATTTGCTCATCCTGAACCATGCATCCTGCACCCTTTGCATCCTGTAATCTGCACCCTGCATCCTGCACTCTGTATCCTCCATCCTGCATCCTGCACCCTGCATCCTGCATCCTGCTCTCTGCATCCTGCATGCCACATCCCACTTCCCACATTCACATCCTGCATCCTGCACCCCACATCCTGCATCCTGCAACCTGTGTCCTGCATCCTGCACCCTGCATTCCATGCCCTGTATCCTGCATTGCACTTCCTACAGCCTGCATCCTGCATGCAGCATCCTGCATGCAGCATCCTGCATGCTATATCCTGCTTTGCAATTCCTACATCCTGTACCTCGCCTCCATCATCCTGCATCCTGTATCCCATATCCCTAAATCTTGCTGCATGCACTCAACAGCCCACATCCTGTATCCCTGGGATGCTGCCAGCCCTTTCCTGAGTTGATAGGTGTGAAGCAGAGATGGGTGGCAGCACAGGGTGACATTGGGTGTGTGCACACTCGTGCATGATAAGGTTGGCGTGGCTATGAGCAGTGCTTCCCATTCCTTTTGTACCATTTATGAGGGCACTTTCACTCATCCCTGCTCTGGAAGGGGATGGAAATGGGACAAGGCATAAGATTTGTCCCTGTATACCTTCCAAGATTTGTCCCCCTGTCTGCTCTGGTGGCAGGGCAGAGGCAGAGGGAAGGACAAGAGATGGGGGTCCTGAGGTCAGCAACAGGAGGCACCCATTCACTCCTTCACACGGAGCCATCTGAGGATGGATCTGGCCCCCTCCTGGCACCCAAGCTACAAATTCTGAGCTAAAACCAATTCCGTGTACAAGGCAACGGGTGGCTGCATTTTTCATGAGCCAGATGACTGCAAACAAAACCAATCTCCTCCAAACCGGGCGGAACAGAGCCTGCGTCCAGCCACTGCCAGTCACGGTCACTAAGCAAACGAGCACAGAGCAGAGCTGACAGCCACCACATCCCCGCCGCGTGCCAACATCGGGGCCAGCCGTGCTGCCCAGCCTCCAGGCAGCTTCTCACACCTGCAGTGTGACTCCTGGGAGAGCAGCAAGGCCACTGCTGGCTGGCATCTGGTGATTTGTCCCCCACATCACCCCGCCTCCCCATCCCTGGGCCCTGGACCTGCTCTGCCACCCTGTGGGACAGTGGTGGCAATTGGTGCTGGTCTTTTGGTTTGGAGCCCGGTTAATTAAAACATAGCATTTGTCTTCCAGACGGTATTGTGGAATAACAGGAAGCCATAGAGGCATCCAGGCTCAGGGATGTCCCCCTCTGTGCCACCCTGACAGGGTAACAGCAGGGTGGGCATCGGTGGTGGACCCTGACAGTATCCACCCTGTATCTCCCAGCATTACCCCATGATCCTCCTAGCATCACTCCAGTATCCTCCTTGCACCTCCCAGCATTTCCCAGCATCCTTTTAGCATCCTCCCAGCATCACTCCAATATCCTTTCTGTATCATTCCAGAATTTGCCAGCATCCTTCCTACATTCTCCCAGCATCTTCTCAGCTTATTCTCAGCATCTCCCAGTGTCCTCTCAGCTTCTCTTATCATCTCCCAGGGTCCTACTTGCGTCCTTCCAACGTCTTTCCATCCTGGCATCCTCTCAGCATCTTCCCATCATTCACCCAGTATCATGCCAGCAGCATCCCTCAATCATTCTTAGCATCTATCAGTATCCTCCCAGAATCATCACTGGATCATACCATCACCTTTCAGTCTCCCCCCAGTAACCCTTCAGCATCCCCCCAGCATCACTCTAGTACCCTCCCTGTATCATTCCATTATCTCCCAACGTCCTTCCTTCATTCTCCCAGCCTCTTCCCACTGTCACACCAGCAACATCCTCGAATCATTCCTATAATCTCTCAGCAAGCTTCCAATATCCTCTGAGCATTCTCCAAGCATCATCCCAGCTTCTTCCAGAATTTTCCTAGCATCTTCCCAATGTCTCCCAGCAACCTGACAGCACCCCTCTAGCATCCTCCCTGCATGTCCCAGTATCCTTCCTGCCCCTCCTAGCACTGTCTCAGCCCTGCTGCCAGATCCCCCTGGCTTCTGGAGCTGCCCACACTCCCACAGAGCTCTGCAGAAGCCCACAGCCATGGCTTTTCCAGGCAGAACAACACACCCAGGCCCTTCCCTCTCTGCTGCAGGCATCACAAGGCCAGTGTTGGTGAACAGTGCAGCCACCATCCCATTCCCAGGCATCCAGGCCTTTGATTTTAAGGCCATCTAGATGGGAGCAAATATCAAAGCAGAGAAGCTGAGTGCATTTGTAAGAGGAACCCGAAGGGAGAATGCAGCTCACCCCTTCATCCTCCAGAGCCAATGCCAAAAGCTTTCTGACTTGCAAACTAATGAGCAGCTCTCCTAATGACATCCAGAATGTTGCCTGAGCCCAGAGCACAGTGCTGGAGTCTGGGAAGAGGTTGAGCCCTTCCTATGGGAACATAGGAACACTGGGCTGTGCGGCCACAGTGGGGATCTTCTTCTGGGTGGGCAGGACCAGGCATCCTGTTGATATGGGGTGTGGGGATGTATTGAGGGCACCAGCATGTGCAGCATCCATCACATGGGTTGGGAAAGGAGCTGGAAAGGAGGCAACACCTCCATGCTCACAATGGAGATCACAGTCATAGAATCACTGGCTTTGGAAAAGACCTTGGGAATCACCATGTCCAACCATCCCCCTGACCTGCTGCTGTCACTTCCTCATTGCAAGCTGTCCCTGTGCTCCTTTCACATACAGCTCAGCATGAGTGAGGCAGCACTTGGGATGCTGGGACCATTTCTGAGAACCCAGCTCAGAGCCCCCGAGGTGCTGCAGGGCCTGGGGCAGCTCTGATGGGAGGAGAGGATGAAACCTGGTGTGGTTCAGCTGGAGCAGGAGAGGCTCAGGGGGATCCCATTCACAGCCATCAATCCCTGCAGGGACATGCAAAGGGTCAGAGCCAGGCTTTGCTCTGTGGCGCCCAGGAGTGGGACCAGAAATAGTGAGCACCAACTGGAGCCTGGGAGGTTAAAAAGCCCTTTTCTTGCTGATAGGATGATGGAGAATTGGCACTGGTTTTCCAGAGGCTGTGGGATCACCTTAGAGCTCACCAATCCCACCTGGATGTAGTGCTGGGCACAGCTACAAGTGGACCTGCTGGGCCAGGGGGAGGATCAGAGGGACCCGGTGATCTGTGCCAGCTTCATGACGGCCCCACAGGCAGCTGGAGGTCTTCTCCTGCCTCTTTTGGCTCTGGGAGGGACCTTAGTCCCAAGCAGCCCAATTTAGGCCCATTCAGAGTGAAACAGACCTGCTGGGCTTGTGGTCATTAATGCAGGGGCTCAGTACAGAGCAGGAAGCAGAGAGAAGGATGGGAGCCAGAGCAGAATGCTGGGCTGTGCCGTGGGCCCCCGGCCCCCCTCCCTCCAGCACTGCCCGCTGCAGCCCTTCACCCATTGATTCCTCTTGTTTGGCTGCTCCCTCCTGCGCTTCATAAATGTCAACTTTTTTTTCTCATACAAAGAAATTTCTTGGTAATGACTCTTTGTGCCGCTTCTAAATCCCCAATTACATAAGGAGCAGCAGCACAAAGCCATTCCCTTTGGTGGAAATCTCCGCGTAATCCCTTTTCCAGAGAAGCAGCCCGCCAGTGACACGCTTCTAACTCTTTGTTTGTTCTTTTGGATCAAATCTAACTGATTGCCGTGACTAATTAACTTTCCCTTTCTTCAGGCCTCTGTTGTCTTAATTAATTTCACAAATACTTCGTTCCCAGCTCCCAGCTCGGTGGTGCAGATCACCAGCGAGGAGATGAGCAGTGCGGCAGCAGTGCCATGGACAGGGACATTGCCATCCAGTGCTGTGGGGATGCTTGGCACCCTCTGCCCCATCCGTGCTCCTCAGTGGAGAAGCCCACTGCACTGCAAAGTGATGTCCTGCTGCAAAGGAGGAGTTTGGCAAGAGCTAAACACCAGTGATGGCTGCAGATAGAAATCACCACCGTTGTTCTCACCAGTGCCTCACTGAAGTCCTGGCTGAGCAGTGGTGACATCCCTGGGATTGCTATCAGAATATGGAGCCTGCCTTGGATGAACAAACATCTGAGTGCTTCCATTCACAGGCACTCAGCTCGTGATGTGCAGCTATTGATGCTGGGGAGGACAAACACAGCTTGGATGGGATTCCTACCAGATTGTCCCCATCCCAGCCTGGGAACAGTCACACTTGGAGTGAGTATCAGAGCCTTGAAGGAGGTGTTGGAGGGTGTCCCAGCAGAGCTGCAGCATCCTGAAATCAATAGTGGCATCACATGGAGGGCTGGGGGGGATCTTGGTGTGCCCCAGAAGGGTGACCCATGTGCCATCAAGGCAGCGGATGGAGGAGCTGGAGGACACCTGGGAGCTGAGTATCCACTGCCCCTTGGGGCCAGGGTCTGCGCTGGGAAAGCATGAAGTGTTCCTGGAACGGAGGCCAGCCGGGTCCAGAGGCTGCCAACAGCAATCAGCTCCTTTACAGAGGGCGGATTGAAATCCATTTGCAATTAAGCAGAAGCAGTGCTGCTGCGTTTCCTCCAGGGCCAGCTTTGCAATGTGGGTGTGCAATCGCCTGCCATGCTGTCAGACCTGGCTGGGGCTGAGCCCACAGACAAGAAAAAAAACCACTAATAGGGAGCCGCTCGCCCATCTCCAAAGCCCCAAAGTTCCATTACTGGGCTGAAGGACTGCTGGCCTCCAGGAATGGCAAACAGGGGCAGAGCTTCAGTGGAGAGGGCTAGGGACATATTTGAAAAACCTTGGTCTGCCTTTATAGAAACCTTTGCACAAAGCCCAGCGCCTGGGATTGAGCTGGTGCAGTCTCCCCGGCCTCCCACTTCTTCCCCCTTCTTCATCTCTTTCTCTTCTTTTCTCTTTTCTCCCTTTACTTGAGAAGAGAGCAGATCGATAAATAAATACACAAACGCAAGCACTAGCTCTGCAGTAAGACAGCTGCTTGAAGTTCATCAGCAACAACAAACCCTGGTGCTTGTGTGGGGGCAGAAGGGACACTGCCAGAAGCAGGGGACTGCTGTGGGGTCCCAGGGCATGGGGCTGGAGCTCTTGCTCAGAGCCTCGAAGATTTTGACATGAAAGGGACACTGGTCAATAGGAAGGAAGGATCTTCTTGCAGGATTAAACGTTCTTGTCACAAATCCATCAAAGCAAGGCATTATTTCGAAGGGACAAATCGTGCTGAGAAGATTACAGCAGATTAAAGCTGAAATTCCTGAGATGTTTGGCAGATCAGACCACTGCAGGTGGCATTGCATTGCAGGAGCTCAAGTGAGTGAGGATCAGGCCTTCATCAGTTTGTTCCCAGGAGGACAGAACTTCCCAAGCCTGCAGGGAGCCCAGGCCCTTCATGTGCCATGTGAAGGAGTCACTCCCAGATCAATCCAGAGCTTCTCCAGAGGACAGGTGAATCTGAAATCCAGCTTTTATCCACCGTCACCACTCAAACGATGTCACCTGGGCCTTGCCTGCAGTCACAAACGCACCAAACTGCCACATGCCAGCTTTGATGGCATTTGGACGAAGGATGGAACATCCCTCTGTCTCTATAGAGAGTGCTCAGCAGGGTCAGGACAGCCCACATGTAGAGCATCTGAGTGGGAAAGATCTTGAAATTCATCAAGTCCATGGTGGCGCTGCTATGCTGGGGGGTGGGCCGGAGCCAACATCCTGATGGGAGCTCTAACACAGGTTCAAGTGCTCTATCCACAGTGCTCTTTAGTAGGGAGCCATCACAAGGATACACTGCTGAGGGAAAACTAGAGCTGTCCTGCTGCACAGGAGAGAGCCAGGTACCCTTATTAACATCTACTGCTGCCAATTAGTTGACCTCCCTGCGAGCAAACTACCCCAAAGCCTGCTTTGCAGAAAGCTGTTGGCAGCTTGGAAGAAAGCTTCAGCAGTCACTAGAAATCTTTGACAAGGACTTTCCCAGCCCAATTGCAGAGAAAGGGCATGTGGGAGAGTGTTTGGGTGAAGAGAGCATGCAGGGTGGACAAAGCAAGTCAGAAAATTCAAAATATATACAGTTTGGGATGGCTGCCAGGGAAGAGGTGGAATCCCCACCTTTGGAGATATTGAAAAGTCAAGTGGGTGGCACTGAGGGATGTGGTGCAACAATGAGACTCGGTAGGCAGACTGATGGTTGGCCTTGGGATTCTGAAGGCCTTTTCCAACCCAGATGGTTCTATGATTCCACAAACCCTGCCCTATAGACGGATTGCTCCTGAAGAGACGTAGGATGGGAACATCCCACATCCCCACTTCTCTCTTATCCAGGCCAGGGTTTAACCCATTTCTTCAAGTAGCAACAGTAAAGTATGATACTTGAGATGTGCAGGTGATGTACAGCCAGATTACAGGGCATTCTTCCATTTGCCACACTCCAACAATGAGAAGGATTCTGTTATTCTGTGATTTCATGCTGATAGGAGACGCCTTCTGTGGCGCAAACATCTTATCCGCGCCTGGGAGATGAGGCTGAGGAACCTGGAAATGAGAACACTGCCCATTAGGCTAATGTGACATTAATGCTCTGACTTGCAGAGATGGCAGAGCCTGCCGTGAGCCCACGAGAGGGGAGGGATGGCCATCACAGAGCTGCCAGCCTGGGGCCACCTCCAGCTGGGACAGCATTGCCCTCCCTGGGGTGCTCCGTGCCGCCCCGAAACCCGCGCTCCTTGGGAAGATCACTTTCACGGCAGTAAATAAAATGCTATTGCCCTATTACGGCCAGGATACAGCTCTAAATTGACTGTTTTATAGTCTTGGGTAATTTAATTTTTTTATTTAGTAAATGGCTTGCCATATGCCCACAGAGTAAGTGGCGCAGCTGCAGCACGGATCATCGCCGCACTTGCCACGTCGGCACTGCATTCACCTGCTGAGGACAGGGGATGCCACACTGATGTCTGCCTCCTCTGCAAGGCAGGTGCTAGATTTGGGGCAGAACAGATGACAGAAGGATTCCCCAGCCCAGTGCTGCTTCTCCAGAACCACAGTTGGGGTGGTGGGCAGTGAGGGCAGTGGCATAGCAGTCCCACATCTCTCAGCCCCACACTCTCCTCAGGGTGTGATTCTTGTTTTGTGTCCCAACGGCACATGGTGGTTTTGCAGCTGGAGCAAGCTCTGCCTGCTGCGAGCTCACAGGGCCCATCTGATCCTACTCCACTCTCCTCCCTAGCACTTGGGTCTCTTCTCCTGTTTGGGTTCATCCGCGCATTTCAGGGCCGTGTTACTTAGGAGAGCTGTGCACTCCAGTTCACTGCAGCTAATGTCGGTTGGCAACGTGCTTCTGCTCCCAAATCATTTTGTCTAGTTTTCTGTGAAACTCCTGATTATTTCTTCTGATAATTTTTCGGCTGAACTGGGAGAGCAAATTTCACGTGCCACCAGCCATGGTGCATGTTACACGAGCAGGCAGTTCTGAAGTGATTCTGCTTTGCTCCATCACGGCATGCTTCAAGACTTGGCCTGGAAAGGGCCCCAGAGACCCATCAGCGCTGCAGGACATCTCGCTCCGAAAGGCTTTTCTTTATTGTATGACTCACTTCATGTCCTGTGTGCCAGCAGACAGGGCATGGCACCTCCCAGAGCTTTGCAGCAAATATCAGCTGTGCTGCGCTGATCCCTGGGCAGGTCCAGAAGGAAGCAGGCAGGGCTCTGTGAGCTGAGCCCCACTGCGTATCTGCAGGGCAGCTCTTCCTCTGTGCAAGGACTTGATAGCAGTGTGATATCACCTCTGCATATGCCCATGGCCTCCAAAAGCAGCACTCCAGGGCTGTCTTCTAAGTCAGAGAAGAAGCAATGAGTAAAACTGCTGTCCTAAAGAACTTTAGGATGCAAAGCCAGTTTCACAAATACCCTGGGGGCTGAGGAAGGTACAACTCCAGCAAGATATTGCAAATACCCGCGCCACCTTCATGGTTAGTTCTTCTGTTTACCCTTCCTGCCAAGATTATTAACGGAGGTGTTGAACAAGCAAACCTCCCATTGCTCTTGGTAGTTCCCCTGACACCCCTTGATCGTTAATTGTCCTTCGTCCTCTGCTCTGAGGATGGCTGGGCTTCCTTGCAGCACCGAGGGACCATTGATTTCAGCAGCTAAGGCTTCCCTATGGAGGGGCAGGCTCTGTGGCTGCAGGGGTATCCACCCTGGGGACAAAGTCCCTGCAATGGATGTGTTTTTTTGCTGGGTAGGGTGACCATCCCCATCTCAGCCCTGCATCTGCCCTTCCTTCACATGCATCCATGTGGGATGCAGTAAGGTGGTGCCACACGGAATAGCAAAGAAAGAGAGGTGGTGACCCACCCTGAAAGAGGTTCTTGTTTAGAGAAGGAGCAACTGTGAGGTCCCATAGATGAGGGAAAGCACCAGAAGCTGGGAGATAAACCTGCGTGCAGCCCCGTAGCTGGCAGGACCCTTCTCATCCACAAAGGAGAGTTTTGCAACCAGAGTAGCAGCAGCTCTCTGCATGAGTGCCTTCCTCCAGCCACCGCAACCTTGGGAGCAGGAGGGGGGACGTGAGGACACAATTGCTGCTCCCCTATCCCAGTGGCTGGGGACTTCCACTGACTCTCCATCGTTGTTTACGTCCTGGTGGCTTTGCCCTCCCTCCTCCCTTCAGTCACTGAGCACCAGGAGCCTTCTAGAGGAAGGAGGAAGGGCTCAGCCTCTGGGACTCAGCACCCATCCTTCCCCTGAGCCTTAGGGCAGTGCTGGGAAGCTGCAGTCGGCTCCAAGCTCATTAACACGGAGAGCATGTGTGCCCTGCTCCCCGCACATCGATCTGATAAATGAAGAGCTGCTGATGGTATTTTCTACCCTTTTAGGTGTTAAAATAACATTTTAGTGAAATATGAACAGGTCAGATCTGTGCTGCCCCTTTCATCTCTCAGCGTGCAGGCAGGCTGGCTGAGGGAGGGGTGGCCATGCACGCATACTGGCACACCTGGGTGCTGCTCTGCACGTCCAGAGGGCAGGCACAGATGGAGCTGTGCACAAGCAGTGCCAACATATGTGTGGGAGAGGGTGGGGAGTGAGTGTGGGTTGGTCGTGCATGTGGTGGTGGATGCAGAAAGGACCGTGCATGGCATCTGGCCACGGGATTGTGCCCACATCCTCCTGCAAAGCTTTCGGAGGTGCAAAGCTGCCATTGCCTTGGCAACCCAAGGCTGCTCCTTGAGCCTTTCTGGGTCTTCTCTTTGCAGTTCCGTTGTGGAAAT
Source organism: Centrocercus urophasianus (assembly GCF_019232065.1). Classification (NCBI taxonomy): domain Eukaryota; kingdom Metazoa; phylum Chordata; class Aves; order Galliformes; family Phasianidae; genus Centrocercus; species Centrocercus urophasianus. The sequence continues at coordinate 129,638 of NW_024885585.1, forward strand.
GTAGTGATTTGTATTGGGATGAATGAAATGGAATCATTCTTATGCTCGGCTGCACCAAAGGCACTGAAGGATTCCCTGTGTGCCTAGCCTATGGCCACTGTATCACCTGGCCAGGAGATGAAGGGAACTGAAACTCACATGGAAAATGCAGATTTTTCAGACAAAATAAACTAGTCCTTAAGATGGATTGGAAAAAAATATATATTCACTGGACTGTGAAATGATATGTTGAAAACTGGAGTACTTTGCTGACAGTTGTTCTTGATGGAGTCCAATGTGTCAGCAAATGAAGAGGTAGTGGTGGTGTGGTTGGCAGCTCTCAGAGCACCATGCGGGGATCCTGCCTGCCTTGTTCTCATAGGATCAGTGTCCTGACTCTGTGGTCTAGGAAGTGTGGCCCTTTCCTGGTTGGGGGCATCCTGTCAGGCTGGGGATTGCAAGAACTGGGGCTATATTCACATTTTGTGTGTGAGCAGCCTGTGCAGTAGTGTCCAAGGATCCCGTGCATGGCCTGGGGCCTGGCTGAGGCTGCCTGGTGCATCTTTCCTTTTCTTGTTCCCTGCATCCTTCCCTTCTCCATCCTCTTCATCCTCACTTTGCCCATCCCCTGCATCCTTCCCTTCTCTATCTGCATTTTTCCCCTGCCCACCTCATGCATGTTCCCGTTGTCTACCTCCTGCATCCTTTCCTTGTCCATCTCCTGTATCTTCACCCCGTCTATCTCCTGCATCCTTCCTCTGCTCTTCCCCTGCATCCTTCCCTTGCCCACCTTCACTTGCCCATCACCCCCTTGTTGCCCTATGCTTGTTTGTCCCATCCTCTTTGCTTTCCCATCCCTCTCCCCTTGCAGAGGAGCGGCTCTTCTCATGGTTTGTGTTCCTCCCTGCAGCCAGCTGGGTGCAGCTCAGCCTCAGGCCCCAGCCCCCCTTTCCACCCTGTTGCCCAATGTCTCTTCCTTCACCACATCTCTGGAGCATGATTGCTCCGCGCCCTGGGTGAGAGCAAGAGAAATATGTGCTGAGATGACATTTCGGTTATACATGATGCTATTAAAATATGATAAGAACGCTATTAACATTAATAATCCTTTTCATTGTATCATTTAGGGAGCAAAACAAGCCATTAAATATTACAGAGTCATTGGTGCTTTGATGGCTTCAGGGAGGGGAACATTTGGCCGTATTTGTCTACATGCACTCTGAAAATGTAACATTATCTCTGGGAAATGGGTTTCTCTGGGCCTGCCACGTCCCTGCGGCTGGGTGGATGTGAGCCAGTACCCATGCAGCAGGAGCGAGGAGCGGAGCTGGCACGGCTGGGGTCCGGCCACACAGAGACACAGGGGCAGAGCTGAGCCAAAGCCCCCGAGCAGTTCCAACGCCACCAGGGCCATCGTTATCCGCTGCTTCCCCGTGGTGACAGCAGCAAATGAGGGAGAGAACTGAGAAAAGAGCAGAGGCTTTTGACAGGACTGTCAGCGCACTGAGCGAGCGCTAACAAGGACAAGTGTGGGCTTTTTAAACAAATCACTGTCATGTCGCAGGCAGATCATTGTTTAATGCCGGCACCGCGAGTCACCAGGAAAGGTTAAAGCAAGGATGGAGCTCAGTCCCAGGACACGTGTCACAGCCGGGCTGTCTGCAGGATGGATTGCTGCTCCCCGAGCCCTGCAGCTGGCCATTCTCGAGCAGCACGGAGATGCTGTGCCATGGTGCTCGGTGCTGGGCACAGCAGCAAAAATTCCTGTGCTATGCCTACCTCTGCTGTGCAGGGGTTGAGGGGCTGCAGAAGAGGTTTGGGCCCTGCACTGGTGTAGAACATGAGCATGAAGGTGCAAGAACTCCCACGGAATGCTCCAGGGATGCAATCGCAGAATCATTAAGGTTGGAAAATTCCTCTAAGATCACTAAGTTCAGCCTTCAGTCCATCCCCACCGTGCCCACTGACCATGTCCCTCAGTACCACATCTCCACAGTTCCTGAAAACCTCCAGTGGCGGCGTCACCACCACCTCCCTGGGAAGTTCCAGTGCATCACCACTCCTCACAAGAAGTTTTTCCAAATATCCTATCTGAATCTCCCTTAGCACAACTTAAAGCCATCATCTCTTGTCCTACTGTAGTTACCAGGCAGATCTGAAAGGACACCCTGCCCACTTGGTCCTGAGCTCCCAGGGCCTGGCTGAAGGGGATGCTGGACTTGAACTGGCCAGGATCCACCTCACAAAGCCTCGGGTGACTTCCATAGGCAGGGGCTCACCACTCCTCCATGAGGATCATACGATCGAAAGCCTGGAGAGGCACCAGCACCAGGGGGTCACCCGGTCCTGCCCCATCCATACTATCTACAGAGGAGAGAAGATGAAATGTGCCACACAAGATGTCCATCTGGGTGAGGGAAGCCTCAGCCCTGCCACATGCCTCCTAAGTCAACAAGAGGGATGAGGGTGCCTCTGTCCTGCAGACTGTCAAGGCTGAATGAAGCATCACAGTAGGCCTGATGTAGCGCTGGAGGTAAAGGTGAGGGGGGACCAGGGAGCTCCAGGGAGTGTCCTTATCCACCAAGGCACCGCACAGAGGAATCATCCCTGGGGCAAGAGCCATCTCACTTTGTAAAGTACGAGGAAAAAAGTAGTGAAGGTGCTCGCTGGCACCCGGGGTCCCCACATGGATTCATGAGGAGCCACTCGCCATGTGGATCTGAATGTTCCTGTGTATGAAAATCATATGCCAAGGTCACATCAGCAATCCCAGCACCAACCTCAGCACTCAGCTCACGCGCAAGCCATTAGGCAAGGAAATATATAACAAACAGCCCCCAAAGATCCTAAGGGCCCTACCCAGCTCCTGCGATGCCTGGCAAGGCTCCTCCATCCATCACGTAGCGTCTCCCAGAGCAGTGCATCAAACTTTAATATCCTACTCTTAGTCACACAAAGGCTGTAACAAGCCTGGCCTTTCATGCTACACAATCCTCCAAATCAAAGGCTCTCTGACAGAGAAGCGCACCTGAATATAATCTTTCTCTCTCATCTAAATCTCATCTGTTTCAGGGCTCTGCTTACCCTCAGCGCTGCAATATACATTGGAGTTGCCAAACAGCCCATTTTCCTGCTGCGTGAAACAATTGGGCATGTTTCTAATTAGACGAGTGTCATTAGACAGGAGCTGATGTAGGGAGAGGAAGGAAAGCCCCACGTGAAAGCCGAGCATACCACGTGCTTACAGCCATTGCTGTGGTCTCCATCTCTCTTCAAAAGCAGTGCTGTGGGGCACTCTGCCCTTATTTTTGAAAATAAAAGCACAGGGAACCCACCCTGTTGAGTGAGTGATGTTATAGGGAATACAGGCTTAAAAAAAAAGAGGCCAATAGAGAGAGTGAAGGAAATGCCTTCAAAATGGTTGTAACAAATCCCTATCCTGGTCCCCGGAGGAATGTCCATGCCCCTCTGCTCTGTCATGGGAGCCTGGAGCTAGGCTCTGGGTTCCCAGCAGGATGGGGGCAGAGGGAGGACATCTTTAAGATCCCCCACCCGCATCTTTTCTCACTTGGATCCCTGCACAGCTACTGAGAGCCTGGTTCTGTGCTATTGGCAGAGCAATCCCGTGATCCTTCTCAATCTGAGATGATCAAGAGGAGAATATTCAGAGCTTAGGTGGGATCAGGAGGAGGAGAGGAGGATTTGGAGCAGGTCCGATGGGTTAAGCCACATGTACTGGATGAAATTAAGCAGAGAAGGAGCCTGATTTGGATCTGAAATCTGCTTCTGTCTCACTGGGGTGCTGCCCAGGGCTCCATCATCTCTTCATGAAGATGCTTTACCATTAGGTATTATGGAGTCATTGATGCCTGTTCTCCAGGGTCTTTGCTCTCCTCTCACTTCATTGCACAGCCAGAGGTTGCTGCAGAAATCCCGAGCCCCATACCAGTGGCTTTGGAGGGTTTCAAGGGCAGAATGAAGGAAAGCTAAAAAAGAACAATCACGAGGAGCAGAAAGAGCTGGCAGCACTGACATTGCCTCCTGGTGCTTTGCTTTTCGTAGCGCTTCCAAGCCATGTCCCCAGCGGCATCAGTGCAGACAAGTCTGGGAGCAGGGCCGGCTGGGAGAGGAAAGTAGAAGGGGCACAGAGAGCTGTGGGATGGAATGTGTTCTGCGTGCACATCCGGGCTGAGCTGCAAGATCCAGAGCCCAAGACCTCAACCTGCACCCCCAGGAAGCACCCAGATCTCAGGTGGCTCCTTACCGAGCACCAAAACTGCCACAGACTGAGCAGAAGCTGCACTCCTGCATGGGAAGGAGACCTAACGAGATGCCTTATTAATTGCTTTGAGAACTTTCCCATTAATGATCTTCCCCACAACTCCCTCTAGTTAAAGCTAATGGCCTGTGGCGTGTTCAGCAGATGGATTGCCCATGGTGCCCAGGCAGCTGAGCTGGATGCTGCAGGGCGCATGGGGGCTGCTGTTGGGCAGGGACATGGCCCACAGCTCTCCCCCACCCCAAGGGGACCATGGAGTCTTTGCAGGAAGCACCACATCCCTGCCCATACACACAATGTTGTGGTGGTGGGATCTGCCCTGCTGGTGATGGAGCTGGAGGGCTTCCAGCAAGGAGGGCATACTGATAGTCCCAACCAACCTCACTGCTTTGCTAGCTCACTTTTCTCACAAAGCCATCACTGCTGCTGCTTGCACAGGAGAGGTTGGGCAGTGGCAGAGATCTGTGCATGCTGCAGGGCTCTGATTCCAGATAAAGTTTCCCAGGGCTGCCCTCACCCGACCCCAACCCCGCATTTATTATGTTCTCCTTTGATGCAATGCAACCCAGGGCACCGAGCTCACCCAGCTCCCTGCTGCCAGCACCACCCTGGGGCTTCCAAGCTCCTTCAATGGATCCCACCCGTCTGCTCAGCATCCTTAGCACAGTGACTGAGTTTTCTTTATTTCTTCTGAATTTTTTTAGGCATCTTGATCTAAGCCCATTCATTCAGAGCAGGATTGCATTAACCCAGTGCTCACCTTACTTCTGGTCCACCGTTACTGCTGTCTGTTCTGCATCCCAAGGAGCACAGCCACCGCTGCAATCCTGCTGTCTCCAGCCCCATTCCCCACAGAGGGATCAGGGGTTCCATTACCAGCAGTGTCCTCTCTCGGCCGCCCTTATATTTATGGCACTCCTTCCAGTTTTATAGCCAGTTTTGCTGAGTGCCCTGCAGTTAGCTCAACTGCTTCCTCTCATTTCTGCATTATTGCCAATTTCCTGTTCCATGGCCTAAATTTATCACATCTTTAATTGTTGGATCACTCCTGGCACAGAGCAGGGTCGCCCTTCCCTATCCAGCCCTATTCCTGCATGCAGCCTCACGCTCCATCCCCATGGCCACGTTCCCCCACCCCAGCACACACTGCAATGCAATTCTATCCCCGTGTCTCTTGGCTGCTTTTAACCTCATTTCTCTTGGTTCCCTTTGCCAGTCCAGCTCAGCATTCACACTTCAGCCCATTGTCAGTGCCTCCCCGGGTTCCTCATGGTGCGTGTGGCTCCAGCTGAGTCCTGTCCGGTCCTCTATGACCAGCCTGCTGTTGTATCAGGTTGCTTTTCATACTCAGGTGAGATGGGTGTTGGTGCTTTGCCCCACTCACATCCCCACGCACATTCCCACGCGTGGGACACAAAACCCCAGGAGGAGCAGAGGGTCTCAGTGTGGGAGGGGGGGGTGCCACATCAAAGGGTGATTTGAGCAGCAGAAGCACCGGGGGGCTTCACGCCTCGCATTGTTAGCGCTTGTCAAATATTTATGAAAAAACAATCTGGGGATAATTAATTCAGCAGCACTGACAGAGCCCGGCAGAGCTTTGTTTGATGGATACGATCGGAGCACGGACAGAGCTCTGCCAAGTGCAAGAGAGTGGATCATCAATAATAAATTTGTCAATAGACAAAAACATCCTTGGATAAACGAGCTTGGAGTGCCACCTGCCCAGCGCGTCCCCGCCGTCACCCCATGGCCAATGACACCTTTGTGGTGGGATCACCAAGAGTGGTGCTGCACAGCTGACACAGCTGGAGGGGGTGGGGGCAACACAGCCATCTGCAGGGGGAACAGCCCCTGCATGCCATCGTTCCTCCCTTTGGTGTCACTGCTGTCCCCCCTGGGAGCCCCTGCTACAAAGACGACCTCGAGCCCCGGCCGCGCTTTTCCTCCAAATAGCTGCCTCACCACCAGGCATGCTGACCTCAGTATGGGGCCGGGGGTCTGGCTGGGGGGCTGTGCACACTGAGCTCATTCATTGGGCAGAAAGGAGCCCTTGTTCCCTGCAGACAGATTGCAGAGGATGGGCAGCTGCACGGTGCGGGGCACCCAGGGCAGGAGCAGCCCCCGGGCATGCGGCTGCCTGGATGGCTCCACTGGGGCTGGGTGGGGAGCCCCACTGCTTCCCATGGCTGCAGTGTGGGCAGTGTGTCTGAGGCTGGCAGAAGGCTGTCCTGGCGCTGCTGAGGCAATGCTTCCGTCTGGGAAGGGTCACCTTCTCCTTAGGGCCATGAGACAGGAGGGATGGTCCCACACGGTGATGTCTTTCAGCGGGATAATCCCACCCAGAAGAGCATCAAACGCTATGGCTTACAGCTATGCCTCCACCTGCACAACCATGCCTGGGGTCATTTAGCAGTGTCAACAAGATCCAGACCCCTCCCCAAACCTTCCATTCTATTTCCAATGATAAGAAGTGCTGTGGTCCATCAGGAAGGGGGCATGGGCACAAGGGACCTCTCCCATACCCCACACACACAGCCCTCGGTGCCACTGCCCTGGGCTGGGGTCCCCATGGGCACTGGGGCTCCCTGGCCACCCAGGGCACAGGCTCTGACTGCTCCTCATCCATCTGCTCTCCTGTCACATTCCCGTCTCCCTGATTATTTTAATGAGGATAATGATTCACACCTGGGCAATTCAAACCCGCTAACAATAACAATTTTAATTAGTTTCCACTACAAATCTGAAACGTCATCATTAACATTTAAAGCTCTCACGATTGGCAACTGGGTACAATGCCAGGCCTGGGTGGGCTGGGGGCCGTGCAGGGATTCACAGGTGGGGGACGTGGCCACCCCTACCCTCCCTGGGGGTGCCTGCAGAGGTATCACCCTAGTGCTTCACTGGGGGCTGGCATTAAGTAGCACTCAGCTCCTTGCTGTCCCTTGGGCTCAGTGGCTAGCTGCTCAGATGGCAGGGTGGGGGCCATTTGAAGAGTCTGGGTGCATCCCTGCAGAGCTTGGAAGGCAGTGGATGAGGGTGCTGCAACGTATCAGGAGTGGGAGCTATGGGGAACACAGTGCTAGTGCCCTATGGGGAATAATGAAGTCTTTCTGTTGAATGGAAAGGGCCTACTCAGCACCACTGCCCCACATCTTCATCCCCTAGAGGTATCCCCAGTTCTGTTGGCCATGACATGGCTCTGACTGATACCAGGTTGGCAGAAGCCAGCAGCAGGGAAGCTGTGAGAGATGGGACTGTGGTACCCTCACTGCATGCAAGTCCCCAAGGCTGCCATGCTCACCCTTCCCTGGAGAAACGCACGTACAGTACCTTCTGTGGGCAACCCATCAGCGCTCACTTTCACCATCAGCCCCTTACAGCCAATGAGATGTGCTGAGCAGGATCTGGCATAATGCTGGGCATGGAAGGCAAGCAGTGGATGATGGGGTTCCTCACCCCCAAGGTGCCCTGCTGGCTGGGATATCGTAGCTGGCATTTGCCAAGAGCAGGTGGCCACAGCTGGGAGCAGCACAGCTGAGAGCACCACAGCAGGGACAGAGCTGGAGCACAGAGTGGTGGCATTACTGCCACCAGCTCCTGGCCCGAGCCACGCTCAGCAGAAGGCAGCAGGACGGGAAACAGGCGTGAAGATCACAGCCGCATCCTCAGCCTCACCCCCCTCCACTCCCCCCCCACCCGCTGCACCGGCTGTTGTCTGCCTGTAAACAAGGTATTTAATATGCACAAGTGCTCATTAGCATCTCCTGGTTGCGGCGGTGCCGTGTCTGCAGCTGGACTCGCGGGACGTGTCACAGGAAATCTCTACACACAACTTTTAATTACAGACAAATGCGTGGACACAGCAGCGTTCCCAGCCCCGGGCTGATTGCTGCCTGGGCTCTGCCTCACCCTGAGCAGCCCAAGGCAAGGGGTGCCGGGATGACCTCCTCCCTTCTGCAGCTCAGCAGATGGCCACTCATCCATCCTCACCCAAAATAATGGACACTTCCCTGATCTGCACGCTGCAGCATCTCTTTGCCAGGGAGAGCCACTCGCTCCCCAGAGACATTTCAATCCTTGGTGCTTTTCTGAGCTAATTCTGCACAGCTTTGCTTTTCCGAGTGACCACGGGTGGGTGATTTATCATTTTCTTTCCCCTAGGGCTGCTTGCTGGGCAGGGAGGCATCTGTGTGCCCGCAGGTGCTTTGGATGCTGCAGGGAGAAGCGCTCAGGTGCAGTGCCCCCCTCCTGCTCCTTGAGAGGGGTCACAGAGGGCCAGAACCTTGTGGCTGGGCTGGGCCACGATGCCTTGCATTGCTGGATGCTCGTGGTGCTAACCCGCTGCCTGCTGCCCCCCCGCCTGTGTTCTGCATTGACCCCACAGAGCCTCAGATCTCCGAATCAGCCGTCTTAAAAATAACTCACACCATCCCAAGCTGGCTTGGCACAGCCGCAGTGAGCCGGATGGGTGTGTGTGCTCACCCCTGTGCTTATATATAGCCTGGGCTCGCTGCTCCAGCAGCCTCAGAGCTGCTGTGTCCTCCCCAAAAAGCCGGCACTGAGAGGAGGGAGCTGTGCGCGTGCCACACGAGGTGATGCCATGCCTCAGTGAGGAAGAGGAGGAGTGTGAAGGAGAAAGGACAACGAGGGTGATTATAGGGGTACTGTGCTGAGTGCTGTGAGCATCTTGGGTGACAGGCAGGGAGCTGAGCTGCCCCAGCTCCAGCACAAACCCACCCGGGAGCACAGGAGCATCCCCTGCGTCACCACGACCTGGATCCCGCCCCCCAGACACGAGCTGGTGACCTCAGCGATAAACAAAGCGGTGGAGTAAAACCAGGGCAAGACAGATGCCCGTTTTATGGTCTTTTAAAAAGTTTTTGACTCGTTCTGGCAGGCAGGACTAACCTTAAATTGCTATGTGATGGAACTGGTGGAAAATCATCTGGCACCACTGCTGTGCGGAGCTGGATAAAAATACCCGGAGAGCAGCGGTGTGGCTGGGAGCCGGACCCACACATCCCTGCAACCGCAGCCCCATAGCCCTGCACCCCCAGACTGCACCCCCTAGAGTCCCGGCGCCTACAATTGGCTTCAGAGCCCTCCGGCAGCCCCTTGGGACGGGGTGGGGTGAGGTCCTGCTCCTTGTGCGGTGCCTGAAGGATTGGGGAACCCCTCTGCTCACATCGTCCCACCCCACTGACCGCAGGAGAGCACCCATAGGGTGGGGCGAGGAGAGCCCGCAGCCACCGCCGGACCGGGATGGGGCAGAGAGGCGGGAAGGATCTGTGTTGATTGGAAATGGGGCCGCTGCGGCTGGGGAGTGCCCTCTGCCCATCGCTGTAAGCTGTTAGTAGCGCTAATGGCTCTGCTTTGGATATTCAAATAGCAAAACGCTCCGTTTCCATCGCAAATCTCCGCTCCGACGGAGACAAAAGGGACGGACCCTGCGGGATGCGCGGCTCCGGCGGCGCGAGGGGAACGGAGGAGCCCAGTGTGGGGCAGAAGCGGCGAGCACCAATTTGGGGGGCACAGCATCTCCTCGCGTCCCGCAGCCCCGCAAGTGGGGCAGCCCCACGCGTTGGCATTGCTGGGATTAGTGCAAAACGAAGGGGTTCCTTCGTGCTTTTTTCTTTCGTTCCTCCTTTCTTGCTTTTTTTTTTTTTTTTTTTTTTTTTTTAATTTATTTTTTTTTTCCCCCTACTTAGTAAGCGAGGAGTTTATATTAGTTGAAAATTGACTCGATAAATATTTCAGCCGCTGTTTTAACCGCGTTCGCGGGCTTTGCAGGCTATTAGGGGAACAGATTTACGCAGCCGGGCTCTGAATCACGGTGGCCAGAGCAAACTGCAGGACAAGAGGATTGCTCTCGGGGAGTTCCTCATGCCTCCCAGTTTGGATAATGCAAACTGGTAGGACTGGGATCCCCAGAATGACTGCGGATGTCCCCCCGTGGGCTGGCTGCAGGGCTTTGGGATCGAGCTTTGGGGGTGCTGCTGCAGGCTGCCGATGGCAAACCCTCCTCTCCATTTGGATATTAAACCGGAGCTTTAAATAACGCTGAAGGCGATCGATGGGGCGGGCGGGAGCTCAGCATCACCGTTGCCAACAGCCCCGGCTGCTCCCATTTCCCAGCACTGGGACCCCCATGTTGCACCCTCATCATCGCTGGGGGTCTCACCCCACGGCTCTGCCCCACGGTTCCCATTTAGGCGGATGGGAGGGGGCAGGGAGCCCCGCGCCGGGATTAGAGAGCTTTATGCCGGATTAGAGACCCGCGCAGCAATCCCAGGGCGCACCGCCCCGCGCCGCATTGCCGAGCTCGCCGGGATTAATACTTTGTTTCAAGGGATTAGGGCGATTAGGGGTGTCGCGGGGGTGCTGCGGGATGCGGGTTGGTTGCTGTGTTGCGGGCATGCCCCAAACTCTGCTCCCATCTCCAAGGATGGGGGTGGCTCATGCAGGGAGACCTGGATCACGTGTGGGGAGACCGGTGTGGTTTTTCAGGGTTAACAGCCCATAGAGATGTCATTCCGCAGCCCATACACCGCACTAATCCGGCTGTCCCACTCCTAGCAGCACGGTGTAGGTGTGAGCATCACAAGTGAGCAATGAGCCGGGTATCACTCCCCTCCCTTCATTCCTCACTGTCCCACAGGTGAACCCCATGTGGTCATCGGACACCTGGCTGCAAAGCCCCCACTGCTCCACCACCACTTGCACAATGTGGGGCTGTGGAGTTTGGGCAGACAGGTAGCAAACAGCGGCACATTGCTCACAGGGAAAGAGCAGCACGGATGCTGGAGCTGTTTTGTGTCACGGTGGCCACGCTGGGTGGAGGGACAGATGTCCCCAGGTGATGGGTGGAGGAGAATCTGGTACCATTGGGTTTGGCATGGGGGTGACCTCACCCTGTGCTGGCACATGGGTGTCCTTGTGCATCCCTGGGGCTCTTGCAACCGTGAAGTCATGATAGCAGACACAATTGCATGCACCTCATGTGTCACGTGTGCACATGTACTGATGCTGTGGTGTTGCACTGCTGTCAGCCTCTCACCCACTGGCTTTTTGCAGGGGGAGAAGTTGCATTCAGGGAAACGTTCTCATTGGCATGGAAAATATGGAAACGCTGCTGGGACAGTGGCAGTCCCTGCCAGGGACCTCCTGAGGCCTCCCTTTGGGAGGGGATGGGGATTGATGGCACAGTCCACGCTGACAGAAGAGGGGTCTGCATGTTGGGGCTGTGATCCATGGGCTTCATCCCTTCCCCTCCTCCAGCCTGCAAGGAGAGCTTTATTCTAAATCCTTTTCTGCTGCTCGCTCTCCCCCCTCAGTGCTGGTTTAATATCAGAGAGAGAGAAATGAGTGACTCACGCACATGCAGGGGGTGGAAACAAGGGGAGGGGACCACACATCCCTGCGGGCTCAGACAGGACATCGGAGGGGACATCAGAGGCGACGTCCCTGCTGCCAAATGTGTGCCAAGGTAGAGCTGGAGCAGCTCACACCAACCCCAGCTTCCCTGTTCCCAGGCAGGGGGAGGTGATTCAGAGACAGATCCTCAGCTTTGCATCCCTGGTGTTTTCCATTTTGGATGTTTTACACTGGACAAGAAGCAGAGCGCACCCTGAGGCCTTCAACATCCAGAAGAGATGCTCACACCTGGGCATGATCTCAGCTCTGCGACCCAGGGGCTGCTGGCTCCAGAATCCTCAAGCAGGGAGGTGGCCCTCCATCACCACAGCCCAAAAGGAGGACTGTGCTCCCAGACCTCACCTGGCTGACAGCACAGGAAGCGAGGAAAGGGCAGAAAAGCACAGCAGCAGGCAGTGGGAGTGGGATGCAAATCGCTCCAGCCCCATTCCCCGCTCCCTTCTGCTCCTGCACGGCTCTGTGCATGTGCCTGTTCTCCCAAAGGGAAATGTGAGCAGGCAGAGGCTGTTTGTCACCCTCGTTAAACCTCCATGCACGCAGGCTGAGCACTGCTCACCCCTTGCATAGGGCTGCCAGCAGCTTGCAGGGCTGCCACTGCTTGCTCACTGCGGCTCCTGCGTATTTCTTCCCAAAACACTGCTCTCCCTTTGGCAGGAACAGCCTGCATTGCTCGTTCCTCATTATAACTCTTGGCCACTTGTATTACATCGAAGGGTTGGATCAGGCTGTGCTGGACCGGGCTGTTCCAGCATTGCCAGCCCCTCGTGTCAGCTGCAACGTTTGCAGCAGGGTTGTAGCATCGCTCGCAGGCTGTGATGCAGATACGGCACAGCCATTCCCTCCTGCAGACCACATTGGCTTTGCAGTGCAACCAAAACGCCGAGTTCAGCGTGGCGTCTGGGTGGGAGCAAGAAAGACCCCCCCCCCCCCCCCCCCCCCCCATGCTTTCTGCTTATTGGTTTTTTGGTTGTTTGGTGGTTTTTTTTCATGCAATACCATTATATTCAAAATGAAGCAGCAGGAAAGGCTGCATGAGTCAGTTCTTTGCGACGCAGCTCAGCTGTGGTTTTGTGTGCATTGAGGGCTGCCATCAGCTGCTGTGTCTTTTAGCTGGGTTCCTCCTTGGTGGGAGCACTTGGGTCCCTGGGGTGGGTTCCCTGGAGTGAATTGCAAACAGTAGCAGAGAAATGCCCTGGGGATGTCTGGTGCCTTGCAGCAGTCAATGCTGAATCCATAGGGCGGCACAGAAGGGGCACAAGGATGAAGGGTCTCATTTGGGAGCAAAGCATGGCCCAGAAAGATCCCTCCTGAGCCGAGGGATGTCACACAGAGCTGCTGCAGGGGGCTGCATGCACGGGGCCTGTGAGATGCCCCTGATTGTGCACAGGCACTGAGAGCAGGCTGGCTGCATGGGCCTGGTGCGAAGAGCAGCAGGCATGTAATGCACTGGCAAGCAGTGACAGTAGGGCAAGGATCTGCCCTGCAGTGTCGACAAGCTTCAAATCTCCGATGGCTCGGAACGGAGTCATGGCTCTCCTGCCTCGCTCCTTTCCTGTCCCTCATCATTCGAGCTGAGTGGGCAGATCCCTCCAGAGCCAGGAGGGCAGGCAGCAAGCTGCAGGAGGATGCTCTCTACTTTCATGCTCTTTACACTGCGATGGATCCTGCAGGGACCTCCTCCTTCCCTTCTGTTGGCTGAGAGGCAGCGTGTGGCCCCTGTGTCCTCCACCTGAGCATGGCCTGATGTGGGTCCCACACCGTGAGCCACCAAAGGAGCCACACATAGACCCCCCAGAACATCTCCACACTCTCTTTCTGCCCCTGGGGCTCTGTTTATCCACCTGCAGTGCAGATGATGCTCCTACAGCACAGCGAGCATCATTCCCCATCCCCATGGCAATGCCTGCCAGCAGCCAGGCTGCACGTGGAGCCCTCACTGACAGCACCAGGCTCAACTCAAGGCTCCTCTCTTTCTGAGCATGCTATGGGTGCTGCCTCTGCTCTGGATGCTGCTGGCTTGCCTCTAGCAGGTGGCCCACTGGGGTTTGCTGGCAGCTGTAAGGGGAGGGTATTTTTAGCTTTCCACTTCCTCTTGCTGTGGGCAGCATGTGGCATTTATTTGTCATTAAAGTATTTGTAATTAGGCTGCTTGCACAGCAGGAGTGGTGGCACTGAGCTGAGAGGTGCCAAGGGCTCCCCTGGCCCAGCTGGGTGGCTCAGCTGGAAGGGCAGGACACAAAGACCTGATGCAGAGTGAAGAACTGAGCTTCCTGAGTCCCATGTCTGTCTCCATTCTGCTCAGGAACTGACATAGGCTCTGTGTGCTGGTGATGCCGACTCCAGCTGTGCATCTTCTACCTATCCTCCATGTATCTACACTCTGTTTGGACCCTCTTCCCACACCGGCCCCTTGCGATTCCCTCCAGCTCCAGCATCCTGCTATTCCTTCCATCACCCTGCGTCTCCACGTGCCCCTCATTCTGCACTACACCAGGCACAGAGCAGAGCACACCAACACGTGCATGTCCCCTTCCAGCCCCTATCTGCTCAATTGCAGCAGCTCTGCTCTGATGGGTCCCTGAGAGCTCTCAGAAGCTGGCACCTGCCCAGCACTGTGCTGCAGCTCCTTGTGCTAGCATGATGAAGCTGGAGCAGAGGCAGGGGAGCATTAGCTAGTGCTGACTGCAAGAAAGAGGAGGGAAGGGAGTGGAGAAAACAATAGGGAAGCAGTTGTCAAAAAGAACCGTGGAGATGTTTCCTGGAGCTGAGCAGGAGGGTTTTTGGAGGCTTTGCTGCTCTGGACAATCTGCTGCTTGCTCTAGGGTAAAAAGTGTGCTTGCATACTGTGCACATGCATGCATCCGGGTGCAAGACCACAGGTGTCTTCCTGCAGTGCTGCAATGTTAGGGAGCATCCACACATGGGCAGCCACCTCAGCAAGATGGGGAGCATGCAGCAGGGCTCTGACTCCTGCAGGCACGTGGTGAGGCTGGTTTTGGTCTGCACTGGACTCCCAGTGTGACCCATGACAGCTCCTGCAGCCCAAAATTACCAAAAGCCTGACTTCAAAGGCTTTGTTGCTGGTGGCACTGCTGTGGGTGGCTCTCCTGCATTACAGTGGAAGAAATGAGGGTGAAATCTCTGCCAAAGTGTTGGCATTTGGGCTCAGCACGTCCAAACTGTGTTCCTGCATGGAGGAGAGCTTCCCGTGGATCCCAGTGTATGTTTTCTCGGCTCAGCCAGCCCCAGTGCCTCAGTAACAAGGGTGTTTGTATGCACACAGCGGAGCGAAGGCAGATGTCTGCCTGTCCTCTGTATGCTGGGCTGCACCTTGGGGCAGGCAGGTGCTGGAGACAAGCAGGGAAGATGCTTTGCATGGAGATCCTCAAATCTCTGCCAGGTCTGGAGCAATGCCCCACAGCTGCTGGCTGCCGGGCGAGCAGCAGGAGAAGCCTTACCCTTGCAGGAAGATGCAGTAACCGTGGATACCAGAAAGGTAATTGGTGAGAAAGGAGAAATCTGCAAAAGGCACCTGCTGCTGAATTCAGCCATCGCAAAGCCCTTTGAGGTAGCTGCCGATTTCCACTTCAAAAAGAGGGCGGCGGGAAAAGCCTGCCCAAAGGTTGCAGCTGAGCTGTGCTCAGGTCCTCACCTAGATGCTGCTGGCCTCAGCAGATGGGGTGGGATGTGTCCGTCCCAGCTCATTCTGCATCCCCATGGAGCCTGCCCCGAGCACTCCCTTTGCAGCCTTGGGGACACCCTACAAGGCAATGTGTGCTGCTCCCACCTGGTCCAGCCCAGGGAGCTGGGGAGCATTGCTGTGATGTTTGTGTGGCCTCTGCTGCCACGTGTGCCTGGACTGCCACCATTTCTGATGTTTCTATCAGTGAATGGGGCTGCTTGCCCCTTGCTTTGCGCCATGGCTTCGTTCAGTGCTTCACCAGGGACAGCACCCACCCAAGGCTCATGGTTGTGAAATCCCGTTGTTCCTCCCTTGCCCTGCCACCTGTCACCGTGTCCCTGCAGGTGAAGATGGAGGGGATCCTCCGCCATGCAGGAAAAAGCCTGTCGGTATATCTGGCTGGAGCCAACCAGGTGTTACCACCAGATAACTACAGTTTGCAGGCCAGAATCTCTGCTTTCAAGCTGTCTGAGCAGCAGATTTTGGAGCAAAATACACCATCAATACCTTCAGCTCCAGACAGTTCTGCTCACAGAGCTGGGCCTGGAGGAAAAGAAGGAGGGGTGCAGGAGGAAAAGGCTGTGAACTTCCTCACCAAGGACTTCTGCTTGGACCGGCTCCATTCCAGCTGGACTGGGAGAAGCAGGGAGCAGGGTGCAGCTGCAGGCCTGGGCTCAGCAGCCCCAGGTTGACAGGAAAGATTTCCATGGTGATTTCCCACCTGCCAGCAGGGCAGGATGGCTCCTGTGATCCTGCTGAGGGGGACAGGCAACTCGTGGTCCCCATGGAGCTCCTGCCTCACGCTGCTTTCCTTCTGGGTCTGGGACCTGCAGCCCCTCACTGTCCTTTTTCTGAGCACCTTATCCCAGGAGCAGTCAGACCACGACTTCTCTGGCACAAAGAACAGGGAAGGATGAAGCTCTTTGAAGCCTTGGTGCTTGCATGGGATGCAGCTTTCTATGCTCACCTCCCAGCTGCTGGATCTACTTTTGGTAGCAACAGCAGGTGAGAGGTTTGTCATTTCTGGAAGCTGTTCTGCACGTGCCCTGAGCCAGGGACAGCCTGAAGAGCTCTGGGAGCAGAGCACCACCATCTGTCCCCATGCATTCCATTCCCCAGGCTGTCCCACCCTGCACCCTGTGATGAACGGCAGCTGGCAGACTCAGGAGAGCTGCTCAGGAGCTGCAGAGCTCAGCATCCCACAGGGAGCCCAGGGAAGCAGTGTGTGGTCAGTTGGCCCAGGCCCATGGGTGCAGCCCATGGCAGCAGCCAGCCTGGAGTCTGTGTATTAGCTGTGAATTAATGTCCTGCAGAGACTGGGAACGGGGATCATGTGGGGATTAAGGAGGCATTACCCCTTTGTTAAAGCTGATGTTTTTGGGATAATCTGGAAGCTTTAGCTAATACATTATTACAGAAACTCCTTCAATCACAGCGGCAGACAGTAAGCAGATTTGGATATTACTGCATAGCAGTGCGCAGGCCTGCTGCTGCTGTTCTCCTCTGTTGAGGCAGCATCACAACACAGCTGTGTGTTTGTCCTGCCCCAGAGCTCTGGAGAGACCTTCATGGTGATGGCTGCATCCTGCCAGCCCCAGGGAACACTCCTGCCTGGACCTGAATGAAGGCAGGCTGCGTCGTGGCCAGGATGCTCAGGGCTCCTCTGGGAGACTCATCAATTCTGGAAGCACTCGAGAGGTTCTGTCTGGGCAGGAGCACCAGGAGCTCCAGCAATGGTGACAGGCTCAGCCCACTCAAGCAGCCACCAGCAGCACCATTCAATCCACAGCTGCAAACATCTGGAGGTGACGAGGATAGGAGGCAAGGATAGATGATGGGGAAAGGTTCTGGTGTGCAAACCTCCTGTGAACAGCAGCACCAGGATGTGATCAGCTCATGGCCAGCCCATGTGGTCCCAGTGCGCAGGGCTTCACAGCACTGCATTCCCAAGCCTCATAGGGAGCTCGGTGAGACTCAATCTTGTGTTACTCCATCATGCACCTTGACCCTAAATGCCTCCGTGACCCTACCAAGGATGCATTCCTAACTTAAGCCATCTGGGAAGTTGCAGTAAACCCATGTATCCAGCAGCTCATTGCAGAGCTGTGCAGTGCAAGTGGAGCCAGGCCCCTTGTGTGCTTGCTCATCAGATATCATGGCACCAATGGTCTGCTACGTCCATCTCTGTCTGGAGATGCTGCTCAGTGACAGCTGGTGCTCCCCAACTGACTTATCTGCTCCTCCCATCCTGGGAGACCTTCACTCTACCCAAGCTCTTGTTCTGAAGCTCAGCACTTCGCATCCTTCCACAAAAGGTTGTGGAAATGGGAGAAGACAGCAAAACCCTGTTGGGATCAGTCCTCAGACACAGGACTTTGCTATCTCCAATCCTGTCTCTTGGGGATGCTGTGACTCCTGCAATGACACAAGTGCAGGGGACAGGGACAGAAGGAAGAGTGGCTGTGGCTGTAGCACATCTCCTGGGTGCTGGGAAGTGAGCTCATGCCTGGCCCTGTGCAGCTGGGGAAGGCAGAATGAGATGAGAAAGGGTGACAGCTCGAGCCTGCTGAGCTTCTGGGATAACTGTGAAGAGAAAAGTGAAAGGTTCATGTTGCTTTTATGCTGAATCATTTGAGCCAAATGCTCTTGAGAAAATAGTTTTTAACTTCCAGAGAGCGAACAGAGAGAGCAAATGCAGATAAATGTGGGATAGAGATTGGGAAGCAGAGATGGCTGGGGGCACACACAGCCAGTGCAACACATGCAGAAGAAATGGAGGCATCAAGGAGGTGAAACAGAGCTGTGGGTCCATTCCATCAAAGCAGGAGCATCCCAGAATGAAATATTTGTGCAGGAGAAGACGCAACCCCAGATGCATCCTCCTTGGGCCAGGAAGCTAAAAGCAGACAGATCTGAAGCCACGATGCTGGAACACACAAAAGATAGCAAATCCCCCTGCCTCTATGACACATCTGGAGTCCTCAAAGAGCTGAAATCCAAGTGACTAAGCTCTTAGCAATAACACACGCATTCACATCCTCCAACTATTGGACCGGGGGCAGTAAATGCTGGGCCTACATTTTGAAGAAGGCCCCAGGGTGTGCTAGGAATTGCAAACCAATAAGCTTTGCTTCAGAGTGAGGAAATGGTTGGAACAATTATGCAGAAGCTCAATTAGAAATCTCGAGGAGCAGGGGTTCTTGTGCTGCCATTGCCAGCTGCTTTGAGCAGAGCTGCTCCTCTTTTCTAGGGCAGGCTGTCCCTGGATCTAATGCCTCTATGGTGCATGAGGTGAGGCAGTGCAAGTGGAGGCAGTTTGGGGCCAGGATGGATGGCCTGGTGGCTCGAGAGCTTGCTGGGGGATACTTGGGGAAGAGCTGCAGTGCATGCATGGACAGGGGACAGGCGACGGGAGCAGCTCTGTCCTCTGCATTCCTGCACCTCCTCGCATCATCCAGCCACCCTGCTGACACCTCTAGGGGTGTGCACCCTGCCCTGCTCACCACCAGCCAAAGTCTTCTCATTTCCCTGGAGAACCAGGCTGAAATACAAGAGACAAAACCCAAATCCTAAATGACCCAAGAGCCAGCAGTGCCTACACCCAGCCAGGGCAGGGCTGGGCATGCTGCCTTCTCTCAGTGCTGTTTTAGGTTAAGTGATTATTTGGTTTTGTTTCTTTTTCCTAGTGCTAACAATAGGATTGCAAAACTACAACGTATTATAGGATCTATTTTGTCACTTCCTCCCCTCCCACTTGCCTAAGTAGGTGGAGGAGTATGAAAAGGTCCATGGGGTTTTAAATATCCGATTCTTAGACTGAAAAAAAGCTAAAAAAAAAAATATATATATATATATTCTAAAATAACTCTAAAATACTTTCCTGTATCAGCTTTTGTGCACCATGCAAGCAACCTCAGGCCCTTGAGACCCATCAGCAAAATTCCCATGCTCTTTTCCTTCTCCAGTCCCCCAGGAGCTCACCTGCCCCCAAATCACTGTGTCCACCCATTATGAGGTGGGCACAGGCAGAGAGCTGGTGGGGATGAGGTTTGTGAGTTGGATTTTGCTTGGCAGAAGGAAGTGTGAGCACCTCCCTCGAGACCCCTCTGCTTGCCTGGTGCCTTGGGGCATTCCTGAACTTTCCTCTGGAGCATTGTGGCACTGCAGGGACTGAGGGCTGCCTGGGGGGGACGATGCTCTGGAAATCCCCTGCAGCTCCCCACAGCGTATGCCAAGGGGACAGAAGATGGGAAAACAGGAGGGAGACCCTGTTCTTAAATGCTGGAAAAGTAGGGCAGGTCTCCCAGGCGCTGCTGCCATTGCTCCCAGCTTTTCTCCACTTCACTCCCTCCTAACCCTGCCCGCTCTGGCTCCAGCAATGTAATCCTCAGACTCAGCAGCATCCCTGATTTATCAGTGCCACTCACAGCGCTGGTGCTGGGCTCCCTGCAGGCTGACGTGGTGAGGAATGGGGTCACAGCCCCTTTGCACGTGGCCCTTCAACCTGCTCCAAGTCCGAGTGACTCTGCTGTAATCAAGTCAAGGGATTTAATTTGGTGAGTAAAACCTAATGAGATCAGATTCCCTAAAAAAGCCTTGCTGCAAGCCAGGCCAATGCTCTCCAGTGATTTCCCTTTCTCTGCTAATCTGGCCATTTGCTTGACAACACATACCTGGCACACACAGCCCTCCATCACCCCAGCAGCATTTTTTGCTCTTGTCCCCATTTTCTTTGCTCTCATTTCTCCTGCACTGAGTGGTTGTTTTGGTGAAGCTGAGTTTGCTGGCTGGGAGCGACCATCTCTCACCCTACAGCTTCCTGCAACGTCCCTCACAGCCATCTCCAAACCTCAAGGCCTCAGTGCCTTGCTTTCCAAGAGAGTTTCCTTGCTCCCTGCTGGCCAGCTCTTGGTGCTTTCTCCAGGAGCCTCAGCTGGGCAGGAGCATTTTGTTATTTGAACCACTCCCCCCATTTGTCTAAGGACATGAATCCTACTTCTTGCTGCAAAGGGCTCCCACACACCAAGTAGGCTTTTTCTTCTTGAAGGCTCTTGTGACAAAGTCCTTGATTGCTCTGGGCCAGGATAAAGGAGCAAGGGTTACATCAGGAGCAGTAATAGGAGAATTGTGCCCTCGTGGTGATACCTGTCCCCAGCAACTCCTACAGAGGGAAGCACCCAGGGCCTTTCCCCCCATCACCTGTAGTTCGTGTTCCTCCTGGCTCTCAGCCCACCCCTGCCATCCATCCCAGATCTCAGCAAAGGGAAAAATCCCCTACAATTCTTGAGTGCTTGGAAGCAGACACCCTATTTACCCAGGGCCAGAGCAGCCCATTTCCCGTGCCAGGCCACCAGTGACATGCTGCAAGAGGTGGCACGGGGCCCTTGGTGGCTGCCCCAATCTCCCACCACCTTGCTGATGCCCACGTGGGCTGTGGTGCCTCTCGGGGACCTTTGCACTACGCCAAGGGAGCTTCTTTTCTCTTCAGAGGAATGAAAACCTTTCCAAAATCAAAGCATTCGGGTGGCTTTGAAGTGTTTCCTCTGGAGATGAAACAAAGCCGTTTGCCAGCCTGAGCCTTAGCCACTGGAGCTGGAGCTCCTGGTACATCAATGGGGCTGCTGGACTGGGTCAGCACCCGCTCCCACACCCAGGTCCTGGAGATCCCCAGGCTGGCTGCTTTGGTGTGCTCAGTAGGCTTCCAGCATCTCCTCCTGAGGACTGAAATCTCCCCCAGTTGGAAAATCCTACTGCCACAGGGATTTTCTACTGCATTTCTAACTGGCTGCATGCTAGCAGTGAGGTGCCATAAAAGGCAGCCAACAGAGAAACAGTAGGGGATAATTCAGGGATGTTGCAGATGTCCAAAAGAGCATTCATCCCTGCGCAAGAAGGTGCTGCACAAACCTATAACTTCCATCAAAACCCACAACGCTCAACTGGAGGGGAAAGCTGAATGCAGGCCCACATGCAGCCAGGGGAGAAGAGAGTGCTGGGAAGCCAGCATGCATGTAGATTATTTGTTGTTTGATATTTTCCCTTTAATGCTTCTGTCCTAAAATAAATATACAAAAGTTCAGGGCCCCGCAGGTTGTGTCAGTTAGCAGGAGAAACGGATGACTGAGTCAGTTATTGCTCTGGAGCAATCGATGCTATTTGTTTACCAGGATGGGCAAAGTCTGGTCTCTGAGGACACATCCTGCCCACAGCTCTGCACAAAACTGCCCTGCTGCTGTCTCACTGCCCTGCCCACACAGCTTCTCAGCCTCCCCAATGGCCTCAAGTGAACCATCTGATGTAGGCCAGGGGGCTCCTGGGCTTTGGGGATCCTGCTTGTAGCAGGTTTGGGCTCAGTGATCTCCAAGATGTCCCTTCCAAACCCTATGATTGTATGATTCTATGATTCTATGACCCCATGGGGCTGCCCTATGTGAAGGTCCCAGTGTGAGCACCACATGCTGCAGACCCACAGAGCTCCTGGTTCAGGTTGGTTCTCTTTCACAGGTACGTGCTATCTCTGCATGAGGCTGGATCTGCCCACTGCACCCATCTCCACTGCTCAGGGCTCCCACTGCTGTGAACTGCATTCTTGGTGGGAGGGAGCTGGTTTGGTTTTTCCAGCACAGCCCAACTTGTTTGTCACTTGTTTAGCACTGCTTCTCCCTTGGAGTCTCACTCTGGCGTCTCTGGATTTTGCCCTGGAAGAGTGTTGGCCCCGGGGATATCGCAGAGCAAACAGAGAGCAGAGATAAGGGAGATGACAGCCCCGTGCCGACAGCAAACACTGTGGCTGTGGGGCCGCACACATCCCTTCTGGTGGGGATGGAAAGCACTGACTCTGCCAGCACTTCTCCATCCCACCCTGGTGCCCTCAACCTCAACCCCAGCCTCGCAGTGCGCCAGCCCATCACCCGAGGCTGGCCTGCTCTGACAGCCACCCAATGGGACTGCCCAAGCCCCATAGCAATGGCCAAGGCTCCCCACTCCCTTATGACACGCAGCAGTGAGGCTGAGGGCAGCCTCTCCCTTTCTCCTTTTTCTCTCCCCAGACCAGCCACTGCGGGCAAGTCAGGGCTGCAGCTGGAGGCTGGCCTTCAAGGAGGAGAGGTTAGCTGAACAAAAGCAGGAAGAGGGTGGAATTCTCCTCAGGGAGGAGGAGCCGATTGCTGCCCAGAGGAGCAGCAGGGATGTGGAAGTTCCCGCTGGGGTCTTGCAAGGCTACGTCTGCAGGAATCTGCCCCCCAGAGCTGCCTTCTGCCTCTGTAGGTCCACACCTCTCTAGGGAACCCTGGGAGCAAAGTGTTTAATGCTGAGACCTCATTGATCACTGTGATTCCCTGAAAGGAGGTCGTAGTGAGGGGGGAGTCAGGCTCTTCTCAGAGGTAACGGCGATAGGATGAGAGGTGATGGCCTCACGTCGTGCCAGAGGAGGTTCAGGTTGGATATTAGGAAACATTCTCAGAAAGAGTGGTAATGCATTGGCACGGGCTGCCCAGGGAGGTGGTGGAGTCACTGTCCCTGGAGGTGTTCAATAAATGTGTAGATGTGGTTAGTGGGCAATCCTGGTGGTAGGGGGACAGTTGGACTTGATGATCATAGAGGTCTTTTCCAACGTCAGCGATTCTATGAAGAGCACTAAAGTTCCTCTGAAGCCCAAACTCCAAGGCCAGCTCAGGCATTGGGCACTAAGCTAGTCAGCATGGCCTCAGAAAAGAGAACAAACATTTTATGTGCTTTGCTCCCCTGCTGCAGATGCTGGGTGGAGACCACAGGAGCCTTCCTGATCTCCACAGAAGCCCATCTGAATCCTGAAGCAAGAATTCGATTAATCATTGTGTGAATAATTGCAGGGCGTGATGGACAACCTGCCGTAGGCTGGAGGAGGTGGAAGATTCAGCCCAGATCCAGGGAGATTGCTTATCCCGACTCATTCACACAGCAGCCCCCAGCAGCTGGATTAAGTGATTTCTTCTCAAAAAAAAAAACAGATCTCATCTGAGTGCAAAAGTTTGAGCAATGCTGTGATCCCCTGTGCTCCCTGAGAAAGCTCTTCCATTGCTCTCAGCACAAAGCAGCTGGCTTCCAGCTCAGGGCCCCACCTGCCTCTTCTCTTCAGCCTCTGCCCTTGTTGCAGCTCCCTGTGGAATTTAACGGGTCCTCTCCATGTGGGAGGACACCCTCAGATCATCTGAGGACGTCCTTGTTAATTGAGCACTGCATCGTTAGGCTTGGCTGCGATCAGGCCTGCCTTGCTCTCCCAGTCCCTCCCTGCAGTGCAGATGCAGAGCCCTGGCCCTGGGCTGGCGGTCAGACACATGCAGTTGGGTACAGCAGCTTCATTTGGGGGAAACTGTTCACACTGCCCCCTAAATACCTCTTCTACAGGCACTCATCTGCTGGGCTGGATGAGGCAGATACACTGGCAGTGCTTCAGGTGAGCCGGCTTGTTTGGAAACCATCTCCAGCCTGTGTAGACATGCCTGGAGTCCTTGCTTTCCAAGATCTAGCCTGCAGGCTTAGCACCCAGATATATTCCAGTGTTTATCTGTATCCAAATGCACCCCAGCCATTTAACCAGGTGATTCAGCAGGAAACCATCCTCCTTCCTCTCTATCTCATCGCTCCTGGTGTCATTTTCAAGCTTTACCAGCAAAGATTTCATATCTTCATCTCCATCATTGATAAAAGTGTTTAATAGCGGTGGACGAAGAGTTGGTCCCTGGGGGGACGTAGGTAAAATCGCTCTACGTGCAGATATCTGCCCATTAACGACTACCTCTGAGATCTGCCGGGGAAGCAGTTTTAATCCATCTAATATGTGCCCTGTTAATTCCTTATAATGCAAGTTTTAATCAAAATGTCAGGTGGAAGTAAGTCAAATGCCTCGGAGAAATCCAGGTGTACTATATCAACACAATTGCCTTTCTCGAGCAGCACGGTAATCCTGTCAGAAAAAGACAACAGGACTGCATGACGAGCTGCCACCGTGCCTGAGACCTGGTGGCATCACCACTGCAATCCAGGCAGGAGCAAAAAGCCACCGGAGCCAGCCAGCCCCTGGCACCAGAGCCCTTCTCCATGCTGCTTCCACGTCTCTTCTTCATTCGTGGTGATATTTGGGGGGGAAGAAATGAATTCTGGAGGCTGTACCGTGTTCAGCTTCAAGACGTTGGCCCAGTGGTGATAGAGCACGGGGGGAGGATGGGGCTGAGCACTGCAGGGCTCGGGGACTTCCTCGGCATCCAGGATCCTTCTCGGCCGTCACAGCGCCAGGGCAAGCTCTGCATTTGCAGCAGCCCACAGAAGCTGCCTCTGTTGTCTTATTTTTGTTATTTTTGAGAGGATATTTTAGCGCTGAGCACATTCCCTCCCGTTGCCATGGCAGCCGTGACAGGGGTTATATACCGTGAGAAAAATACCAAAATTAATGAGTGAGCGAAAGTGCAGCCGAGAGAAAAACAAGGTTAAAAAAAAATCCTAAGAGTTAAAACAGTAATAAAAACCACCTCGCAATAATTCGGCACAGAGCATCCCGGAGGAACCAGAGACCCCAGCCGCATGAGTCGCTCAGCCCTGGCCCTGCAGTGTGGTCCAGGGATGCTCCTCTCCCTCAGCATCCCACGTGCGCTCCAGATCGGGCCGAAATCGAACCCCGTCCTCCGCAAACCCGCAGCCCTTCATCAGGCGGCGGGGCGCGAGGAGGAGAAGTTCTTTAATGTGCTCATTTCCGTGCATTTGGCTTCGGAGGAGCTTTTGTTTTTAATTGTAGAAACAAGCAAATTGTCAGAACATCTGTGTTATTAGCATTTGCTGCCCAAATCCGAGCTGCTGCTTCTCCTGCGGAGCCCAGAGCTGATGAGAGGGAACAGAGGAGCCTTTGAACTCCTTGCAGCAGACGGCAGCCAGGTTGCTGCGTGCGTGTGTCGGGGAGGGGGATTTAGTCTCTTGTAAGGTTCATTTGCTCTCCATGTTTCCCTTTCTTCTTGCTTTCCTGGAGGTTTAGCAGGATGCTTTTCCCTCGCAGGCTTTGTTCTCCTAGCAATGCCCACTGGCACTGCCAAGCAGCTGTCTGGGAGACAGGCTGGGGATGGCAGCAGATAGGAGAGGGCTGGGTACGGCAGAGCAGCATCACCGGCACCGCAGGGCAGCACTTGGGCTGGTGAAATACCTCTGGCCAAGAGTGCAGTGGCCACAGTGGTGATTTGATGCTTTCTCCTTGGTCAGGATAGGAAGTGGGTAAGCTGAAGTATACAGGGCAGTGACTTGCATAAGTACATGGAACAGGGCGATGCTGGCAACGGGCTCTCCTCCTATCTGGAGGGCTGCAGAAAGGAGCCTGGCCACTTCTTCAGAGCAGCAAGATCGAGGCAGACAAACCCCCAGCTCCCACAGCCTGGATCTGCCTCTCAAAGCATGGCTGCACACAGCAAAATCCCTGTCCCGTTTTCCAAAAAGGAGCACACTGCGTGCACATCACCTGCCTGCGACAGGAGTGAGGCGGGAACCTTTGGCCACAATGCCCCATGAAGTTTGCTCCCAGCCCCTGCGGAAGTTTGCACACAGCGCTGCCCGGGGTTTGCAGGATCGTTTGCTTCTTTCTTCCCTTCCTCCCACTCTCCTCCCTCTCAGGGCCGTCGGAGCTGAGAACCGAAGCTGTGTCCCCTGGGAGCTCTGCTCTGCTCCCTTCCCGAAGCTCAGCTCCTGCTGTCTCACTCCAACGAACCCCGCAGCCCCTTTCCTTGCCCATCCACGGTCGACTTCCACTTTCCCAGGCTCTCGCTTTGTATCCTCTGCAAAATTCCCTTCCTGAGAATTAACACTCGGAAAAAAAATCTCCACACA
This sequence comes from Centrocercus urophasianus, assembly GCF_019232065.1. Lineage (NCBI taxonomy): Eukaryota > Metazoa > Chordata > Aves > Galliformes > Phasianidae > Centrocercus > Centrocercus urophasianus. Next base: position 155,854 of record NW_024885585.1, read on the forward strand.
CACCGGCATGGAGAAGACCACAGAAACAGGGATGGCTCATTACAGTGCAGCTTTTAGGGGGAGTCCCCGCTCAAAGAACCTCTCCCCAGCCCCTGTCCGGCGGAGAGAAGCCCTGCCGCCGGCCGAGCTCTGCTTTTTGCGGGGGAAATGTGGGGCTGAGCCTGAGCCAGGGGTGCTCGGAGCCGGCCGTCACAGCCTCTAGATGGTGCAGTCACCGCAGCCGAGCCGAGCATGTGTGCAGCGACGGGAGCTGCGCAACAGGTTAGCGTAGCTCAGCGGGCAGCTGCTCCCATCCTCGCTCTGCGGAGGATCGGGAAGGACTTCCCAGCATCCTGGCTGAAAGATCTCCGTGTTCATCGGCCCCAACGGCCCCAGACTCTCAGAGCAGGTGGGTGCCAAGCCACAGGGTGCATATAGGGCACCCGTTCCCAGCCCAGCGGCCCCACAGGGCCTTCAGCAAGGCCAGGCTGCAGACCAAGCCCTGATGGGAGCTCAGGGGCGGTGAGGGATGTCGTTTCCCTGCGGACTGCGCTGTCCCCCTGAGCCCCAGCTGCACTTTGGGACTCGCACTTGGCACTCATGCTCGCCCACAAAGTGTGTCGCACGAATCAGAGGGTGAAGGCATCGCCAGGGCAGCCGGCAGCTCGCAGGTGTTCTCTGCTTCCCTGTTCCTGGCACCCGGCAATAAAAGTGTGATTCAGCCAGGTGTGGCAGGAGAGGACTGCTGGATGGAGTCATGCAAGGAGCCATGTGTGAGCACCCGCTGAGGGGCAAACTTAGCACTGGGGGGGAAGATGCATCCCCAGCCCGGTCCCCGTTCCTTACGGGTCCGAATAAAGCGACTGAATGACCAAATCTATAAAGAAAAGAAATAATTAAATAGGAGCAGTGGGAAGGAAGCAAAGCGGGACGCACGACCCGCACAAGGAGCGGGGGGGTCCCGGGGTGAGAAACCGGGAACAGGGGTCCCGGAGGGGAGGTAGGGGGGGGTGCTGCGGCCCCTGCCAAGGATGAGAGCGGGGCCGAGAGCGGGCGGCCGTGCTGCCGGTGCCCGGTGGGGCTGAGGCTCGGCTCAGCAGCCGGAGCTCCACCTCCCCGTGGCGGCGGCGGCGGCG